>NC_080684.1:111334121-111656978 GCF_030445035.2 Dasypus novemcinctus | reverse complement strand
GTACTTTGCATCAATACTCCTTTGGCAGACTAATACAGGAGCTTACATTCTAACCTAGGAAGGAAAAGTAGACAAATAATAAAACATAACTCAGGAAACTGTAAAAAATTCTGGGAAAAAATACAGGCCAAGGAAAGTGAGGTCATGCCATGAGCGTCCTGGTCTCAGGCTAGGGCCCGCGGCAGTGAGGGAGCCTGCCTGACCCAAGTGTCCTCTTCAACCATTTCTGACATGGAGAGAGCCGTTTTGATGACAGGGGTGTCTCCCTAAAGCAGCCCTTGCCAGCCCTGCCTTGCCACACCACAGGGCACCAGCTGTGCAGAGCTCGGCTAGATGACCAGTGTCACCACGCCCCGAGGCCTGCTGCCTCCACCAAAGCCTGTAGACCTTCAGTGAGGCCACGGAACTGAGGGGAAGACTGGAGGATCCAATCTGCAGCCAGGGAAGCACTCCCAGACTCTGGTCCCAGCACTGCGCAAATCCATTATTCTTTATCTTACGGCCTCAGACCATGTGGGCTGAGGTCCACAGTAGTAGAGGAGGTCCAGAGCTCCCCGATGGGCACACGAGGGCTCTGGCTGCCACAAGGCAAGGCATCTTGCTCTACTGTCCCACAAAAAGGGCCCAAGTCGGTCTTGAAAAGGAAATCAGGCCAGGTGAGGCTGAGAGGCAGGTCACCAAGCAAAAGAGATCTTTCCACCTGGTAGCCCCTTGCCTCTCAAGCAAATGCTCTCCACATTTGTTATGGTTTCTATTCACGCAACTTGCGGTATCAAAACTACTTCCTGGAAGTAAAAGCATTGGAAGAATAAATGTTTTCCCCCCTTCTAAGGAAAAAAAAGTACTCACATTTGACATTTGTACATTGGACTCTCTTTTGAATGAATAAAAAGAGTTTGGTGTCAAAGAAAAAAAAAGGGAAGAAAAAACAGGGATGGTGGGGAGACAAGGAGTGCCCTCAGTGCAACAGCCGCCTCCCTCACGCCCAGCTGTGTGTCGGGCCGCGGTGAGGGCTGCAGCCCAGGCTCCTGCTGCAGCCCAGGCACAATAAGGCCAGGAACAATAAGGCCCTCGGCCTCCAAAATCCAGGGCTGAGCGGTCTACTTGCTGATCACTGCTCTTTGATCACATACTCCAGATCGCAGGGGACCGGCAATGAGGGTGGCAGAGGAATTTTAAGTGGCAGTATCTATTTTTTTTTTCTCTTTTCTCTTTCCATCTCCCATTTGGGAGCAATAATAGTTTGGAAAAGTTACAAACTTATAACTTCAGTCCTCAAAAAATAAGAACTAGTAATCCCAGAATGGGAGAGAGATTTCCACAGTTATTAACATAATATTCAGAATGTCTGATTCTGAATTTTAAAATTTACAAAACACTTAAAGAAACAGAAAGGTATGGCCCATTCATAGGAAGACAGAATTTGCCAGAAGCCATCCCTGAGTCAGCTCATACACTGGAACCGGCAAAGACTTTAAACCAACCATCTTAAGCATGTCCTTGAGCTAAAGAAATCCATAGACAAAGAGCTAAAGGAAATTAGGAAAGTGCTCTCTGAATGAAATAAAGAGACAGAAATTATAAAAAGGAACCAAACAGAAATTACGGAGCAGCAAAGTACAGTAATTGAAATGAAAAAATTAGCTTCAACAGCAGACTTGAATCTAGAAGAAAAGGATCAGCAAACTTGAAGACAAGACAATAGAAATCATCCAGTGTATAAGGCAATAAGAGAAAATAGAGAAGAATGAGCACAGCCTTAGGGACCTGGGGGCACCATTGAGCACACCAACATATGTGTCACTGAAAGTCCATGAGGACAAGGGAGAAAGGGGCAGAAAATACTGGGCGGGGGGGGTGGGGGGGTGGGGATAGTGGCCCAAAACTTCCCAAATCTGATGGAAGACATGAATACATACATCCAGGAAGCCCAATGAACTCCAAGTAGGACAGACCCTAAGAGATTCACACCAAGACAAAGGAGAGTGAAACTTCATGTCAAAATCTGAAGACAAAGAGAGGACTCTGAGAGCAGCAAGAGAGAAGCAACTTGTCACATGCAAGGGATCCCCAAAGAGATGAACAGATTTCTCATAGAAACCATGCAGGCCAGAAGACACTGGGATGGCATGTTTAAAATCCATAAAGAAAAAAAGAATCACCCAAGAATTCTATGTGCAGCAAAATTATCTTTAAAAATTAAAGGAGAAATCAAGACATTTACAGATTTTTTTAAAAAGTTGAAAGAGTTCATTACCAGAAAATGTGTTGTACAAGACATGCTCAAGTCCTTTAGGCTGAAATTAAAAGGACACTAGATGGCAACTCGAGTCATAAGAAGAAAATAAAAAACACTGGCAAAGGTAAATACATTGGAAAAGATAAAAGCCCATTTTTTGTTCTTTTAAAGATTTATTTATTTCTCTCCTCTCCACCCCACTCCCTGCCCTTGGTCTGCTTCTGTGTCCATTCGCTGTGTGTTCTTCTGTGTCCACTTGCATTCTTGTCAGGCAGCATCAGGAATCTGTGTCTTTTTGTGTCATCTTGCTGTGCCAGCTCTCCATGTGTGCGTCACTCCTTGGTGGGCTGCGTTTTCCGCGTAGGGCGGCTCTCCTTGCGGGGAGCACTCTTGTGTTTGGGCACCCCTACACAGGGGGCACCTCTGTGTGGCACGGGACTCCTTGTGCGCATCAGCGCTGCACATGGGCCAGCTCACCACACAGGCCAGGCCCTGGAGCTCCTATATTGTAGGCGGACACTCTTATCAGTTGAGCGGCTTCCCAAAAGCCTGTTTTTTTAATACGCAAAATTTTATTTAAAAAAATGCCGTCTCTGCAAAGTTAAAATCTGGGGAGTTTCATTTTTCCTATTTTTCTCCCCACACAAAGCATTCATAAATATGGGCAACAGGGATAGTTCTTCATTTAAAAATAACATATTTAAACTGGAAAATATGATATCCACAGGCATTGGCTCAAGTTCTAAGAGACAGTACAATACCCAGGCTGCCACAGCATCCGGGTTAGTAAATTTGCCTCACTGTCCAGAATTTATAGCATAATTCCAAAATTTAAGAGGGAAGGATAATATGTATATAATCCAGCAGGGGAACAATTATTCCCAAACGCCATTCCTGGATAAATAGTGTTTTCCACTTGAGATGCTACTGCTTTTCTTTCTCACTGGCTATTTGGATGGGCGACTATGACCCCCTTTCACTTCTGTGCACAAAGGTCAATGACATTTTTCTTTGGTCACAGCATATTAGGATGTATCCTCTGATATTTAAGCTCACAGGTTCAAAAACAACTGTACTTTCAGTAAGAACACCCCATGGATGGTCATCAATCTTGATGCCCTAAGAAGCTACAAGATAAAGGAACTCAAAGCACTCCAACAGCTCTGCAGTTAGAGGACAACCAGCTCCCAGACACTGGTCAAAAGGCAGGGGCTGCAAGTTTACCATATACAGCCTTAGCCCAGGTTACAAACACATCCTCATGATCACGAATCAGCACAAAAAGCATAAGGGGCCCTCCTAATACACAGAGATCCTCACCGCTCAGCTACCACAGGACACAGGAAATCTAAAATCTTGTATTACTGACTTATTATGGTTGTAACTGTTTCCCCATACCTCATATGACTTAACAGGCCAATGTGTAAAATAACATTAAAATCTATGCTAATGGTCATAATATATAAAAATGTGATATGAGAGAATATAAAGGGAAGGAAGGAGTATATGTTTGTATACTACTGAAACTAGCTTGGTACTACCCGAATTAGGTTATTATTAATTTATTAATTGTAATTACAAAGATAATAAGAGAATACTAAAAATATACAAAAAAGGAAAAAAGAAGGGAATCTAAAGGATACACTACAAAGGGGAAACAAATATAAAGAAGTCTGTAATGGAATCACTGAAGAACAAAACACAGATAAAAGGCATGAAAAAGGACAGAGTTGGGGTTTTTTCATGTTGGAGCTCTGATGCTGGAGTTTGATGCGGAGTCTTAAGCTGGAACCCCAGGAAAAGAGGAACCCTAAGTCTGGAAAGAGACAAGTCTTGGGAAGGGAGGAACCCAGAAAGCCTGAACCCTCGCAGACGTCAGCAGCCATCTTGCTCCAACACATGAAAATAGACTTTGGTGAGGGAAGTAACTTATGCTTTATGGCCTGGTATCTGTAAGCTCCTACCCCAGATAAATACCAACCAATTTCTAGCATTTTGCATCCGCATCCCTTTGGCTGACTAATACACCAATCCTTCAAAAAAACAGAAGAGGAGGGATTACTTCTTAACTCATTCTTTAAGGCCAGTATTACCCTGATACCAAAGCCAGACAAAAATGCCACAAGAGAAGAAAATTACAGCCAAATCCCTTATGAATATAGATGGAAAAACCCTCAACCGAAGTGGCAAACAAAACCTAATAGTATATTACAAGGACTACACAATAAGACCAAGACCAAAGGGAGTTAATTCCAGAAATGCAAAGATGGTTCAAAATAAGAAAAAACAGGGAAACGGACTTTGGCCCAGTGGTTAGGGCGTCCGTCTACCACATGGGAGGTCCACGGTTCAAACCCCGGGCCTCCTTGACCCGTGTGGAGCTGGCCCATGCGCAGTGCTGATGCGCGCAAGGAGTGCCGTGCCACACAGGGGTGTCCCCCGCGTAGGGGAGCCCCACGCGCAAGGAGTGCACCCATAAGGAGAGCCGCCCAGCGCGAAGGAGGGAGCAGCGTGCCGAGGAATGGCGCCGCCCACACTTCCCGTGCCGCTGACGACAACAGAAGCGGACTAAGAAACAAGACGCAGCAAAAAGACACAGAAAACAGACAACCGGGGGAGGGGAGGGGAATTAAATAAATAAAAATAAATCTTAAAAAAAAAAAAAATAAGAAAAAACAAATAATGCAATACATAACATGCAATATTAATAGAATGAAGAAGGAAAAAACCCACATGATCATTGCAAATTAATGCAGAAAGGCATCTACAAAATCCAGCATCCTTTCATGTTGCAAAGACTCAGAAAACTAGGAATAGAGAGGAACTTTTTCCACATGATAAAGGGCGTTTATGAAAAACCCATAGCAAACATCACACTCATTGGCCCAAGACTGATATCTTTCCCCCTAAGATCAGGAAGACAAGGATGACCACTGTCACCATGTTACTCAACATGGTACTGGCAGTTCTAGCCAGAACAGCTAGGCAAGAAAAAGAAATAAAAGGCATCCAAATTTGACAGGAAGAAGTCAAATTATCCCTATTTGCAGATGACATGACTTTATAAAGAGAAAATCCCAAAGAATCCATAAGAAAGCTTCTAGAACAAATAAACAAATTCAGCAAAATTGCAAGATTCAGGATCAACATGCAGAACTCATTTGGGTTTCAATGAATCAGTAATAAACAATCTGAAACAGAAATTAAGAAAACAGCTTTATCTACAATATCTAAAAGAGTAAAATACCTATGAATAAATTTATCCAAGAAGGTAAAAGATGTGTACACTGAAATCTACAAAACTCTTCTGAGGGAAGAGGGTGTGGCTCAAGTGATAAGTCTTCTGCCTACCAGGCAGGACCCAGGTTCAATCCCTGAGTTCTCCTGGTAAAAAAGTAAAAACAAGAAGAAGTGTGCCCACATGGCAAGCCAAGTGCCCACATGGTAAGCCGGTGCCCACACAAGTAAGTCATGCAGCAAGATGAGGACACAACAACAGAGAGTCAAGGTGAAGCGCAGCAGAAACCAGGAAGTGAAGTGGTGCACATGACAGGGAACCTCTGTCCACATCACAGGACCCCAGGATCAAACCCCAGGGAATCCTAGGGGAGAAAAAACAAGAAGAGAAGACAAAAAAAAAAAAAGAGAGCTACAGAAGATCACAAAGGTTATGGACACAGACAGCAAAACAGCAGGAGGGGGGCGGGAATAAAATTAAAAATTAAAAAATTCTGAAAGAAAATAACTAAGCCCTAAATAAATGGTAAGATATCTCATGTTCATGGATTAGAAGACTCAATATTGTTAACACGTTAAACCTACCTAAAGCAATCTACTAATTCAATGCAATCCCTGTCAAAATTTCAGCAGAAATGGAAAAACTGATTCTCAAATTCATATGGAATTGCAAGGGTCCCTGAATAGCCAAAAAACAATCTTGAAGATGGTAAATAAAGTTGGAGAACTCACACTTTCTTATTTAAAAACTTACTACAGGGAAGCGGCTGTGGCTCAATCAGTTGGCCTCCCGTCTACCACATGGGAGGCTCTGGGTTCACATCCTGGGGCCTCCTAGTGAAGGCAGGCTCGCCCACACGCTGAGGAGCACCGCCCGGCCCGCAGGCGCCTCAGAGAGCCGACTCAGCAAGGTGACGCAACAAAAAGAAGGGAGACAAGCAAAAACACAGAAGAGCGCACAGGGAATGGACACAAGAGAGCAGACAGCAAGCAAGTTGCAAGGGGAGGGGAAATTAAAAAAAACTTACTACAAAGCTTTAGTAATTAAACATATAGACCAATGGGAGAGTTGAGAGTCCAGAAATAAATTCACATATCTATGGCCAGTTGATTTTTCATCAAGGGTGCAAAGTCCATTCAATGGGGGAAAAGTATAGTCTATTCAACAAATGTTGGGATAAACTGGAAATCCATACACAAAAATTAATTCATAATAGATCATCGATTAAATTTAAGAGCAAAGACTATAAAATTCTTTAGGAAAACATAGGAAGTATCTTCAGGACCTTGTAGTGGGCAAAGGAGTTTTAGATTTTACACCGAAAGCACAAGCAACAAAAGAAAAAAATCGGTAAAATGGACTTCATCAAAATTAAAAACGCACAAAGGATGATATCAAGAAAGTGAAATGACAATCTATAGAATGGGAGAAAATAAGTATTTTACTACAACTCAACAATAAAAAGACAAATGAATTAAAAATGAATTAAGAAATGGGACAAGGATTTGAATATTTCTCCAAAGATGATACTCAAATGGCCAATAAGTAGATGAAAAGATGCTCAACATCACGAGCCATTAGAGAAATGCAAAACAAAACTATGATGAGATACCACTTCATACCGATCAGGATGGCTATCATATAAAAAACAGACAGGGATATGGAGATACAGAAACCCTTGAAAAAAAAAAGACAACATTAAAAAAATACATATATATATATGTTCTCAATACCTGGTAAGTTGCATCTTTCTCTCCCTATTTCCCTTATTCTTCCTCCCAAGGGCACTATTCTCTTAGCCCTCAAAGGAAATATTATGTTGTAAATTCTCTAGTGAAATCTCTTTCCCAAGGGCAGTAACATCCTTCACTTACCTCAGCAATGATTTCACATTAACCACTGAAGTACAGGGATTCCCAATTGGCATAAATAAATTTATTCTTTTCAGTGAAAAAAAGAGAAACCCTTGTATATAGTTTGATGGGAATGTGAAATGGTGCAGCCATTGTGAAAAAACAGTATGGTGGTTCCTCAGAAAGTTAAACATAGAATTAATCATAGATTCCTACTTAAAATGGTTAAAATAATTTTTTATATTATGCATATTTTACCACAATTAAAAATAGGTATTTTTAAAAAGAAAGGAAACCAGGGTCCTGTTGGGAAGGTGTAGCATATATGGCTTTACATTTTCCCTCTAAACCTTCCAGCTCTTTCCCTATCTAGTAGAAGTAGCATTTCATTCATTAATAATTACAAAGCAAGCCTGGAGAAATAACTATGTCAGCTTGAGTAAATCTTTTATCAAAACTGCTTAGCCTTCTATTCTAGAGAACTCTGAGTACAGTCTGTTCTTTTGAACTGCCTGGCTACCTTCATACCAATAGGTGCTTCAAGTAGTTACTGTGAAGTGTAACTCCTGTCCTGCTGGGAAACCTGCAGGTGTCCACTCCTTATGTGTTCTGCGCACCGCGCCTTTAAATCCTGGTCCCCCCTCACATCTTCTCCATCCGCATGCAGATGTGTACTATAAAAAACCCTCCTTGTTTTGTGGCGAGTGCAGATGTCCAGCCTGGAAGAGCGGTTTCTCCTCACACTGCCAAGGGCGAGAGGAGGCCATGACCAAGCTCGGAACTATCCCCTCACCTCCTGCACTGAGGATGAGGCCCCGTGTCTGCCCCTATTCAACGCTCACTTGCTCGCCCAGCTGGGCCTGCCTGAGTCTCTGCTGGGTCTGATGTTCCCCTCATTTTGGTGGGGAGTTGCCATTTTATGTAGCTCCTTGCTGGGCTCAGAACAGAAGGGAAACAGGTTTCGAGCAGTCAAAGCACGGCTAACGCGCACCAGACAAGCTCAAAGGCAAGGGTTCACCATGGCAGAGCCCGCCCCGCCATCTCCTGCCTAGTACCTTTTGCTTCTGCAACACCTGCTCACGTCTGTGCCCTGTCCCCACCAACCCACACTCCTACAGGCCTGAGCTAGTTGGTCCATCCTCTTAAGTTTCGGTCTACACACGTGTGAAAACAGTGAGCCATCCCAACTGGTCGGCTCCTTGCAGAACTGCAGACACTGCATCAGGTTCTGGCGCTGCAGCAGGAAGCCAGACAACAACTCCTTCCTGCATAGAGCTTGCATCACAATAAAAAGATTAAAGAAAACATGTAAGAAGCTCACTGGAGATACAAGAAAACACAGGCAGGGAAGGAGAGGAGGGTGCACCAGGGCTGAAGGCTGAGGGAGCCTGACCATTTTTTCTAGGCATATGTGCAGGGAAAGGCAGTTACTTATGCACAGAAAGAAGTTGATGACCCAGGAAAGTCCATAATTTTAAGAATCTCCCATGGCCAATGTATTCCAAAAAAAATCCCAACATGTGAAAGAACGGATGTGCACTTTTTAAAAACCACCAAAAGGTGACAATCCCCAATATAAGACTATTAGAAAGGATTAAGAGGGAACCTCTATCTCTCATCCACCAGGAAGAGTGCTGGAAACCCTACTCTCTTTTTAATTGACTCAGTATTTATAAAGTCTTAACTGAAATAATTATTTTGGCTTATTGAAATAACTCTTCAAAATACACCCCAAACGGCCTTTACTTCCCAGAGAAGAAAAACGCCATTTTCTCATTACCGCCTTTTCACTGGGGTCATACAAAGTGCTCTCCAAATATAACAAGACTGGCTGCTCTCCACCACCACGGCATTGACGATGTCGTATCTTCGAGGTACATATCCATCAGGCAGTTTCAGTGAATCCAGGGTGAAAAAGATACTATCATCTATCACCCCATTTCTTCCGCAGAGGCTCGAAATGCAGACCTGTAAGTACAGTCATTGAAGAAGACTGAGGCACGTGCTGTGCCAGCACCCCTCCCCACGGCAACAATGCAAACTCAGGCTGGCACGCCAGAAACACAGGTGAGGTTTTAGGTAGCAACTCACCTGGGCCCCACCGCAGACCAAAAACGTGTCCGATCCTCAGACGCTGAGGTGGGGATAAGGAAAGCGGCTGAGCAGAAGGGAGGTGGGGTGAGCTGAGTCACAGCCGAGCTCCGGCGCCGCCTGGTCACTCCACATACCCTCCGCATCTCCCGGCTCCTCCACCCAAGCCATGCCCGTGTTTCCAGGGAAGCTCAAGTCCCACACACTCGCTAACACACACTTTTATTTTTTTCAGAACACTCTAACACTTCCACAAAAACTACATAATTTAGAACTATTGAGCATGCTGCATTATTCCTTTTTTCCTTTAGGAAATATAGCATTTTCAATAAGGAAATGGACTGCTCTTTGCCCGAGACTGAATTTTCTATTATTTTTCTAGACTCAACAACATACCAAAGAGAATCCTAGCATGGGACAATAATCGCTGCTGAGAGGTCTGGTGGAAACAGGAAGAGTCTCAGTCAACACTACCTTGTCAACGCGCTTGTACCGCAGTGGCTTCACCGAGATGGCTTCACTGTTCCACGTGCCCGGTCGGATCCAGTACTCGGCCTCCACCCAGTCTCCCTTGCAAGGCTCAAACCCTAAACAGCCGGGGAGAAAAAGCGTATGCTTCACTGTGAAGCTACGGTACATTAAAGTCACTTCCGGTTTGTCTGAGATACACGTGAACATTTAATAAAAGGCACTCTCTGTTGGAAACGAGTCCTACTGGCTTACTCAGGTCCAGCGTGGCAGAGCCCACCTCCCAGCAGTGCCGTGGCCCTGCACACAGCCCTCAGAGGGGCTGACCGCCTCTTCACTTACACAACGGCTCTGGACCTCCATTTCCATGTCCCATAACAAGAGTAGTAACAATCGTGCTGGCTTCACTGTGTGGGTGGGAAGATTGAACAAATAGCGCAGCGCCGGCGCTGCCTGCTGCTGGTGGGGACAACTGTTGTAGCAGCACGGGTTGCCACTGTGAGAATGGACCAATTTCCCCAGACTTCTTGTCAGTTTATGTAATTCAGGACATCTGTCTTAGGTTTTATAGTTATAAACACAGGAATTTTCACCATAATTTAAAAGTCTGCCACAGAGAACACAGACACCAGTGACAATGTGGAGCATCCACAACTCTTGATCCTCGTTGGTGGGAGGATAAGCTGGGTCAACCCACCAGCAAACCACGTGCTGACACCGAGGCACGTTGAACGTGGGTCCTGCGCACTCCCTTTCGTCTGAGCTGGGCTGGCCCCGGGGGGAGCTGACAGAGTTCCAGGGCGTTATCTACACTCTCTTCTGGCTAGGAACTGCCAACTTTGTTGCGCTCCAGCCCTGGCTGACTGCAAGCCACACGTCCAAGTGCCTGCCTGACGTTCCCCTGGCTGTCTAACAGTATCTCAATGCTACGACGTCTAAACCTGAGCTACAGATCTTCTCCTGGTCTCTCAAAACTTGCTCCTCAAAACGGCAGCCCCATCTGCCTTCACTGCTCCGCAAGGAAGGTCTGGAGCAAGCGTCACTCGGCTCGCCTTCCAGGTCACAGGACAAACCCGTGCAGCTCTGCCTTCAAAGCCCTCTTACCTCCCCACTGGCTGCCACTCAGCCCGGGCGTCCAGTCCCTTTTCCCCAGCCGCAGCTCCCACCCTTGCCCTACGTCCTGCTCCCTGCTGCTGGCAGGGATGGTGGCAGCCTCTGAAACAGTCTGAGCAGACAGGCAGGCCCAGCAGGCCCGGCAGGAGACAGAGGGCTCAGCCGAGGGGTGCGTGGGCAGAGCTGGACACGGAGCTGTCGAGAGGGCAGGGCGGGACGAAGGGAAGCCATGGATGGCGAAGCAGAGGGTGCCTGGCCCTCCTCGGCCTGTAAGGGCAGGGCCGGACTTCCAGACAGAACTGCGCGAGGGTGGTGGGTAAGCTGTCTCCTCAGATCCCACTTATCAGCATACTCTCTATAGTTTTCACTTTAAAAAAACAAAGTATTACTACTAACAACGGCAAAAAATGGGTTAAAGTGGTAGATCTCTACACTTTGGGCTTGTAGGAGATGTGAAGCTCGTGTGTGCAGTAAACAGAGTTTCACTAACACATGGGTCTATCTGAAAGACAAGTGACAATTGCCCATCTCCATCTTCCAACTTAAAAAAAAAAGAGATTTATTTTCTTATTTCCTTCCCCCTGCCCTCCCCTGCCCTGCTGTTTTGCTGTGTGTGTTCATTAGCTGTGTGATCTTCTGTATCTATTTCTCTTTTTGCCTTCTTGTCTTTCTCTAGGATTCACCAGGATTTGAACTTGGGGACCTTGATGTGGAGAGAGGTTCCCTGTCAGCTGTGCTACCTCAGTTCCTGGGCTCTGCTGTGCTTCACCTTGACTCTCCCCTTTGTCTCTCTTGTTGCGTCATCTTCTTGCATGACTCACTTGCCTGAGCACTGGCTCACTGCGTGAGCACTTGGCTCGCCATGCAGGCACGCTTTCTCTTCTTCTTTTTCACCAGGAGGCCACAGGGATTGAACCCAGGTCCTCCCATAGGGTAGGGGGAAGCCCTGTCACTTGAGCCACATCCACTTCCCTTCCAACTCTTTTTGGACACGTGAGTGTAGCACAGGGCACCCAGTGACACAGGGATACCCTCTCAGCCCTGAGCAGCCGGAGCAAGTGCCAGCCATCCCGGCTCAGGTGGCAAGCAGGCAGCACTCAGAGCCCCTGACAGCGGCAAGGCACCTCAGGCCTCCAGCTAGCAGGGTGGCGGAAAAGCTAGGGACCTGGAGGGCCCGGGACGTGAAGGGGCTGCACTGCCCTGACAGAAAGCAGAGACAGATGTCTGGACGGCTCGTTACAGCACCCATGTAAAGCCACAGGTAGTCACCATCTTCTCATTATTTTGCAATAAATACTTTTGGCAGCTATGAGCTCAAAGAACAAACGTGCATAATGAACACTGAGTTGGTTTCTCAAGAAAGCTGGCAATGAACATATCAGTGAATCCAAACATCTACTGACATTTACCATTCAACACCCTCTTAGACATGGACGACAGGCTGACTGCGTGAAAACCAGACCAGGCCAACCGTGGAAGCACTCACTGCAGTCCTGTGAGACACTGCCCAAAGGCCTCGTGAGTGTGCGCTGCTGCAGAGAGAACACTTACGTGTTCACCTTTTCATCTACCGAATAGTTGTCTAATATAATTTTTAAAAAGATTTTTATTTATTTATTCTCTTTACCCCCTTGTTTTGCACTCGCTGTCTGCTCTCTGTGTCCATTTGCTGTGTGTTCTTCTGTGTCTGCCTGTATTCTCTTTAGGCAGCTCTGGGACCTGATCCTGGGACATTCTGGAGTGGGAGAGAAGTGCTCCATCTCTTGTGCCACCTCTGCTCCCTGGTCTACTGCATCTCTTATTGTTTCTCCTCTGGGTCTCTTTTTGTTGCGTCATCTTGCTGCAGCAGCTCTCCACACGGGCTGTCTCTCCACTCGGACCAGATTACCACACGGGCCAGCTTGCCTTCACCGGGAGGCCCCAGGAATCGAACCCTGGACCTCCTATATGGTAGACAGGAACCCAATCACTTGAGCCACATTCGTTTCTCTGTCTAATATAATTTTGCTAACTTTTTACTCCAAATTTTCCTGATACCTCTGAAAAGTCAAGCAATAGCTATCATTGTGTTGGCAGAAAAATGATGCCAGATGATTTAAAAAAGGAGAAAAGTTAAGTGAGTTCTAATAAGTCTGATTTTTTTTCCTCTGGAATCACAGAATCAAAGTAAAGATTTTAGGAGGTTATTCTGATGACAGACAAGTATCTGACCTTACTGTGAATACTACTGTAAACTCAGTTTAAAAATCCAGCACTGGAGGTAAATCGTTTTTGCAAAACACGAATAAATATTTTGATGGAATTACGGCACCATTATAAAAACAAGATTCCCAAATGTTAAGAAACCTATGGAGCAGAAACACACTTGGAATTGTTTAGGGGTACGAACCTAATACTATTTGCCAACACTTTTCAGCTTTTGGTGAACCGCAGTTGCTGAGAGTGAAGCCTGCCAGCAGGAAGACAGTGAAATTGATCTCCATAAAAGCAACGCAGGGAATGAACAAATCAAGCCACCAGAGCTCCAAGGGAGACACAATTCAATTCTGAAAGCCTCTGACTATATTTGAGAATATCCTAACTTGTGTAAAGAGTCTTTCTGTGATCCACTATTTTTAACTGGATACATTTATATTCTGTAAGGGAATAAATGAAATTTATAACATGTAAATTTGGTGTAACATTCAAAAGAATTAATCATACAGACAGCTTATTTGATGCGTTCCATCTGAGAATCTCCAAACACCTTCACACCGAGCAGAGGCAAAAAATCAGTACAGATAACATCTGCTCTGAAATAAGAAAGAGAACTGAGAAAATCCTACAGTTAGCAGAATTTGCTCTAAGCTTACCAGTATTTTCTCAGTTAAGAATATTAAAGCCTACAGGGAAGAGCAATGAAAGATGCCTACAACTTCAAATTCATCAACAATTTAAAAACAACTTTGAAGAAAACGCCAGGCAATTTTATGAAAAAGTACAATTAAGACCATATTGAAAAATACTAATGACAAGGCACTAGAGACAAATACAACTGTTTTTACATCATTTATGTGTCCAGAGATTATTTTTCAAAAAAGAATTTCATTTTCGTAGATAGTTCTAAATACTATTGTAAAGGACCACCAATGTGATCAAATCAGTCAACATATAAATCATAACTATTTCAAAACAGATCCGCTTTTAACAAACTTCGGGTTTATTGCACACTCACACATGAAGTAAGTGGAGCCCTGCTTATGTCGGGCAGCTGCCCGGTCACTGCGGGCCTAAACCCCAGCGGGCCGTCTGAGCCAGGGTGGGTGGTCCCGCTGCCGTGGCACACTTTTCTCCAGCATCAGCCCTCCTTCTCCTTCCTGAAACACGCTGTTTGGTCTTCTCAGCATCTCTGGCACAATTAGGTTCCTTGTGGAACATCACCAAGGTTATTCTGAAGGTTGTCCCGGGGACAGAATCCCAGCGTCTGTAAGGCCTCGGGCGCAGCCAGCTCTCATGGGGATCCGCGCATGGCGCCCCTGCCCGCCTGCCATGGAGCCCTCACGCTCTTCCTGGCTACCTCCTTCATGTCTCCATGAACATGCCACCGCCTTGGCTATGGCCTCGCTCCTACACGGAGGACCCCCAGCCAGTCCACCGTCAGATGGGTCGCATGACTTTGTGCATCAGGAAATCATCTACTGTCAACTGCAGGATGGATAAATAAATGTGGTCCATCCAGACAACGGAACCTTACTCAGCCGTAAAAAGGAATGGAGAGCTGGTATGTGCCACAACAAGGATGAACCTCAAAACACTGTGCCAGTGAAATAAGCCAGATACAAAGGTCCACATCATGAACGAAAGCACTTATATGGCGTGCCCAGAATAGATGAATCGGTAGAGACAGAATAGAGACTGGTGGTTGCGAGGGGGAAAGGGGAATGGGGAGAAACTGCTCGATGGGTACAGGGTTCTATCAGAGAGTGACATTTTGGAACTAGATAGAGGTGGTGCCTGCACAACACCCTGGATGTACTAAATGGTATGGAATTGTTCACTTTAAAATGGTTAATTTTATATTAGGTGAATTTCAGTTCAATAAATTATGCTAAAAAATAATCCATAACTGCTTGATTTGCTTCTTTGCTTTCTGTCTGTTATCTCTTCCAGTAGAATGTAAATTCTACAAAACAGGGCCTGGAACACAGAGAGACACTCCAACATTTGTTGAATCAATGTCAAGGAGGAAACAGGACACACTGACTCCCCTTTCCGTAGATGAAAAACCTAAGGTAACGCTTCCTTTAGATCAAAGGTTAGCAAACCCCAACTGACGCCCACTTCCCTGCTTGCAGCTTGGCGGGTGTGCTCTTTTCACAAGTCTGCAGACCGCAGGTGTGGATCCCCATTATGACCCTCATTCGACACGGTACCCTCCTGTCGGAGATGTGCTTTCAACAGCAGCTACTGGACCTCTCTGAGGGCAGCACACCCGGCCTTGCGGGGACTTGACTGGCAGCCTCGCTCCTCAGTGTAACGTTGTCTCCTACACGTTCCACCCGTCCTCCCATCCTGAGACTCAAGCAAGGGTGGCCGTGGGTGTGGCAAGGACTGGGGCTGCCTTTGGAGCTGAGGAGTCACTGGACTATGCCCCAGAGGCAGGAAATTCCCCGACAGAACAGAGACTTAAAAGTCCAGAGAGCCACCTATTAATTTCATCTTGCGGGGCTCCCAGGTGAGCAATCAAGGTCATGCCCAGAAGAGCAAAACAATGAGCTGCCCCACCGTGCTGTGCTTGTCGTCCCTCTGAACTCAAGCCAAAGAGCAGATGACCTGGCTCAAGTGGGAAATTCTTACTCCTAGTCATTTTTCAAAATGCAGCCAAGCAGGGAGCAGAGGTGGAACTCAGTCCAAAAAGCACCTCCCCAGGCAGCAGTGTGTGCTTGGGGAAGGGGTAAATCTCACACCCCTTGGCTGACCACTCTGTGCCCACTGACACAGACAGCAAGTACACAATAAGGAGTTGTTGAATTAAACTCAATAAATAGCATTAGCAAACTATATCATTAGGTATATTAGTCTGCTAAAGGGGTGCCAATGCAAAGTACCAGAAATCTGTTGGCTTTTATAAAATGTATTTATTTGGGGTAAAAACTTCACAGTTACCCTGCCCTCAAGAGTCCAGCTCAAGGCTGCTTTCTCACCAGTCAGTGGCCACGTGTTGAAGCAAGATGGCCGCCCACCTCCCGAGGTCCAGCTCCCCGCCCCGGGCTTCCTCCCTCAGCTGCAGCTGGCACAGGGCTGGTCTCTCACGGCTTCCTCTCTCTCCTGGCACAGGCCTCGTTTCTTTCTAGGCTTTCTGTATCAGCCCCGGTTCTCTTCCCAAGGTCGGCTATAAGCTATCAGGCATATGGCTCATCTCCCTGGGACCTTAGCTGTTTGAGTATTCTCCTTTCTGTCACATGGCAGGATCAAAATGGAAAAGTTCTTTTCTCTTCCGTGTGTCTTCTCGCCTGAATGTCCATTTGTATCAGCCCACCAAGGGGTGGGGACTCTACCTGAGCTGTACCTTAATGACATGTTCGAATCAAAGCCCTACTCTTAACAGGCAATTTAATCATGGACATCTCAGCGGAATCTGATGCAACCAAAGGGTATCACACCCAGAAGAACAGATTAGTTTACAAACATAATCTTTCTCTTTTTGGGATTCACAAAAATAAACTCAAACTGTCATAATAGACATAAAATCAAAATCTTAGACCAGCTAAACACAAATGCAATTACAAAATACAATGGCTTAGAAAAGACAAAAGTAAAAAGATACATATTCTTGAGAGGATACAAGGATAGTGCCAAGCCTTATTTTAAAATATTTGAAGTTCTTTAAAAATAACAGTACCTCTGTACACCTGTAACACTGTTGAATTAGATTAGTAATTCAATAATTATACGAAAGGAAAACTTACTCAGAAATTAGTGATTGGATTCAACAAATCAGCACACATTTAAAAACAATAATCCCCGTCTCTGTGAGGATAGTTTTCAACTCCAAAATCCACCTCAACACTAAAGAGCCTCTGGCTGGATCCAGCATTCTAGCAGTGAAACCCGCTCAACAAATAAAATATGCCCAAAGCCAAGCCCCTAAATGACACGCGTAACAGTTCACATCTAATATATAAGTTGAAAAAGATATAAACCCAATTTTTAAGTTTAAGAAGGAAAACCATACATCATACCCTCACAGACGATCTCCAGAGGGAAGTATGTGGTCTGGTTGATGTAGCCAGCACCTTCCATCAGGGAGGTCACGGAGCCAATCAGAACTCGGGGGCTCGACTCGGACAGTCCCGTGCCATTGTTTTTGCTGCCATCTTCCCATTTATCAGAGACAGCTTCCACCTGTCAGACAGACAAATTGCTATTTCAAAGATATTAGGAGGTCAAGTATGAGGAAAATATGCTTAATGGTTGCATTTAGCAATTATACAGAAACCTTCATCTTAAAATCATTAATGCTGTATTTAAATACAACGTACTGGGAAACGGACTTGGCCCAGTGGTTGGGGCGTCCGTCTACCACATGGGAGGTCCGCGGTTCAGACCCCAGGCCTCCTTGACCCGTGTGGAGCTGGCCCATGAGCAGTGCTGATGCGTGCAAGAAGTGCCCTGCCACGCAGGGGTGTCCCCCGCGTAGGGGAACCCAACGCTCAAGGGGTGCGCCCCGTAAGGAGAGCCGCCCAGCGCGAAAGAAAGTGCAGCCTGCCCAGGAATGGCACCGCCCACGCTTTGCGTGCCGCTGACGACAACAGAAGCAGACAAAGAAAAATGACGCAGCAAATAGACACAGAGAACAGACAACGGGGGGAGGGGTTAAATAAATAAATAAATCTTTAAAAAAATAAAAAATAAATAAATACAATGTACTGATAGTATCAGATTCAAAGATAAAAGACAAGAAATGGATGTGGCTCAAACAATTGGGCTCCCATCTACCATATGGGAGGTCCAGGGTTCGATGCCCAGGGCCTCCTGGTGAGGGAAAGCTGGCCCAAGCAGCAAACTGGCCCACAAAGAGTGCCAGCCCACACGGGAATGTTGCTTCGTACAGGAGTCCACCTTGTGTGAAAAAGTCACCCCTGCACAGGAGTGCTGGCCAATGCAGAGAGCTGGTGTAGCAATATGACTCAAAAACAGACGCAGAGGAGAGAAAATGAGAAGACACAGCAGAACAGGGAGCTGAGGTGATGCAAGAGAGTAATTGCCTCTCTCCCACTCCGGAAGGTTCCAGGGTCGGTTACCACAGCCGCCTAATGAGAATACAAGCAGACCCAGAAGAACACACAGCAAACAGACACAGAGAGCAAACAACGGGGGAATGGGGTGGGAGGGGAATAAATTTTAAAAAGAAAAGAAAAAGAGGCCAGTGGGTATGAATGATAAACTTCAATTTAAAAACTTAAAAAAAAAAAAAAGATAAAAGACAAACTGCCAACACCCTCCAGGAATGCAATTAAATGGGAGTAAAGGCAAGCAGTTAGACCAAGTTGTGATAAATGCCATAAAACAAGTCCAAAACTGGCTTTGGGGAATTCATGGGAAGGAGAAAACTTCAAACCAGAAGAATACGGGGCAGCTTCTTGGAGGAAGTAGGATTTGACGCAGGCTGTGAAGGGAGCGAAAGATCAGTTGTGGCTAGAGGAACTGGTGTAGGGTGAGAAAATGGAAGTCGGGGAAAGAGGGGGGAAATCACAGGGCTCAGATACCCCAGTGGAGGGTAGGTCATGGGAGGGTGGGACTCGAAGCTCAAAGTCAAGCCACGGAGCCCCGAAAAAGGCACGTCGAGTGAGGGCGCGACTGTCTGCACAGAACTTCACACTTAATGCCATGGCAGTACCTGCGTGTCCTTTTTCTTTGAAATCACATGGTAACATACACGATTGTGGGAAAAAAAGCCAACATGCGGAAGGAGGGAGAAGAGCCACCCATGACTCGTCACCAGAGCTGGGTGTGCGGCAGGAACCCGGCAGGAACCCCTGGGGAGGCCCCTCCACTAGGGACTGTGCCCTGGCCCGGGCTCTCCCCAGCACCCCTGGCGCCCTCCTGGTGCGCTGTCTCTCCTCCCGCCCTCCATCATCTCAGAGCCTGACCCAGGCGAGGGCCACCCCAGCTCCACTCCCAATGCCCCTCGCAGTCCCAGCCCTCTAGCCCTCTCCCCATGGCAGCCACTCTGGCTCAGCCCTTGCGCTCCAGCTGCTCCGCCTTCTTGTCCCCAAGCAAATGAACCCTTCTTGCAAATCACCCAAACCACAGCAAAGAGAAAAAAAAAAAGAAGGCAGACACACCAAGGGCACCCCGTGAGCTGAGACCCCGCACAAGGACAGCCACGCCCAGCAAGGGATACTGCCCAGCCTGGTCCTGTGGGTTTATGGAGGTGGTTATGGTATCTCAAAACCAAAGCACCTCCGCCCCAGTCTCCTCGCCGTGACCACGAGCACCAGACGGGCCCCCTTCCCCAGCCTCCTGCGGCAGCTTTCTCCGCCTTCCTCTAGTAATCTGGAAGGGGCTGCCGAGACCTTACCCGAGGCAGATGCCTGGCCTCTTGCCCCCCTCAACGCTGCTCCTGCAGTCAGCACTTCTGGCGGGGAACTTGGCCCAGTGTTTAGGGCATCCACCTACCACATGGGAGGTCTGCGGTTCAAACCCCGGGCCTCCTTGACCCATGTGGAGCTGGCCCATGTGCAGTGCTGACGTGCAAGGAGTGCCCTGCCACGCAGGGGTGCCCCCCGCGTAGGGGAGCCCCACATGCAAGGACTGCGCCCCGTAAGGAGAGCCGCCCAGCGCGAAAGAAAGTGCAGCCTGCCCAGGAATGGCGCTGCACACACGGAGAGCTGACGCAACAGGACGAAGCAACAAAAAGAAACGCAGATTCCCGTGCCGCTGACAATAGAAGCGGACAAAGAAGACGCAGCAAATAGACACAGAGAACAGACAACGGGGGGGGGGGGGTATAAATAAATAAATAAAGCTTAGAAAAAAAAGTCAGCGCTTCTGTCTCTCCTGCACTATCACACTCCAGTAACTCAGACTGAAAAAAACCTCAAACTCCTTCCATTTTAATCCTAGCTCCCCTTCTGTCTATAGCTTCTTTCTTCCGCCCCCCCCCCCCGCCCCCAGTAGCAACAGCATCAATCAGGAGGTGCTTCTACTCTACTTCTCCATCAGGCCGTGCCCCCATCAGGATGTGCCACTGGAGCTGCTCCTGGGATTGCCAGCAGCCCCGTGTCCTCCAGCTCAGCCTCGGAGCCATCGACTCAGCTAACCCCTGCTCTGCCCTGGGCTGCTGTCCTCTCTCTGCTAGGTCCCCCTCTTCTGGAGTCTGCACACTGCAGCCCTCAGCCCTAAAGCCTGGGGGAACAGTTATCATCGTCTAAAATAGTTCCTCTCTGGCCCAAGCCAAAGTCTGCAGACTCCTGCTCTTCTCTCACTCCCTTGCTGGCTCCAAATTCCACCCGAATGTCCGTGATTCCCCAGTGCACCTGGACAACATGGATGGCAACATAGATTTTCAAGCCAAACGGAACTGTTTCTAGCGCCATATCCTGAGCTTCCCATCCAAACCTGCTCCTCCCGTCTCCTCCAATTCAGGAAATGGCAACTAATGCACCAGGAACTCAAGTTGAAAACCCCCAAGCACATCGGAGCCCACAGAAGGCTAAAGAGAAGAGACGACCAAACATTATGTGTTGTCCTGGAACAGAACCGGGGACACTGGCACAGTTGACAGCAGTGCTCCCGGGGCGGCTCCCAGCTGTGACCAGGGTGCCTGAGTCACGTCAGGTGTTAGCCACAGCAGAAACTGGGTGAGGGGGATGGGAACTCACTGCACTGTCTTTGCAACTGTTCTGTAATTCGAAAACTATTCTAAAATTAAAAGTTTAATTAAAAAAATCCCTGGCAAAGCCTCTAGCTCCCTTTCCTTTGTGCCCCACAATCAGTCCATCAGCAGCTCTGGTCATCATTAACCCGACCACTTCCCGTACTCCAACCTGCCCAACAGCAAGGCTTCCCAGGTGAGCAGCTGACTCTGCTGCGGCCAGGTGGGGGGGGGGAGGGGTGGGGCCTGGGCACAACCTGCTGGGCCACCTGTGCCTCTGCACTCAGGGAGCAGCCCCAGCAGTGGGGTGGCAGTGGCCAGCGAACAGCAGTGGCCACAGACAGCTGGAGGTAGCCACCGCCTCACCCAGAGCACCGCACTAAGACTTCTCCCGGCCTCCCTGCTAGCCGCTCACCCTCCGTCATCCATTCTCCCCACGTATCAGGGGATCTGTCAGTCCTCTGCGCTAAATCTCCCATGGCCTTCCCATAGCACTTCCAGTGAAACACAAACTCCCTGCCCCAGTCCGAGGCCCCCATGACCGGCCCCTTCTCGGGCCTCTCCTCCTCCCACATCTCCCCACGCACCCGCACCACAAACCTGCTTCCTGTCTCTCTCACACATCCCCTTTCCGACCCTGGAATCCAGCTCTGGTGCCGAAGCCCTCCCAAAGCACGCTCAGACCCCCAGCGCACAGCGCAGCAGCGGCTGGAGAGCGGCTCTGTGTGGGGAGCGCAGGGGGCAGCCGGGCAGAGCCTGAATGTGACGGCCCTCCCTGACAAGCGGCTTCCATGTACTGAGCAAGGGTGGGTGGGACTGCTGGCGGCTGGGACCTGGGACGAAGGGAACAGGAAGGGGGCAATTGGAGGGAAAGCATCCTGGAGGGCAGGGAGTGTGTTTCCCTTGGCTGAGACTTGGGTGTATTTAATGCTGACCGGGGAGAGGCTGGCGAGCTAGGAGCAGCAGAGACCCTCCAGGAGGGAGAAAGATCTCTCAAAGGCAGCATGGCAGGGTCCTACCAGACGTGGGTGCTGCACGAGAAGAGGAAGGAGGAGAGAATGGGGACAGGACGACTTCAACGTAAGACATGACCACAACTGGAGAAGCCGACCAAGAATTCTGCCCACTCCCCTGCCCAGGCGTGAGAGGCTGAAGTGGAGCTGCTGGGTGACTTCACTCTAAGAGTCGGGGTACACATGATTCTCATGTTCAACTGTCAGAGGGTCAGAAATGACAACAAGTACCCCAACTGCTGAAGGTTTAACAGTGACTCTAAAAACTGACAAAGATAACACTAGACAGGAAATTACAGACCCATTCCATTTGTTGAGATGCAAAAACCTACATAAAAATTCAGCAAAGAAATCCAGAAGTACAATGAAGTTTATAACCAAATGGGAATCACACCCATAAAGTGAGAATGAGGTACAATTAAGAAAACTATTCAGAGGAAAAAAAAAAACCTACTTGAACATCTTTTGTTTTTGTTTTTTTTTCAGATTTATTTATTTATTTCTCTCCCCTCCCCCCACCCCGGTTGTCTGTTCTCTGTGTCGATTTCCTTGGTCGTCTTCTTTGTCCGCTTCTGTTGTTGTCAGCGGCACGGAAATCTGTGTTTCTTTTTGCTGTGTCAGCTCTCCGTGTGTGCGGCACCATTCCTGGGCAGGCTGCACTTTCGCGCTGGGCGGTTCTACTTACGGAGCGCACTCCTTGTGCATGGGGCTCCCCTACATGGGGGACACCCCTGCGTGGCAGGGCACTCCTTGTACGCATCAGCGCTGTGCATGGGCCAGCTCCACACAGGTCAAGGAGGCCCGGGGTTTGAACCACGGACCTCCCATGTGGTAGACGGACGCCCTAACCACTGGGCCAAGTCTGCTGCCAACCTGAACATCTTGAAGATGCTCAAAAGCATTTGAAAAAGTATGATTTCTAGTATTTTTTAAAAACTAGACATATAACTATAGATGAACACTCTTTACTGCAACAAAAAAGATACTACAAACCAACACCAGTGTCGTGGATTCCCTGCAGACTGGGAATGAGGTAAGGGCGGCTGTATTTACCACCACAACCCATATTCCCTGGGTTCCAAAATACCCACTTTTCTACATTTTAACATTCCTAAAATAAGACTCACAACCTATGCTTCCATTTGAAATTTCCATCAAATTAATGGTGTCTTAAAACTCTTGAGTCTCCAATGACCAATCAGCGAACCATGAAGGGAGGGAAGGAGGGAGGGAAGGAGGGAAGGAGGGAGGATAAACGAGCCTATTCCACACCCTTCACGGTGGGCATCAGGGACTACGAGCCAACAGTGGAAAACTGAGAAAAGCACAAGAACCTTGTTCATGCGACTCAAGAACACACCAGGAGAGATAAAGACAGGAACTGAGGAAAGCCCTAAGGCTGAGGCCTTGGAGCGCGAGGAGAGGAGGGGGCCAGTCTGCTTTTCACTGTACAACCTCCAGGCCAGCACTACTGGACAGGATTTCTGCCATGATGGAGGTGTTCTCTGTCTATGCCAACTTGTAAGCCAAAGACACATTTAAGCACTTGAAACGTGGCTAGTGCAATCGAGGAACCGAATTTTAAACTTTGGTCAATAAATTTAAATAGCCACAAATGTCAGGCAATGTAATTACAGAATCTAATTATTTCCTTTTCATGTACGTGCATAATTTTTAAAATATGAGGAAAATGATACAAAGCATTTAGCTGACATTAAGTAAATAATAGTAATAAAGTACATTGCAACCATTTTTAAAAGGAAGCAGTAACAAGTCAGTAAGTTTGCCCACTACCGAGTGACATAAAAATCAACAGCTTTTCTATATAGGCAGAAAGATTAGGGAAGCGGACTTGGCCCAATGGATAGAGCGTCCGTCTACCACATTGGAGGTCCGTGGTTCAAACCCAGGGCCTGGGCCCATGTGGAGCTGGCCCATGTACAGCGCTGACGCGTGCAAGGAATGCCGTGCCACGCAGGGGTGTCCCCCGTGTAGGGGAGCCCCACGCGCAAGGAGTGCGCCCCGTAAGGAGAGCCGCCCAGCACAAAAGAAAGTGCAGCACACACAGAGAGTTGATGCAGCAAGATGATGCAACAAAAAAGAAACAGATTCCCGATGCCGCTGATAAGGATAGAGGCGGTCACAGAAGAACACACACACAGCGAATGGACACAGAAAGCAGACAACTGCGGGGGGGGGGGGGGTGTTAAAAAAAAAAAAGCAACGAATTCACTAAAAAAAAAAGATTAGCTTGAAAATACAACACAAAATTATATTCATAATAGAACAGAATTTTAAATTCCTAGAAATAAACATAAAGAAATTTGCAAAATCTAAATATAGAAAACTCCTGAACTGTTACAAAGATTATAAAAGAAAGGTTTAAACAACGTAAAGCCATGTTTTCTGGTTAGAAAAGACTGTATTATCAACATGTCAATTATCCTAAATGGAATCAATATATACTCAGTACTATCCCAAACAATCTGAGGGCAGGAGAAGAAACAACAAAATGATTCTAAAATTCATCCAGAATGTGCCAGGAAAATCTAGGAAAAGCCAGGAAAATTCCATATACAACTATATGGAACAGAACCCAGCTTACTAAACATGAAAATAAAAATTCCCCTACCATCAGAGTTCACAACAGGGACCAGTGTGTTTGGTATGTGATCAAGGTGGTCTTTCAAATCAGTGGGGAAAAAAAAAGAATTCTTCAATGAGATAACTGGATAGCTATTAGGAAAGAAATGTCTGGTGCCTTTTCTCAGTCTGTATACCAAAATAAATTCCAGGCATAGTAAATATTTAAATCTTAATAAACGGGAAACGGACTTGGCCCAGTGGTTAGGGCATCCACCACATGGGAGGTCCGCGGTTCAAACCCCCGGGCCTCCTTGACCCATGTGGAGCTGGCCCATGCGCAGTGCTGATGTGTACAAGGAGTGCCCTGCCATGCAGGGGTGTCCCCCATGTAGGGGAGCCCCACGCGCAAGGAGTGCGCCCGTGAGGAGAGCCGCCCAGTGTGAAAAAGAAAGTGCAGCCTGCCCAGGAATGGCGCCGCACACACTTCCCGTGCCCCTGACGACAACAGAAGCGGACAAAGAAACAAGACGCAGCAAAAAGACACAGAAAACAGACAACCGGGGGAGGGGGGGAATTAAATAAATAAACAAATCTTTAAAAAAAAAATCTTAATAAACAACTTTCATAGGAAACCAGAGTGAATATTTATAGTTATGGAATGGAATAAGTCTCCCTAAGGATTGTTACAGAGCTCAAAACCACATGGAAAAGATGGACACGGCCAACTACCACATAAAATGAAACTGCAAAAAAAGGTCAACAATGTTTTCACATAGTATTTATCCTCAAAAAGTTCTAATTTCCTAATATATGAGATCTAAAGAACAAAATTAAACTCAAGAAAAAATTGGACAAAGGACAGGAAGATAATTCATAGAAAAAACAAATGTGAAGCATTAATCACTTTAAGGCTTAATCACTTAGTAAACTGGCAAAGACTGGTAATACCCACACACCTTACGAAGTGCTAATAGGCAGTCTAGTATCTTGCTCCTGAAAAATTAGTACAGTGCCAGTAGAGGAGTAATTTGATGGTAGCCATTAAAATGCTAAATATGCACTCTCTTTGACCTAGCAATTCTACTTCTAAGAATTCATACTACACATACACTATTTTCACATTAAAAGAAGTTGCCAAATTATAGAGTTCACTAATTATTATTTTTGCTAATCCATTAATATAGGGTCCAATAATGGTCATTTTTAACAATAATTTTTTTAACACTTGAACAGACTATTAATAGTGCTTTTCTCCATGGCACAAAATTACAGGCAAAACTTGCTTTCTGAATGATAAATGTCTACACTGCTTGAATGATTGATAATGACCACCATTTATTCTTTTAAAATACACCAATAAAAGATAACAAAAGTACCTCCCACCTGGTGTATGTGACTTCAAATTCAACTCTATCGCCCTTTATCAGATCTTCTCAGAGAGGTAAACTAATGTGGGAAGAGCAAAGTGAAACCTCACCCTGAGGGTGCAGGCAACCTTACCCTGACGGCTTTTAGTCCATTCGATACTCTGTTCTCTTCCACAATCGCAATAACCTCCTGTCCAACGTTCAGAAGCACCTTGCTAGTCACTGCCTCATTGGAGAAGTAGATCAAATCATCGATCATGCCATAATCGCTGCAGTATCTTGTCACAACGCCCTGAACAGTTTTCAACTTGGTTTCACCTGAGACAGGAAACAAAGAGGTTGTATGCCCCACAAAGGCGAAGCCACACCACAGCTCAGCCCAGGAGGGAACGGCAGTACACAGCAGCCACTGACTTGTTGCCATTAGAGTCTCCCATCACCGCTGGCATCGGGCTGCGTGGGAGAGTCCAGACATCACCAAACAAGGCACCTGAAGTAGGTCAGGGCATGGGAGGGTCAGTCGGGCCCAGGAGTAGCACATACCCTCAGCCATAGAGGACCCCTGCCAGGTAACTGACTGCCTCTCACGGCCTCCTCCCACCCCAGCTGTGCCCAAAACCACTGCACCAGCCAACGGCCTCCAAGTCCGCACTGCACCTTCCCTGCTACTTTTCTGACACCGGGGGACCCTTGGGTACCGACATCACGTTACACTGTTGCTGAACGCTGCATTTTACAGAGGACACCCGACCCATGATGCAGCTTGCCACTGGTTATAAGGTTGGCTACACAGGTATTAGCAAATCCGGAGGCAGATGGCCTTTACCATGCTGCCTTCAACAAATAGCTCCATTTCTGACGTTTCTGGCTTCCTCTGGGGAGAATTTCATCTTTTAGAGGTTAGAGAAAAGCAATTAGGGAACAGCCACCCTTAATTCAATTCTTATATGGGAGAAGGAATTGGGAGAAAATGTCAATAACCTTGGGAGAACGCCGCTGTGCAATTCTGAGAACCAGGGTGGGGAAATTTGCCAGAATCAGAAGCAGACCACACACTGTAGGAAGACAGGTTCAGAAACAATTTGAGGGAGGTTGAAGCATGATCTCATGAGATTCCAGAAGGACAATTTAAGACAATTGGAATTACAGATCTGAGAGCTTTCTGAGTGCTCAACTGCAAAAATATTAATGACAGAGAAAAGAGAAAGATATGTAGAGACATCTTGTCACACTGCTTACATTTAAAAATACAAAAGTGGGGAAGCGGATTTGGCTCAATGGATAGAGCGTCTGCCTACCACATGGGAGGACCAAGGTTCAAACCCAGGGCCTCCTGACCCATGTGATGAGCTGGCCGACATGCAGCACTCATGCAGGCAAGGAGTACCATGCCATGCAGGGATGTGCCCAGCATGGGGGGGGTCCACATGCAAGGAGTGCACCCCGTTAAGGAGAGCAGCCCAGCACGACAGCAAGAATACACAACAAAAAGAGACACAGATTACCTGTGCTGCTGACAAGAATGCAAGCAGCACAGATGAACACACAGTGAATGGACACAGAGAGCAGACAACTGGGGTGGGGGGGCGGGAAGGGGAGAGAAATAAATAAAAATGAATCTTAAAAAAAAAATACAAAAGGGGGAAGCGGACATGGCTCAAGCAGTTAAGCACCTGCTTTCCACATGTGAGGTCCAGGCTTGATACTCAAAAATAAATAATTAAACAAAACAAAACAATACAAAAAAGCAAAGGGGAAATAAGTAAGAACAAATACTAAGAGGTGGCACAGATGCAAACCCCAAATCATGTAAAATGCTATCTAAGTAGTGGAAGTAGTGAAAAGGCCTTTTAAGTTATGCTGAGAGAAAGACAAATAGATGATTAAAGAAAAGATAGGTCTTAGTTTTGGGACTGAAGAATAAGCAACAGAGCACATTCCAGCAGATGTGTCCCTGACCTGCCTGCCTGCTGCCCAATCAGCCACCGCCGACATGCCCTCACAGGATGCAAATGAACAGGGTCTGTTCTCAACAAGTGATCCCACTCATTTCTTTCTACTCTACACTAATCAGTTATAAAAATCCAAAAAGGGGCTCTGGTGCACATGCTGACACCTCCTGCAGCAGGCCATGCAGTGGGCCTTAGAGGGGCCCCCGCTGCAAACCCTATCACTAAGGGTGCAGGGAACTTTCAGGGAAAGAGTGTCAATTTCCAAAAGGGGGGCTGGGGGATGTGGCCACCAGTGGGAATTCTAAGACTTTGGTCAGGACCTGTGGGGTGAGAATGTGGCCGAGACACAGCTGCCTTGAGACAAGCACAGGGGCCGTGGTGGGGGCCAGACTGAGGTGGGGGGCAGGCACCCCAGGGCACATCTGAGCTCCCTCGTCCACCCTCAGGGCATGTCCAAGGCCCTTCCTAGGGTAACTGACGGCAGGACTCGTCCTAGCCTCCCCAGTGCACTCCCAGGAGTGATCCTCGGGCCCTCCTAACCCTAAGCCCCAACCTGTCCCCCAGGACTAGCCCAAGTGTCCCCCCCAGGACTAATTCAAGCTTGCCATTTGCCCCCGGACTCACCCAAGCCCCTCACCTCTCCCCCAGGACTCGTCCAAGTCCCCAGCTGCCCCCCAAGACCTGCCCAAGTCGCCCACCTGCCCAAAGTGTCCCACTGCCACACCCCCCTGGATTTGTCCAAGCCCCTCCTTCTGTCCTCCAGGGCCCGCCCAAGTCCCCGATCTGCCCCCCCAGGACTCGCCCAAGTCCCCCAGCTGCCCCCCAGGACTCACCCAAACCCCCAGGACTCGCCCAAGCGCCCCTCCCCGCACCTTCCAGGAGCTCCGGCTGCTCTGGCCCCGAATCCTCCTCCGGGGGGTCCGCTCGCCTCCAGAAGAAAGAGAGCAGCTTAGCCGCGAGGCGCAGCATAGTCCTGGAGCACAGACACGCCCGAAGCGAGCAAGCGGCGCACCACGCTCCGGCGCGGGTCTGCTCCTCACCCGCTGCGCGAGACGCCCGCACGCGGCCTGCGCCCGCTCCCGCCGCGCTGGCCAATGGGCTCGCCGCGCTCGCGCCTGCGCGCGCCTCCCGCCGCGCCCGACCAATGGGCGGGCCACACGCGCCACGACGGTTGGTGTTTGGCGGTTGGCGGCCGTTAGGCGCGCGCAGGGCGTGGCGCCTGGTGGGCGGGGCGCCGTGGGTGGGCGGAACTCCTGCCTAGCAGGCGTCTTTGCCTTGTTCCACTCTCGGTGGGAAAGCGTTGTTTCAGCTCACGTGTGGCCTTAGCCGTAGGTTTGTGTAGGTGTTCTTGATCAAATTCAGGAAGTTCGCCGTCTCTTCCTATTTTTCTGATAGTTCTCATCATGCGTGGGTGTGGCATTTTCTCAAATGCCTTTTCTGCATCTATTGTAACGGATCTCACGGTTTTTCTGGTTTAGCTTATTAATGAAGTGAATTACATTGGTTTTCAAATGCTAAACCAACCTTGCATTCCTGGAATGAACCCCACTTAGTCATGGTTTATTATCCTTTTATATATTGCTGGATTCAATTTGGTAAAAATTTAAGGATTTTTGTCTTTACTTTTTTAATGGTATATTCAAAAAATATGAGGTCCCCATATACCTCCCACCCCCCTCACCCCACTCCTCCCATAACAACAACCTCCTTCATCATCATGGGACATTCATTGCACTTGGTGAATACATCTCTGAGCACTGCTGCACCACATGGTCAATGGTCCACATTATAGTTTACACTCTCCCCAGTCTGCCCAGTGGGCCATGGGAGGACATACAATGTCTAGCAACTGTCCCTGCAGCACCACCCAGGACAACTCCAAGTCCTGAAAATGCTCCCACATCACATATCTTCTTTCCACTCCCTACCCTCAGCAGCTGCCATGGCCACTTTCTCCACCTCAATCTACATTTACTTCCATTACTAATCACAATAGTTCCAGAATAGAATACCAGTAAGTCCACTCTAATCCATCTCTATTCTTCCATTCTGTGGGTCCTGTGATGGTTATGTACACTCCACCTCTATATCGAGATTTTTAAATCTAGATTTATAAGGGATATTGGCCTGTAGTGTTTTTTTTTGTTTTGTTTTGTAATGTTTTGTAATGTCTGGTTTTGATAGCAGGGTAAACCTGGCTTCATGACATGAATTGAAATGTGTTCCTTCCTTCTGAATCTAAAAGAGTTTGTGTCGTGTCGGTGTAATTTATTCCTGATGTGTTTGATATAATTCACTTGTGGGCCTGGAGTTTTCTTTGCAGGAAAGTTTTAAATTATGAATTCAATTTCAGAGCAGGGCTATTAAGGTTATCAATTTAATATGGAGTGAATTTTGATAATTTGTGTCTTTCAAGGGATTTGTCCATTTTGTCCAAGTTGTCAAAGTTATTGGCATAAAGTTGTTTATACTATTTTCTTATTACCCCCTTTAACCTTACTTTGAAATAATTTCAAACTTAAAGACAAATGCAAAAATAATACAAAACCCATGCTGAGAATTTCACCTTATTGCCCCCAGAAACCCAGATTCGCCCATTTTAACCTTTACCACACTTGCAGTTATCACTCCCTCTATCGATCTCTCTACCTAGCTATGTAGATGTTTTCTGAATATTTGAAACATCTAATCCCTTAAATGTCTGTCATCTCTATTGTCATCATCATTTGTCTTCTTTTGTTTCTCTTGATCAGTTTAGCTAAAGAGTCACCAATTTTCTTGATCTTTTTATAAGATGACCTGTTTTCATTGATTTTCCTCTATTGTGTATATATTCTCTATTTCAATGATTTCTGATCTTTGTTATTTTCTGCCTTTTACCTTTTTGCAGTGTAATTTGTGCTTTTTAAAGCATCTTAAGGTGGAAAAAGAACTGCTTTAGTGTATCCTATAAAATTTAGTATGCTGTATTTTCATTTTATCCAGTTTCTAATTTCCCTACTGATTTCTTCTTTGACCTATTGATGTTTAAAAGATGTATTGTTTAATAGCAAAATATTTGGGGATTTCCAAATTTTTTTCTTATTGATTTCTAATTTAGTTTTTTTCATGATCAGAGAACAAAATCTGGGTGATTTTTATCTTTTTAATTTATTGAGGGTTTTTTGTTTTGTTTTGCTTTTTTTCTTCATGTGGTTTCTTTCCGTGCATGTCCTACCTGCATTTGAGAGGAATATGCATTCTGCCACTGTGGGTCCCTCCCCTTAGAGAAAATTGAGTGTCACACCTAACACATTTATTTACCTTGTGTGCTCCTGCCCCCTGCCTCAGTTAGAGAATAAACTCTATGTGGGAGGAGCGTGCTTGGCTTAGTCCACTCTCTGTCCTTGTGAGCCAGGGGGTGTCGGGACGGGGAATGCTCCAAAGATGTTTGCTGAGAGCCCGAGTAAGTGTGCAAGCATGACAGGGGAGGAAGTGCATTTTAGGAAAAAGTTTGTTTTAAGACAGTATAAAAGAAAGGGCTTCTTCTAGAAACTGGGATTGCCAAGAGAAACAAGGAAACATTTCTCAGGTGACTGAGTTTATGGCTCTGGCGGCCTGGGGAATTTGATCTGCAATTTCTGATTCAAGGCAGCTTGATTTTATTTCTTAAGAGAGAATAACTTTTGAAAGGCACAGGAATTGTGAAATCTGTTTAACAATACTGTTCTTTGATCAAAAAGAAATGCAGGAGTGTTCAATTTGGTAGGCCAGTTCATATTAATCCAGTTTATTGCTTTAAAAGACAGTCAATAAAGTTTGGAAAGTTTTTCAATCCCTTCAAAATAACTTCTCAACAGGTTATAGTGTGCGAAAATGATTTCTAATCCTTCTTGCTTGGCCGAAGGAAAAAAAAAAAAACAGACACCACCACCCCTGGTTTGAAGCCCACTGGTTTTGCTGAGGTTTAAGCAGGTTCATGGGTTGAGGAGCTGGTTTTTCCGAACACTTTGGTTGGAGCTATTTTGTGGTCACAAAAGAATCCATCATTGTAGCTGTCAGGGCGCCAGTGTCTCCGGGTGAAGTACATTCCCATCTTTTTTCTCTGCTTAGTGAGCAGAAATAAAGGGCCCAGTGGGACGGAGACTGCCCACCACCCGGACGGCCCCTGGAATGCTGATGGGTCACGGGCCCTGCCAGCCCATGTTTATTCAGTGTTTATGTGATCTTCGGGAGGACCCCTTCATCATCATCGCTAGGGAACAAGAAAAGGCCGCTGGAAATGGCATAATAAGACCTTTGAAGAAAAAGTTCCTTGTTTCAAGCAGAGCAGGAATCTGGTACTTGCTAGATCCTGCTTTGTTGGGCTGCTGTGGCTAGGAACCCGTTTTTCTTCCCAAGACCCCCGCGGTGCCTGGGGGTGCAGGCCTGTGGTGAGGAGGCCTGGACAGCCACCGCGGTCTGTCCTGTTGGGACGGGAGCCAGCAGCGCCCCGAGCGCGCCGTTACACAACCAGCTAGAAACTTTTCTACGAGAAACTGGCGCCGTTGGCTGGCGGCAGCTCCTCATTGAAATTCAGGGAGCAGCTCTCTATCCCCTGGCGTCTGTGCGATGTTGCTGAGTTTTTGTTCCACTGGTGAAAAGTTCTTGCTGGAAGCCAAAGGCAGCAGGACCTGGTAAGGGCGAGCGCCTCACCCAGAGACCAGCTCTCCAAACCAGGACTTCGCAGGGAAGGTAAGCCAGACCCGCCAGCTCTAAGCCGAGGCGGAATTTGCAACCTTTTGTTTAATTTCTGCCGGGAGGGGTTTAAAACACTGTGCAACCAAGGGTCCTGGAATGCATAGTGAAAGTTGCTACTGGAAGTGGAAGTTGAAATATATTGTACCTGAGGACCTGAGTAGATGAAGCATTCAAAGCCTAAAATCACACCTGAAATCAGACCTTCCAGGTTCGTTTTCTGGGAAAGTGATTTTAACCCCTATTAGGTGCGGATTTGCCTTTCCCGATTTACAGCCCTTCAGTATGAGCTGAAGTATTTATCGAAAATACTTTAAAAAGTATCTAAAGTACTTTGCTTTGAAGTAAACTACTTGCTGTTGAACCCCGCAGGGCCGCAGGTGCGGCTGCAGGCGCCCCGCGGCCTGGGCCATGGCGCGCGAGGAGCCCTTCCCGGGCCCGCCGGCGCTGGGCAGGGCGCGCGCGCTGGAGCGGGGCCGCCGGGACGCGCCGCGCAACGACCTGCAGCTGGCCCGGCGGCTGCCGCCGTGCCTCCGCTACCGCACGTGGGCCTTCTCGGTGCTGATGGGGGTGAGTGGCGCCCCGCCGGGGTGGGGCGCGGGGGCGCGGGGCGCGGGGGCGCGGGGGCGCGGGGCGCGGGGGCGCGGGGCGCGGGGCGCGGGGGCGCGGGGGCGCGGGGCGCGGGGCGCGGGGGCGCGGGGGCGCGGGGCGCGGGGGGCGCGGGGGCGCGGGGCGCGGGGGCGCGGGGCGCGGGGCGCGGGGGCGCGGGGGCGCGGGGCTTCAGCTTTGCGCGTCTTCTCTGTTTCTCTCGAGGCATGAACAGCCACCGCGCAGCGGCCTGCCCCCCTGCGGGGCGAGGGCTCCGCCCCGTCCCCCGGACGGGAGCGCGCAGTCGGGGGCCACGCGGACGGGCGGCAGGGCCCGGGGAGGCGTCCCGGAGCGCCTGGGGCGGTGACGCTGGCGTTGCGCCGCGAGGACAGGGAGGAGGCCCGGGCCCTCAGGGCGGCAGGGGCGGGGTCCGGGGCCGAGGACGAGGCCGGGGGCGGCGGCAGACACGCCCGCGGGGTGCGGCGCGGCGGAGGCAGCGGTCCCGGGCCATTTCCTCTGCAGAACTGCACCCACCGGGCACGGAGGGCCTGGAGGGGGCCGGACCTGGGCGCCCAGGGGCACCCCGCAGCTCGAAGCCCACTGGCGGCCCCGCGGGCGGGTGCGCGCACCTCCGGGCTGGCTGACCCCGCGCCCCGGTGCCCGCAGCGCAGTGGAATAAGGAACCGGCCCGGCCTCGCGGGGTGGGAGGATCCAGCGTGCGCACCGGGGGCCACAAGGCCATTTTCCCTGCCCCGGGGAGCCGGGCCAGTGCCGGCTGGGCGGGGGCGGAGGGCCCCAGGAGCCGCAGGCCGCCCTCCCCGTTGGCCCCTTTTTGCCCCCCATGGCACCCGGGAGCCTGCTCAGGGCCCAGGGACAGGGCAAGGTGGAGGGGCCGGCGCCCCCACCGCACAGTAGGTGGCACGGGCGCTCCCCCGTGCGTGGGCTGGTGCTGGACCTCCCCGAGGCCCGCCAAGCCACCGCGGAGCACTGCCCTAGGAAGGCCTCCTCACGCCTTCCTCACGGGTCTTCACTGGGACCGCTGCCCAGCCACAAATCGGGGCACTCAGAGGAAGCAAGAGCTGTGGGAAACAGAGGGAGGTTGGGGGCTGCTGGGGAGGGTGGCCATGGGAGGCCTGGCTGGGACTGCGTGTCTCAGCTGAGGGCAAGGCTGGGGCTGGGGGGCTGTGCAAAGGCCCTGCGGCAGCACCGTGCGAGGCCTGTGCTAGGAGCCTGGGGGAGAGTGCCGGCAGGACAGTGGTGGGAGAGGCGTGCCGCCTGTGTGTGCTGGGGCCACGGGGGCAGGGGCTGTGCCCGTGGGGAGCCGGGGGGCTAGGGCTTTGGAAGGGTCCTTCCTGCTGTGCCAGCAACGGACAGTGGACAGCAAGGTGAAGGCCAGGGGCCAGTTCAGGTCACCGGAGGGGGCCTCGGACGGCTCGTCACCAGGTGGCCCCTGGGACGCCTTAGCCTTGTGCAGAGGACCTGGAGGTTGGGGTCTGTGAACCCCTAAAGTCACACATGTTGGAGGGCTTTTCTTCATATTTTCAGACTCCCCTTTTCCCTTCCTCTCCCCCCAATCACCATGTTAAGCTTTCCTGCCCTGACGCCTGGGGGAGGGTCGGGCAGTGCCTGGGGTGCAGCTGGGCCCACAGCGCCCTGTGGGCAGGGGCTCAGGCCAGCTGGGATGCAGGCACCCGCAAGCTAGGGAGATGTTAATCATGTGATGTGCAAACAATTGTAGCCAAAGGGTTAATTGTGTCTTTAGGCATAACCAATATTTTATTCTGAATTTGTCTTCCTGTTTTGCAGAGCTGCCTTTTTGTCACCTCGGGGTTTTCTCTCTACCTGGGAAACGTGTTTCCTTCCGAGATGGACTATTTGCGCTGCGCTGCGGGTTCCGTAAGTGCTCCCCCTTGTCTGCGTCTCTCTGTACAGAAGTTCAGTCGTGCGCATCTGAATGACTTTACTCTGACACTTACTGGCCACTGTCACTTGTTTCCTCATTCCAACATTCTTTATATGACACTAAACCCAAATAGAATTTATTGCTTTTGAGAAGTGTCAATGAAGCAGGCTGGAATCTTACTCCACAAGCTCCTGTGCAGGAAACGCTCCTTCGTTTTTTGTTTTTTTTTTAATCAGTTCTTTTTTTTTTTTTCTTTAAGATCCATTTTTTATTTACTTCTCTCGCCCTCCCTGCAACCTCCCCAGCTGTCCACTCTCTGTGTCCACTCCCATTCTTGTCAGTGGCACCTGGAATCCGTGTCTCGTTCTATTGCGTCATCTTGCTGCGTCAACTCTCTGTGTGTGCGGCGCCATTCCTGGGCAGGCTGCACTTTCTTTCGCGCTGGGCGGCTCTCCTTACGGGCGCACTCCTTGTGCGTGGGGCTCCCCTACACGGGGGACACCCCTGCGTGGCACGGCACTCCTCGCGCGCATCAGCACTGTGCATGAGCCAGCTCCACATGGGTCAGGAGGCCCTGGGTTTGAACCCTGGACCTCCCATGTGGTAGGTGGACGCCCTATCCCTTGGGCCAAATCTGCTCCCCCTTTTGGTTTCTAAAGGGCAGCAGCATCCTGCTTTGAGCCCCAATCCCAGAGGGCAGGGATCCTGCCCCCAGGAGTTGGGGAGCTGCGTGTGTGCGTGCCCACTGTCTGCCCCCGCCCCCTCTCCAAAGCTGCATGTTGTGTTTCTGTAATCTTCTACAGTGCCAGGGCCTGGCGATGGTGCCCACTGGTCCTCCCAGTGAGGGTAGAACAATCAACCCGAGTGCCCTCAGGCGCAGTCCCGGGGCTCCTGCCCCTCGGTGCCCTGTGCCCACTCAGGCACTGAGACTTTGGCGACCTGCAGCACCTGAGCAGGTCCCCATACCTGCCCCACACCTGCCCCCTATCTCCCCCACACTTCCCCACAACTGCCCCCCTACCTCCCCACATCTGCCCCCCTACCTGCCCCCTACCTCACCCATACCTGGCCCACACCTGCCCCATACCTGGCCCACACCTGGCCCACACCTGGCCCACACCTGGCCCCAGTCCTCCCCCTCTCACCTGGGGAGACTTGCTTCCCCTTCCTCGTCCACATGTGACCCCAACCAAGACCGTCCTGTGGGTTCTGCCTCCTGACTCGCCCCGTCACTGCAGAAGCAGCCGCTGCCCCTGAGCCCCATCCTCACTCCTGCCCTCTTCCCATACTCCTTGGACCCTGGCTCTCTGGCCACCTGTGGGGTCCCTGTTGCAGCTTTGCCCTAAAGGGGCTCGGCCCAAGGCCCCCAAGGCACCTGGGCTCCTAAACACAGAGAACCTTTCCTACTTCCTTTACACACACGTGCTTTTTCCTTTTTTTTCCTTTATTTTTTTAATGTTACACTCAAAAAACACTAGGTCCCCACCCCCCCCACCCCCTCACTCACACACACACACACACCCGCCCACAGCAACAACCTCCTCCATCATCATGAGACATTCATTGCATTTGGTGAATACATCTCTGAGCATCGCTGCCCCTCACGGTCAATGGTCCACATCATAGCTCACATTCTCCCCCAGTCCACCCAGTGGGCCATGGGAGGACATACAATGTCTGGTAACTGTCCCTGCAGCACCACCCAGGACAACTCCAAGTCCCAAAAATGCCCCCACATCTCATCTCTTCCTTCCATTCCCTACCCCCAGCAGCGACCATGGCCACTTTCTCCACACCAATGCCACATTTTCTTTGATTACTAATCACAACAGTTCATGAATAGAATATCAGTAAGTCCACTCTAATCTATACTCTATTCCTCCATCCTGTGGACCTTGGAATGGTTGTGTCCACTCCATGTCTATATCAAGAGGGGGCTTAGATTCCACATGGATGCTGGATGCAATTCTCCTGCTTTCAGTTGTAGGCACTCTTGGCTCCCTGGTGTGGTGGTTGACCTTCTTCACCTCCATGTTAGCTGAGTGGGGTAAATCCAATAAACCAGAGTGTAGGAGCTGAAGTCTGTTGAGGCCCAGGGCCTGGCTCTCACATGGTCAGTCCAGAGATTCAGGTCCCCTAGGTATACATCAAACCCCAGCACCAACTACAGTTTCGGTAAAAGTAACAGGAGAGGCTTGTGGACAAAGATCACATCTGAGTTCAGCTCCATCACACAGAAACACAAACTCCAAAGTAGGGCCAACTGAGATGGCACTGAACTCCATCTGCCATGACCATGGAACCTGTGGGTCTCTGTAGCCCTCAGAAGAACCAATACCTGGGGTTGTATCTACTTTATCTGTCTCTGGGAGTCTGCTCAGGTGTGCATAAGGGCAACCCCTCTGATAACCTCCCGGCTCTTTTTGGAGACACATAGCCATATAAACTCATTTGTCCTTTCCATTTCCCCCTTTTATTCAGGTCAAAAAGCATTTTCACCTCCTGGTATTATATGTAGACTGATATATGTAGGGGAATGGGAACACTCATCCACTGCTGGTGGGAATGCAGAAAGATCCAGCCATTCTGGAGGACAGTTTGGTGGTTTCTCAAAAAACTAGCCATAGATTTGCCATATGACCCCACAATTGCACTGCTGGATATATACCCAGTAGAACTGAAAACAAGGACACAAACCGATACATGCACACCACTGTTCATAGCAGCATTGTTCACTATTGCCAAAAGTTGGAATCAACCCAAATGCCCACCAACAGATGAATGGATAAATAAAATGTGGTATATACATACAGTGAAATACTACTCAGCTTTAAGAATGAATACACTACAAACACATGTGATAACATGGATGAATCTTGAGAACCTTATGTTGAGTGAAGCAACCCAGGCATTGAAGGACAAATACTACATGACCTCAATGATATGAAATAAGTAAACCAAGCTGCCTCAGAGAGCTAGAGACTGGATGATAGGCTTAAAGGAAATTGGGGGGTAGAGGAAGGATGTAAGCTGACACCTACATGGGTGAAATCTATGATAAGCTGGAGGTAAGTATTTGTACAAGGAAGGGATAAAATGGGGGCATAGGGTTACCTTTGGGTGGGGCTTTGCTGGTTTGAGGGGGGCTAGGGATGGGAGGATGGGTAATATTGCCCAAGAAATTGGGAGGAGGGTGGGGCAACATACAAACATAGGAGATTGTCATGTATTTGGTTGAGAGTGTAATGCTGAGAAAACTTTTAAAAATATATAATAAGGAAGGTTACCTGTTTAAGATGCTCAAAGGGGATAATCTGACACAGGACAGGCTCCTAGGGAATATGTGAATGCTCATTTTGCCATCGTGGGTTATATCATTGGACAGAGACCCATATAATGAGAGTGAAGGTATACCCACATCCTGGGGAGGACTGATGTTCTCAAATAGAGGGAATTGTATCTCTCGAGAGAAATGGTGGCTCCCAATGTATTAGGGCAGTTGAGCATGTCAAGCCCTCAACACTGTTGCGAGTATCTCTGAACATGGCCCTTCAAGTAATGAAGATTGCCTGTCACTGTGGGCCCTAAGGGGAGGGGGAAAGAGGTATAGAATAGATGGAATAAGTGTAACTCTGTGGGCAATAGAAGTGTTCCACAAGATTACACAGGATGGATATGTTAAATTACACCAAAAATGTATAGGGGCTGATAGGCTAAAATGTAAATCATAATGTAAAACATAAGATAACTAAAACTTTAGAAAATTGTATAGTCTAAAATATAAACCACAATGTAAACCCAAATGCTACCTTGTTTGAAAGCTATTGTTTCAATATCTGTACATTAGTTTCAGTAAATATAGTATGAACATGTAAAAAGATTATTGCTGTGGAAGGGAAAAGGGTTTTATGTTGGATATGTGGGAGTACTGTATATTTGAAATACTGTGATCTAAAACTTCTGTGAAGATAAGCTTAATAATTAGGGGGAAAAAAGAAAAGATGTAGACACTGAGGAAAAGACGGAAGAAGTTACCTGGCCAATTTGCATACAGAGCAACACTTATTGCAGTGATGGAAGGCAAAACATCAAAAACAAAGCTTTTACATTTTTAAATTTTTTGATACCCCAATTTATTTTTACCTTAATTTTTCTAAATTAATATGTATTCTATATCTAACCTTTAAACTCATCACTATATTCCATTTTACTATTAATGGAACCTGGCAATATATTGGGCTTCATTTTTTGAAGAAGTTTTGGATCACAGAGAGGTTCAACAATGGCAGGGGAGGAATACTGGTGTGGGATGTTATGGACAGGGGACACATGGTTGGCAGGGAGTTCTTCAGAGCATATATCTATGGTACATAAAAATGTTTGGTTATCTTCATAGTGGTTACAATTAAAAACAGCAACTGAGGGAGTGCTGAGTTCCTAGCCAGGGGAGCTCTATCACAGTTCCTAAAGGAACAGCAACAATCTCCCAAGTGCAACGGCAAAGACCAAAAAAGAAGGGAGGTCCAACAATGTGCCCTTGATATTAATGACTATGCTTGTGAGCCTGAAATAAGAACAAGGCCTAGAGCTGCAGGGTGCCTAAGAGTTACCTCCTGAGAGCCTCTGTGTTGCTCAAATGTGGCCAGTCTCGAAGCCAAACTCAGCATGTAAATGTGTTGCCTTCCGCCCAGCATGGGACATGACTCCCGGGGATGAACCTCACTGGCGTTGAGGGATTACTACCAAGTACCAGCTGATGATGTAACTAGAAAATGACGTTGAATAAAAGGGTCAACTTGGACCAGCTTTTTCCCTTTTTTGGTAATTCTTAAACTGGAATTAACACCTGTTCTCACAGCAGCTGTGAGTTAAATTCTGGGCTCCCAAGTGCATCCTAATAGAGTAATTTACGTGATCCGATGCCTTTCCCCCCCAGCTCATCAGAAAGATTTTTTTTTCAAAATGAATGATGTGGGGTCCAGGAGACCTCTGAAAGTCGGGCAGCCCCCTTGCAGCTGATAGCCTGGCAATCTGATTGGGGCCATTAGAGATGTGAATGTGACGGTAGAATTATTCCAAGAGCAGCAGTGACCCCAGTGGAGGCTGTCAGCTGTGGCTCACTGCAGTCCTGTTTCTTTTTTATTTGTTTGTTTCTCTCCCCTTCCCTGCCTTCACCCTCCTCGCCCCCCCCCCCCCCGCCCCGTTTTCTGCTTTCTGTGTCCATTCACTGTTTGTTCTTCTGTGTCCACTTACATTCTTGTCAGCGGCACCAGGAATCTGTGTTTCTTTTTGTTGCGTCATCTTGCTGTATCAGCTCTCCATGTGTGTGGCACCATTCCTGGGCAGGCTGCACTTCTTTCTCACGGGGTGGCTCTCCTAGAGGGTTTGAACCCTGAACCGCCCATGTGGTAGGCAGATGCTCTATCTGTTGAGCAGAATCTGCTTCCCAAGCCCTGTTTCCTTTACAGTGCATTCCCTCAGCCATCGTCAGCTTTGCTGTTTCCAGGAGAAACGCCTCTGCGGTAAGTCCAGCCTCTGGCCTGTGGAGTTCAGGGGGGGACCCAGGAGGTGCAAGAGGTTGGCACGTGTGTGCCTGTGTGATTACACATACAGGCTGTCCACGTGGGTATGTGTGATTGTGCTTGTGTGAGCACGTGTGCAGGTGTGTTTACATGGGCACATGTGATTGTGTACCTATATGATTGCATGTGCAGGTGTGTGCACGTGGATATGTGTGGTTTGCTTGTGTGATTGATTGTGCAGGTGTGGGTAGGTGTGCAGTGTGTGCACGTGGGGGGCTTGGCCAGCCAACATGGCCCGAAGGCCCAGAGCGGCTGCCCAGCACGCGGCTGCCCCTGGAGGAGTGTGATCTGCCTGCCCGGCCATTGCCTCCTGATCCTGTCCCTCAGTGAGAGGCCCGGGAGGCCTGAGCACGCGGAGCGCGGCCCGGGGTCAGAGGGTGTGTCCGCCTTCAGGAGTCTGCACTCACCTCCTGGAGTTGGGCCCGCGGCCCCCGTCCTCCGCTTCCCCCCAGGAAGCCTCCTGCTTCTGTTGCAGAGCCCCAGCTTCCAGGTGCTGCTCGTCTCCACCTTCGCCATCACAACCACGTGTCTGATCTGGTTTGGATGTAAACTCGTGCTGAACCCATCGGCAATAAACGTGAGTGGCCGGCAGCTCCCCTGCTCTCACCGGGGAGTGCTCTCCCTGCAGTGTCCGGTCCCTGAGTGGGGCGCGGGCCCTGAGTGGGGCTCGGCGCTTTGCTCACTGCTGGCTCCCAGGGCCAGGCATTGGTTGGTGCTCAGTGAACAGTTTCTGTTGAGCTGGAAATAGGTGGTGGTTGCCCAGTAAATATTCATCATAGTTCTTGAGTTTGACATGTTTTGAGAATTTGATTTTTCCAAAGAAAAGAATTGTCTGTCATTAACTCCTTCATTGATTCCCGTGGATGTATTTATTGATGAATACGATTTTTAGTATCTGTTTTTCACAACAGTTTTTTAAAAAGAAAGGTAACATAGTGCCCTGGTGCCTCAGGTCTGTGATGTCATGTAGTAAGGTATGCTGTTATTTTACCTCTCGCTAAGGAGGATGGGAAGGTGTTGTCCTTCAAATTGTGATGCCAACACAGAAAATCTCATAGGAAGCTAGGGACAGAAGGCTCCTCCCTTCACCTGGTAAGAAACACCTCAAAGTAACTTAACAAAAACATTCGCTTTGACCAGGAACGGCCAGTGCAGACGCCCCAGCCTTCTGAACAAGACCCGTCACAGAAGGCTTGAGAGCCCCAGACTGCTGGTGCTGCAGATGAGATGATTTTCTACTTATGTAACATTCAAACCATTAAGAGCATTTAGCAAGGCTGCTGGATAGCAAAACCAGTGTAAAGATTAATTATCCTCCTACCAGCAACAGAAAACTAGAAATGTAATTAAACAGATAGCATTTTATAGACTTAAAGCTATGACATTTCTGGGGAATAAATCTAACACAAGATATGTAAGACTGATTGTAGAGAAGTATAAAGCATTGCTGAAAATTACAACACATTTATTGAAGAAATTCTAAATAAACGGGTCAGTGTACCATTCGTGAGTGCCGCTGTGGTAGAGACGAGAAGATCTGGGCTGATCTGTGGTGTGCCCGTACCAGACCCTGCTGGCTGGTGTAGGGTTCAGAGGGTTGAGGAGAGGACCCCTTGGAGGACAGGTGGCGGCGCCCCTGACCAATACCAAGAATTATCCCACAGCTGTCCTAAGGCACAGGGCACAGAAGCCACCCTGGATCAGAACACACAGACCAGAAACAGACCAGGCACCTGCCAGCCAGCCACGCCACGGCAGGCCATGCCACAGCAGACCACGCCACGGCAGGCCACGCCACAGCAGGCCATGCCACAGCAGACCACGCCACAGCAGACCACGCCAGGGCAGGCCATGCCACAGCAGACCATGCCACGGCAGGCCATGCCACAGCAGACCATGCCACAGCAGACCACGCCAGGGCAGGCCATGCCACAGCAGACCATGCCACGGCAGGCCATGCCACAGCAGACCACGCCAGGGCAGGCCACGCCACAGCAGACCATGCCACAGCAGACCACGCCAGGGCAGGCCACACATGTGCCAGCCAGCCACGCCACAGCAGGCCATGCCACAGCAGGCCACGCCACAGCAGGCCATGCCACAGCAGACCATGCCACGGCAGGCCATGCCACAGCAGACCACGCCAGGGCAGGCCATGCCACAGCAGACCATGCCACAGCAGACCATGCCACGGCAGGCCACGCCACAGCAGGCCATGCCACAGCAGACCATGCCACAGCAGACCACGCCAGGGCAGGCCACACATGTGCCAGCCAGCTGCGCCACAGCAGGCCACACACACGGACATCCAGCCATGCCACGGCCAGCCACACCACAGCAATCCACCCACACGGACAGCCACGTCATCACCAGCCACGCCAGGGCAGGCCACACACATGGACAACCGACCGCACCATAACAGGTCACACACGTGGACATAGAGTCACCACGGCCAGCCACGCACATGGTCAGCTGGCCATCCCACAGTAGGTCCTGCCTCGGCTGCCCACGTCACAGCAGTCCCTGCAGTTGTTGGCATTGGGCCCCTGCCTCCCACCGCTGCAAAGGTCAGCACCCAGAAGGTTAAGGCACAGCCAGGACACGAGAAGCACTAGAAAGCACGAGAAGGCTTGGCTCCGGGACTGTGACCATCCTCCTCCAGTTCAAGGAAGGAGTCAAAGGATGTGGTGCGGGTGTAAAGAAGCGCCTCCCCGAGGAGGAAGCCAAGTGGCGACAGGCAGCTGAGCAGCGCTCGGGTCGTGCGCCGTTAGAGAAGGCAGGTGAAGGCGCTGGGGAGCCGTCACCGCGCAGAGGGACTGCAGTGCGAGCGCGCGCCGAGTGGCGAGGCGGGGACGAGCGCTGGAGGCCGCCGGCGCTGGCATGCCGGAAGACGCGGGCCAGTCTTGACTTGGGCACGCGCCGCCAAGGTGCAAACCCTGAGAAACTCCCGCGAGGACAGAGACCCTGGCGCAGGGGACACCCGGGCCCCCGTCGGCGGCAGCTCCCTGGACGGCGCCTGCACCTGGACGACGCCCGGGGAAGGCGCCACGCAGGTCGGAGCGCGCAGAGGCCCCCGGCGCGCCTTCTCCTCGGAGCAGCGTAGAGCTGCGGGATCCCGGGCGGGTGGAGCGCGCCCCGAGGGTGGAGCCCGGGAGCGGAGCAAGGAGCGCGCACACCCCGGGCAGCACCGGAACCCCCTCACGGGAAGGCCCTGGCAGGCTTCGGAAAGTGGCCGCGTGTGAGCGGGCGGGTCGGCGGGGAGGGAGGGCGTGCGGGGCGCGCTGGGCGGTGCTTACCCCGACAGCGCTCGCCGCACCCGTTCCCTGCGCCGCACCTGTCCCTGCGCTCTCCGCACATGTTCCCGCGCTCGCCGCACCGATCCCGGTGCTTGCCACACCCGTTCCCCACGCCTCATCTGTCCCCACGCTCGCCGCACCCGTCCCCGCGCCGCACCCGTCCCCGCCACACCCGTCCTGGTGTTCGCAGCACCCGTCCCCGCGCTCGCCGCACCCGTCCCCGCCGCACCCGTCCCCGCCGCACCCGTCCCCGCCGCACCCGTCCTGGTGTTCGCAGCACCCGTCCCCGCGCTCGCCGCACCCGTCCCCGCGCTCGCCGCACCCGTCCCCGCCGCACCCGTCCCCGCCGCACCGGTCCCCGCGCTCGCCGCACCCGTCCCCACGCTCGCCACACCCGTCCTGGTGTTCGCAGCACCCGTCCCCGCGCTCGCCGCACCCGTCCCCGCCGCACCCGTCCCGGTGTTCTCCGCACCGTCCCCGCGCTCGCCGCACCCGTCCCCGCGCTCGCCGCACCTGCTCCCCGCGCCGCACCCGTCCCCGCGCTCGCCGCACCCGTCCCGGGGTTCGCAGCACCCGTCCCCGCGCTCGCCGCACCCGTCCCGGGGTTCGCAGCACCCGTCCCCGCGCTCGCCGCACCCGTCCCGGGGTTCGCAGCACCCGTCCCCGCGCTCGCCGCACCCGTCCCCGCGCTCGCCGCACCCGTCCCCGCCGCACCCGTCCCCGCGCTCGCCGCACCCGTCCCCGCGCTCGCCGCACCCGTCCCGGGGTTCGCAGCACCCGTCCCCGCCGCGGGGCTCCTCGTAGGCCCCGGGGCTTTGCCTGTGGCTTCGTTCTCGGCCGTCCTCCTGCGCTGCCACCGCGGGGTCCCTGGCTTGCGCCCACGCGCCCTGTCCCGCGGCCGCCGCGCTGCTCAGCCCGAGGTGCCTCCTCTCCACCCCCGCGATGCCCAGAGGCACCGTTGGTCGGGGGCTCCTGGAGGTGCCGGCCTCCCCGGGCCCCTGGCACCGCCCTTGGCTCCTGTGCCCGCAGCCTGCCAGGGCGTCTGTGCCTCCGGCCGCAAGGCCTCGCCCGCCGGTGCCCGGGCCACGGCGCCTCCCAGTCGCTGCTGTTCCGGGCTCTTCTCTCTCCCTCTGCTTTTGGGCCTCTTTTCCTGTCAAGTGCCTTTCCCTAGGCTTGGCTCATTTAAAACTGAGGTTGTCTTTCTCTGGTTGACTTGCGGGAGTTCTTGGTGCGTTCTCTGTTAAGCCGCAGCCTGTGAGCGAGCTGGGGCTGCGCCCGCTGCACCCCTCTGTGGCCGCGACCTTGCCGCGCGTCCTACCACCTCAGGGCCAGGATCCGTCCAATTGCTCCATTTTCAATGGCGACCTTTATTACTTCAAAAGTATTTTAGAATAAACATTGAGTTCCTCAGAAAATGTAGCTGGAATTTCATTATGATTATTTTAAGTCCACAGAATAATTCCCGTGAGATTGGACACCCCATCCAGGAGCTAACTGTCTTTCCGTTTGCTCAGATCGCCGTCTGCGTCCCATGCTGGTGGCCCGGCCCGAGGCGGCCCCTCCTCTGCCCGCTGGTCGTCGGTTTGTCTCTTCTTTAGGAGCCGGGGCCAGCCCAGGACTCCCATGTGGGAGGTGGGCCTTCGGCTGCTTGAGCCGCATCTGCTCCCCCTTTACTGTTTTCTTGTTGTTTGTGTTTTTCCCACTTTTTTACTTTTTAAAAGATACTTCAATTGCGTAAATGTTAGAGAGAATATATCGGGGATTCCTGTATGCCCTGCTGCTCATACCTCCCACATTTTCCCACATTAGCAACTTCATTGATTTTAATGTTCATTGTCATCTGAATTTGGTAAAGCAATCCCCGGATAACTGGCCCATGGTGCCACTAATGTGAATAGTGTGTTATTTTTAAAATTGTATTTTCAGATTGGTTATTGCTGGTGCAGACATACTAATTTTTAAAAACTTTTTAATTTTCAAACATTTTCAGGCACAAAAGAATTTGCAAAAACAGTACAAAGAATTCCTGTGGGTCCTCTCCCAGCTCCTACAATGAGCACGTTGTTAAAACCAAGAAATCAATGTTGTGCAATGTTTTAACTCAAGTACAGAACTTATTCAAATTTTACCAGTTCTTAAAAATTGATTTCCCTAAGTTTAATTTGTGTGTAGAAACACTGCTGAATTATCTTGTTAGTTCTTATAGTTTTTCTGTGGATTAAATTAGTTTTCATTTATAGGTGATCATATAAAATGCAAGTAATGACAGTTTAAATGTTTTCCTTTCAATTCGCATACCTCCTCTTTCTTTCTTTATAGCTTTGACCAGTACTGTGTCAAACAGGTGGGGTAATGGGCATCCTTGTCTTACTCTCAATTTAAATGGAATGTATCTAAAGATTATTCATTAAGTTTCTGGTATGTAAATCTCATATGGAGTCAAAAATGTTTTCTACTAGTCTTGCTTTGCTATGAGTCATTTATTTACAAAACATAAATATGTGTTGAACTTTAGTGGGTTTTTTTTCTCATTTAGTTTATTAGTGTGATAGATTTTTCTGGTGCTGAACTTCATTTCCTGGGATGAAAATTACTTGATCACATGGTATTATTTTTAATATTCTATTAGGATTAGCTGACTAGTATGTACTTAGCATCTCTGTGTTAAGATGCATGAGTGAATTGGGCCTATACTTACTTTATCTGGTCTTGGAGTCAAGATTATACCAACCTCATAAAATGAGCTAGGCAGCTGTTGCTCTTTTCTGTTTTTAGGAAGAACTTGGTATGATAGAAATTAACTTTTTCTCAAAAATTTGGCAGAATGTACCTGTAAAATCATCCCCGTATAGGGCTTTTGGTAAAGGAAGTCTTTCATTGTTATTATTAAAGTTTTCTAAGTCTTCTTGTGTCAAATTTTGGCTTTTTATATTTCCTCCAAAAATTTATCTGTATTACCTAGATTTTCAAATTTATTAGTATATAGTTCATAATATTGCTCATTCATCCCAGTCATAGGTAATTCTATTTCATTCTAAAATTTAATTTGGATCTTTATTGTAGATATTTTATTAATCTTTCAAAAACTGCTTTTGATTTTGTTAACCCTTGTTATGTTTTTGTTCTGTTTTGTTGTGTGGTTCTGTATTTGCTTCTGTTATTTGCTTCTTTCTTGCATTTTTGGGTTTGCTTTTAGTTCATTTTACTGTTTTATGAGTTGAAAGCTTAGCTGATTTAATTTTATTCGTTCTGATTTCCTAATAAATGTATTTGGCTACATTTCCTCACAGCACATCTCCGTGTCTGAGATTTTGACGTTTAATGTTTTAAGTGTCACTGTCTGGAAATGTCCCATATCTTTTCCTTCTTAACCCCACGGTTATTTAGCAGTACATGTCTGTATTTGTCAGCCAAAGGGGTGCTGATGCAAAATACCAGAAATCTGCTGGGCATTATAAAGGGTATTTATTTGGGGTAGGAGCTTACAGACACCAGGCCATAAAGCATAATTACTTCCCTCACCAAAGTCTATTTGGAGCAAGATGGCTGCTGACGTCTGCCAGGATTCAGGCTTCCTGGGCTCCTCCGGGCTCAGCAACTCTGTTTCTTCCACAAGGTCAGCTGTAGACTATGAGGCTAACAGCTCTGTCTCTTTCCCCTGGGCTCCAGCTTAAGACTTCAGCATCAGACTCCAACATCAAAACTCTAACATCAGAAACTGGCAACTCTGTCCTCTGCCATGCCTTTTATCTGTGAATACCCACCCACCAAGGGGTGGGGACTCAATGCCCTAATGACTTGGCCCAATTAAAGCCCTAAACATAACTCAGTCAGGCCCAGGTACAGATTACAAACATAATCCAATATTTATTTTTGGAATTCATAACCATATCAAACTGCTACACTCCACCCTCTGAATTCCAAAAAGCAATTACAATATTCGAAAAAACCTTAAATCAGTAACAATGCAAATACTAAACCATATCACAATTTATTTTATTTTTTTAAAAGATTTATTTTTTATTTATTTCTCTCTTCTTCCCCCCGCCCCCCCTAGCTGTCTGCTCTCTGTCCATTCGCTGTGTGTTTTTCTGTGACTGCTTCTATCCTTATCAGCGGCACCAGGAATTTGTGTTTCTTTTTGTTGCGTCATCTTGTGTCAGCTCTTCGTGTGTGTGGTGCCATTCTTGGGAAGGCGGCACTTTTTTTTGCACTGGGCGGTTCTCCTTATGGGGTGTTCTCCTTGCGCGTGGGGCTCCCCTACGCGGGGGACACCCCTGCATGGCAGGGCACTCCTTGAGCATAGCACTGCACGTGGGCCAGCTCCACTTTGACTATACCATTTCTAAGCCTGTAGATCACACACTGAATGCTTTTTCAAATTATAGATGAAGTCTAATTTGACAAAATCCCAGAATATACAGACACACACACTTTAGCAGTTCGATATGGTTATGATTTCCAAAATTAGATATTGGATTATGTTTGTAATCTGGTCTGTACCTGGGCATGATTAAGTTATGATTAGGGCTTAGATTGGGCCATGTCATTAGGGCATTGAGCTCCCACCCCTTGGTGGGTGCGGACTCACAGATAAAAGACATGGCAAAGGACAGAGTTGAGGGTTCTTTTTAAAAATTTTATATTAAAGTTAATTGATCACATAGAATGTTACATTAAAAAAACCATAAGAGGTTCCCATATAACCCCACCCCCACCCCCCCACCCGTATCATTTTGGTAAATTGTATTCTTTTGAAGATACATACATCACAAAAAAGGTTACATTATAAAAAACATAAGAGGTTCCCGTATACCCTTCATCCTCCCACCACACTCCTTCCACACCAACAACCTCCCCCATCATTATGGCGCACTTACCGCACTCGGCAAACCCATTTTGGGCACTGCTGCACCACATGGATAGTAGTTTACTCTGTAGTTCACACTCTCCCCCAGTACATTCCGTGGGTTATGGCAGGACCCTCCAATATCATTTAGGACAACTCCGAAGTCCCAAAAATGCCCCCTCATCACATCTCTTCTTCTCACTCTCTGCCCTCAGCAACTATTGTGGCCACTTTCTCCCCATCAATGATACAATTTCTTCTATTTGTAGTCACAAAAGTTTTATAGTAGAATATCAGTAAGTCCACTGTAATCCGTATTTTATTCCTCCATTCTGTAAGTCCTTGCATGGTGATGTCCACTCCACTTCTATATTGAGAGGGGACTTAGATTCCACATGGATGATGGATACAATTTTCCTGCTTGCAGTTGTAGGCACTCTCAGGTCTCTGGTGTGGTGATTGACCATCTTCACCTCCCTGTTAGCTGACCTGTGCAAGTGCAACAAACCAGAGAATAGGAGTTGCAACTCTGCTGAGGCTCAGGGCCCAACTGGCATATGGACAGTTCATAGATTCAATTCTCCTGAATATACACCAACACTAGCACCAACCAAAGGTTCATTAAAAGTGACAGAAGAGGCATGTGTAGAAAGGTCACATCTGAGTCCAACTCCATCACACTCAGGGACACAAATTCCAAAGTAGCGCCCACTGACGTGGTACTGAGCTCCAGAGCTATCTGCCATGACCATATATCCCTGTGGGACTTCGTGGCCCTCAGGAGAACCAGTACTTGGGGTTGTATCCACTTTGGCTGTTTCTGGGGTCCTCCTGAGGACTGCATAAGTGTGACCCCTCTGGTGACTTCCTGGCTCTTTTTTGAAGACTCTTAGCCATATAAACTCATTTGTCTTTGCCATTTCCCCCTTTTATTCAAGGTCAAAAAGCAGTTTTTAGCACATGATCCTACATGTGGGCTGAGATATTCTGCAGGTCTGAGTTGACCCTTTTATTCAAGGTCTTTTTCTGTTTACATCACCAGCTGGTGCTTGGTAGTAATCCCTTGGTGCCAGGGAGGCTCATCCCCAGGAGTCATGTCCTGTGCAGGGGGGAAGGTAATGCATTTACATGCTGAGTTTGGTTTAGAGAGTGGCCACATTTGAGCAACATGGAGGCTCTCAGGAGGTAACTCTTAGGCACCCTGCAGCTCTAGGGCTAGTTCATATTTCAGGCACACAGCCTTATAAGCACAGTCATCAGTATCAAGGGCTCATTGTTGGAAAATCCTTCTTTGTTGGTCTTTGCCGTTGCACTTGGGGGATTGTTGCTATTCCATTGGGGAATGTGATAGGGCTCCGCTGGCTAGGAACTCAGCACTCCCTCAGTTGTCATTTGTAACTGTTATCCAAACTTTTTTTTTAAGTTTTATTTTTTATTTATTTCTCTCCCCTTCCCCCTCGCCCAGTTGTCTTCTCTCTGTGTCCATTTGCTGTGTATTCTTCTGTGTCCGCTTGTGTTCTTGTCAGCAGCACCAGGAATCTATGTCTCTTTTTGTTGCATCATCTTGCTGCGTCAGCTCTCTGTGTGTGCAGCACCACTCCTGGGTGGGCTGCACTTTTTTTGTGTGGGGCGGCTCTCCTTGAGGGTTGCACTTCTTGAGTGTGGGACTCCCCTACGTGGGGACACCACTGCTTGCCTTGTGCGCATCAGCACTATGTGTGGGCCAACTCACCACATCAGCCAGGAAGCCCTGGTTTTGAACTCTGGGGCTGTTCAAAACCAACCTACCATATGGTATGGTAGGCGGACACTCTATCAGTTGAACCAAATCTGCTTCCCTTTGCTTATTTTCTATCACTCTATTTCTGAGAGAAGAGTGTTGAAGTTTCCAACTTTAATTATGAATCTATTCTCTTTTCACTCAGTTTTTGTTTTGTGTATACTGTAGCTTTTTTTTGATGCTGTGTACATATTTAGGACTTTTATGTCTTCTTGGTGCATTGACTCTGTTATTATATAATGTCTGTCTTTATCTTGTTTTTTTTTTTTTACTCTGAGTCTGCTTTGTCTGATATTAAGAAAGTCATTCCAGCTTTCTTTTGATTGGTGTTTACAAGGTGTACCATTTTTTTATCCTTTTTCGTTTAACTAATGTCATATTTGAACTGTTTCTCATAGACAGCATATAGTCGTGCTTTTATTGTTTTTTAAATCCATTTTAGCAATCTCTGTATTTTACTTTTGTGTTTAGACCATTTACATCTAATGTAATTATTCTGAGTTTGGATTTATGTATACCATTTTATTGTTTTTTGTTCCTGTTTTCATTTTTCTGCCTTGGGTTTTTTTTGAACATTTTATAATATGCCATTCTAGTTTACCTATTTTTTTTTTTATTGTAGTTGTATATGGAAAGAATTGTATTTGTGTTTTTTAGTAGCTGTTTAGGAATTACAATATATATTCTTAACTTTTCAGAGTACCTAGAATCAATATTTTATCACTTCCAGTAGAATGTAAAAATGTTATTATATAAGTCCCTTTACTCTTCCCCCTTTATGTTACAGTTGTCCTATATATTATAGCTACATACATAGAAAACCATCAGACATCGATATAGGTTTTGCTTTCAACCATCAGACATATTTTAAATAACTCAAGAGGAGAAGAAGAATATGTTATATTTACCCAGATATTTACCATTCCTTTTGCTCTTCCTTCATTCCTGAAGCTCCAAGTTTCTTTTCTCAGTCTGAAGAACTTCCTTTAGCAATTCTTTTATAGCTGGCAATGAATTCTCTTAATTTTCCTTCATGTGAGAATGTGTATTTCACTTTCGTTCCTGAAGAATACTTTCACTGGACATAGAAATCTGGGTTGGCAGTTCTTTTCTTTTAGCATTTAAAAAATGTTATGTTGCTTCCTTCTGTCCACCATGATTTCTGATGAGAAATTTGCAGTTAATTGAATTGTTGTTCCCTTATAAATAATGCTCTGTTTTCCTGTGGCCTTTCTCAAGACTTTCTTTTGCCTTTAGTTTTCAGAAGTTTGATTGTGATCTATCTGACATAGATTTCTTTGTGTTTCTCCTATTTGGGGTTTGCTGAGCTTCTTTTTTTTTTTTTAAAGAGTTATTTGTTTATTTATTTCTCTTCCCCCTCCCTGCTCCCGCCCTGGTTGTCTGTTCTCTGTGTGTATTTGCTGTGTCTTCTTTGTCTGCTTCTGTTGTTGTAAGCAGCATGGGAATCTGTGTTTCTTTTTGTTGTGTCATCTTGCTGTGTTAGCTCTCCGTGTGTGCGGTGCCATTCCTGGGCAGGCTGCACTTTCTTGTGCGCTGGGCACCTCTCCTTACATGGCCCACTCCTTGCACGTGGGGTTCCCCTACGTGGGGACACCCCTGTGTGGCACGGCACACCTTGCACGCATCAGCACTGCGCATGGGCCAGCTCCACACGGGTCAAGGAGGCCCGGGGTTTGAACCGTGGACCTCCCATGTGGTAGACGGACGCCCTAACCACTGGGCCAAGTCTGCTTCCCCTGAGCTTCTTGAATATGCAGACATATGTATGCTTTCCACCAAATTTGGGAAGTGTTTAGCTGCTGTTTCTTTAAATATTTTTTCAGCCAGCACTGCACATTTTCTTCTTTTCTCTGGTGACATGAGTGTTAGACCTTTTGCTAGTTTACCACAAGTCCCTGAGGCTCTATTTATTTTTTTCAGTCTTTTTTACTTTCTATAGTTTAGATTGGATAGTATATTGATCTATCTTCAAGTTCGCTGACCTTTTCTCTGTTATCTACATTCTGCTTTTAAGCCCATCCAGTGAGATTTTTATTTAAGTTTTTGTAATTTTCAATTCTAAAATTTCCATTTGTGTCTCCTGTATATCTTGTATTTCTCTGCTAAGACATTCCATTTTTTCCCCATCTGCTTCAAGACTGTTCATTGGATCATTTTTTATAATACCTGCTTTGAAGTCTTTGCCAGATATTTCCATCATCTGTGTCATCTTAGTGTTGGTATCTGCTGGTATCATTCAAGTTGAGATTTTCCTGGTTCTTCATATGCCAAGTAGTTTTGGACTGTATCCTAGATATTTTGAATATTATATTATGAGACTCTGGGTCTTTTAACAATCTATGGAGAATGTTGATATTTTTGTTTTCCAGGCAATCATCCTTGTTGGATTTTGGTTGCAAGTTACAATCATTCTTCTGTGAACTGTGTTTTTGATGTTAGTGCAGTTTTCAAAGCCTTTGCAGTGCTATTCCGATCGGTCCCATGTGTGACCCAACCTGGGCCAGTTGGGAACTGGGTGGTGATCTGTTTGTTAGTTTCATCCTCAAGATCGTCTGTATACTGGTCAGGGCCAGATCCATCATGCTCAAGCTGGAGTGAGCCCAGGAGCTCATAAGCAAGCTTATGGGGCTGCTTTTCCCAAGTCCTGCCTCTCTTCCATCTCCCCTGCATCTTCTGGTTCCCCAGGGTGTTCTTTTTCAGGCTTCTGTCCATAAAGATGGAACATCGCTTATCCCAGTCTGCCAGGGGTGGGAGGAAAAAAGCGGTACACTCACGACTGGTTTGGGTTTGGTGAGACTTTGCACTCTGGTCTTCTCCAATGTACCTGCCACTGCTTAAGTTTCGGAGTCCTCCATGCACCATGTTCAGTGGGTTATAACTGTGTTCAGTGGAGAAACAAAGAAGACTGTGCTCACTCAGTCTGACCTGAAACAGACCCAGGGTACAATGTCTTTTTTTCTCTAATGATATTTCTGTGGCCTTGAATTCTGTGAAGTCAGGTATTAAGATTGGTCCCCAGCTTCCCTTTGGTTCTTATTTTCCTGGAAAATGTTTTTTTCATCATTTTATCTCCAACCTTTCATGCTTCTGTTTTAAGTGCATCTCATAAGGATACGTTGTTGAATTTTGTATTTGAATATGTTGTATTCTGAGCATGTTTTAAAATTGATTCATTTAACACAGACTTGTTGTACTCACTATTATATGACATTATTTCATATTTTTTGTTCATTCTACATTTAAAGTTTTTTTTCCTTCTTTCTTGTTTCCAGCTTTTTAATGGGTGGATCAGTATTCTCTCATGTTTACTAATATCTCGTTATTCCTTAAACTCATCGCTATCTCTACTCTGCCCCCTAAGGATTTTCTCAGTCCCATCATTTCTGCCCCATTCCACCTCATTCCACAAGGATATTGTCCACAGCTGTACTGTCCAAGAGAAATATAATGTGAGCCACAAGTGCAAGCTATAGATTTAGTTTTAATTTTTCTGATAGTCACATAAAACAAATAAAAATAGGTGAAATTAACTTTAATCTATTTTATTTAACTCAACATATCCAATATTATCATTTTAACACGTAATCAATATAAATCTTTAATGAGCTATTTTACTTTTTCATACTAAGTCTTCGAAATCCAGTATACCTTATACTTATAGCACATCTCAATTTGGATCAGCCCCATTTCCAGTACCTCGTAGCCACATGTAGCTACTGTATTGGGCAGTGCAGCTCGAGAATTCTAATCCTGGGTTGTTATGGACATTCATTTTAGTTTTTTTTTTTTTCCTCTGGACTTTGATCTTTAGTCAATAAATAAGTTTACTATGTTATTTGAAGAAATTGATTGCCCTGACTTTCCACCTCTCTCAACAGTCTCCTGAACTTATTTCTCTACTTATTTGAATATTTTCTTTGAAAGTGTTTACAGAGTGAGTTTTTGTATATCAAACCTGTGACCTCCTATGCCTGACAATATTTTCTATCATACCCTCACATTTAAGTCATAATTTGACAGTAGAGATAGGATATGCAGTTCTAGATTCAAATTTATTTTTCCTTTAATTATTTTAAACTATTACTTCATTGTCTTCTTGCATAGAGATTTGCAATTGAGAATAGTGATAACAATCTGATTAGTATTTTTTAGGTACTGATTAGTATTTTTTGGTATTCTTAAATTCTATTCCGATGGCTTTGAGTGGCAGTTTTTCTGTCTATTCAGCCCTCTATGAACCTTATCAAACTGTCTTTCATCTTTCTTCAAATCGACAACATTTACTCCTACTTTTTCTTCAATATTTTCCCCTTTTCCATATTTGATTTTCAAATGTTAAACCAACTTTGAATTCCTGGGGTAAGCTATATTTGGTCATGATGTTTTATCCTTCTTACATACTGTAGATTTGATTTGCTAGTTTTTAAAAAGGATTCTTTCAATACATGTTTTGAGGGATAGTGGCTTGTAGTTTTCTTTTTTTAATGTCTTTGTCTGGCCTCATAGAATGAATTGGTAAGTGATACTGCCTCTTCAGTTTTCTGGAAAATTTGTGTAGAATTGATATCATTTATTTATCAAATGCTTGGTAGAATTCACCAGTAAAATCCTCTAGGCCTGAAGTTTTTTTTTTTTTTTGTGTGTGTGTGTGTGTGTGTGAAGGGAGGTTAAATATAAATTCAATTTCTTCCATAAATATAGATTTGTTTAGGTTATCTGTATACTCTATGAGATTTAGTAGTTTGTGTCTGTCAAGGAATTTGCTCATTTTATTAAGTTGCTGAAATTGTTGCCATTGTTGCTCATAAAACCTACTAATTATATCTGTAGGATCTGTGGTGCTGTCACCTCTTAATTTCCTGATATTGGTCATTTTTGTCATTTCTCTTTTGTTCCTAATCAGTCTTATTAGAGGTTTATCAATTTTATTGAACTTTTCGAAGAATCAGCTTTTGGTTTCATTTATTTTTCTCTATTTTCTCATTTTCTACTTTACAGATTCTTTTATTTATTTTTTTTATTTATTCCCCCCCCCCCACCATTTTCTGCTCTCTGTGTCCATTCGCTGTGTGTTCTTCTGTGACCGCTTCTATCCTTATCAGCAGCACCAGGAATGTGTTTCTTTTTATTGCATCATCTTGCTGTGTCAGCTCTCCGTGTGTGTGGCACCATTCTTGGGCAAGCTGCCCTTTCTTTCGCACTGGGCAGCTCTCCTTACCTTTAATCTTTGTTATTGATTCCCTTATATTTACTGTGTGTTTAATTTTCTCTTATTTTCATAGTTTAATATAGAAGCGTATGTGATTTATTGTAGACCTTTATTTTTTCCAATAAAATCATTTAATGCAACAAATAAACCTAGTTACTTCTTTAGCTGCATCCCACAAATTTTACTATATTTTTATTTCTATTTGGCTCAAAATATTTTGAAAATTTCCCTGTGATTTCTTCTTTGAGCTATGCCTTATATAGAAGGAAGTAACCACTTATTAAGGTTATTTCCAAATATTGGGAATTTTTTATACCTCTTTTTGTACTTGATTTCTAATTTTGATTCTGTTCTTTTAGAAACTTTGCTTTGTATGATTACAATCTTCTTAAATTTATTAAGACTCATTTGTTGACATATTTTGGTAACTGTTCTTGGATAAAATGCTGTATGTCAGTTGGGTCAAGTTGATTGATAATCTTTCTTTTCATTTGTTCAGTTATTGAGAGTGTAGTATTGAACTCTCCAACTATAATTGTGGATTTGTCTATTTCTCCTTGTAGTCTATCAGCTTTTGCTTCATGTATTTTGAAGCTCTGTTATTAGGTACATAAACATTCAGGGTTATGTCCTCTATATGAATTGATTCCTTTATAATTATGAAATGACCTTCTTCTCTGGTGATATTTTCTATTCTGAAACCTGCTTTCGTATTAATATAACCACTTCAAGTTTACTTTGACTAGCATTGCGTAGTATACCATTTCCCCTCCTTTACATTTAACTTATTTGCGTCTTTATAATTAAAGTGTTTCTTTAAGTATTTTATCTTTTTTTAAGGATACATAGATCACACAAAATGTTACATTAAAAAAATGAGGTTCCCATATACCCCAGTCCCCACCCACCCACTCCCACTCCTCCCACATCAACATCCTCTTTCATCATTGTGGCACATTCATTGCCTTTGGTGAATATATTTTGGAGCACTGCTGCACTGCATAGATTATAGTTTACATCGTAGTTTATACTCTTCCCCAGTCCATTCAGTGGCTTATGGCAGGATATATAATGTAATGTCCTGCATCTGTCCCTGCAGTATCATTCAGGACAACTCCAAGTCCCAAAAATGCCCCCATATCACATCTCTTCTTCCCTCTCTCCTTGTCCTCAGCAACTCCCATGGCCACTGTCTCCACATCAGTGATACAGTTTCTTCCATTGCTAGAGTCACAATAATTCTACAGTAAAATACCAGGAAGTCCACTCTAAGCCATATTTTATTCAACCATCCCGAGGATCCTGGGATGGCAATAGAGCATGTTTCCTGCAGCAGCATATTGCTGAGTCTTGCTTTTTTCATCCAGTCTGACAATCTCCAACTTTAAAATGATGTATACAGATCATTTCTGTTTAATGTACTTACTGATATAACTGGAATCTTTGTCTCATTATGTTTTCTATTTTTCACATCTGTTCTTTGCTTTCCTTTTTCCCCCTTCCTTTGGATGAATTGAGTATTTTTAGAGATTCATTATTCTCCCTATTGTGGAGTTTAGGGTTTGTTTTCAGGGATCCGGGAGCCCTTGGAGGGTTGTGGGTGGTGTGGCATCACCCATCTGCGGTGGTGAAGGTCCCTTTCCTGCAGAATGGAGAGAGCTGTGAGGAGCACAGGAGGAAGCAGGACTGGCCGGGCAGCCTGCGCAGACGCCCAGGTGAGGGTGGAGGCGCCTGCCTCCAGGTACGGCAAACGAGAGCCGCCTGGACCACCTGCCCCGCACGTGCGTGGGCGCAGGCGTGGGCGCAGGCGGAGAGGAGCGAGGAACGGACAAGGGCCTGGACTCTACAGGACTGGACTCTGCGAGGACCGAGGGCAGCCAGGACCAGGCCGCTGCCGCGCGTCTCTGCTGGAGGCCATGCGAGCCCGGAGGCTGGCTGCCCGGCTCCGCTTTCCCAGGACGGCGTGCCCGGGCGCCGTCGGCTGCAGGGATCAGAGCTGGAGTAGCATGAGCCTCCTGGATGCGCCTCAGGCCGGCACAACTGTGCTGGACAAAACCAGCCAGACACTGGCCAGGTCAGGAACCGAAGGAGGCGGGGGCTTCGGCCCCAGTGAGGCGGGGCAGCGGCCGGTGTTCAGGCCAGGCCTGCACCGGCGTCAGCCCAGTGGAGCCCCAGCAGGGCTGAGTGCCCACACGGGCCTCACGGGCCTCACGGGCCTCACGGGCGTCTCGGGCCACACGGGCCACCCGGGCATGCACCGAGGGCAGCGGCACACGCAGGTGCTGTGGCCGGCGCCGCCCCCTCCGGCCACAGCAGCCAGCTCCTCGCTCGCTCCTGCTGACCCCATGCAGGTCTGGGCGGCGTGACGTGCGGGGAAGGCCGGGCTGGCTTGCCGGTGAGCTTGTAGGCTGGGCCTCAGCTTCCGATGATGAAAAGGAGAACTGCAGCCTTAGAGACCAGCGCAGCCCCCCTCGCCCACCCACTCTTCGCCCGTAAGCTCAGAGTGGTTCACCAAAACTGAAAAGCAGAGAATACGCCACCGAGCGGCTGGCGGGGGCCTGGAGCCCACACGCTCCAGGAGAAGCGAGGGCCGCTACCTGGTAACCGTGTAATCGTGAATGAAGTTGTTTTCTAAAAAAAACCAAAACACGAGTGTTTGTTTTGTTTTGCTTTTGGCAGATAAACTTCAATCTGATTCTGCTCCTTCTGCTGGAACTCTTGATGGCGGCCTTGGTGATCGTCTCTGCCCGTTCCAGCGAAGACAGTTGCCAGAAAAAGGAGGTGGGCTGTGCTGGGCTTTCCCAACAGGGGGGCAGCGCCCGGGGGCTGGTGGGTTTGCGGGCCTGGGCAGGTGGGTGGGGCTGGCCCCTTGCCCCTTGCCCCGGGAGGCCTTCTCCATCCCTGTGCTAGTCCCCAGTAAAATCCCACCTGGCACTGGGGCTATGGAAATTAGACGCACTTCCCCGCGCAAGGCAGACGTCTGTGTCTGAACTTCTGCTCTCAAGTCTGACGGTTCCTGAGCCGCTTCCCCAGGGTCGGATTCCAGAACTCGGCTGTGCGAGGGGCATGCAGGCCAGAGACCCCAGCCACGTGGGGTGGGACCACGTGGGGGACGCCCCTAACGTGGGGGTCTGGAGCCGTGCACCCCGTTGTCACCCAGCAGCATTCTGTGTCTTTTTAGGGCTCCTTGGCTGAAAGCGCCAACATCTTGGGGGAAGTAACCTTTCCTGCTCGGCTCCTGAAATCCTATTCAGTAAGAGAAACTTGCCATATTCTTCGTTTTACATTATTTTATGATTATTTGGGGTGGGGGATGCATGCTTACGTTGGATTAAATGGTCAGGTTTCTTGATCAAGGTAACCAACGTACGGCTGTGTGAAGTATGCATGTCAGAAATGTGAAAAACACTTCATTTCTTTTACTGTAAGTCCCTGCTAATATCATTGGGGACAAAATATTGCATCGCAAGAGGTGTCAGCGTTCCCTGATTTTCAGGAGGTAGAGGTGGGTGAGCTGAGCTGTCCCGGCGGGTGCAGCCCCAGAGAAGCTCGTCGGCGTGTCCCCAAAGGTGTCCTGGTTTGAAGGATAAATTATGTGGTCACCCTGCCTTGTTAACTGTGTCCTTACTCTCTTATTCACCTATTTTGAAAGATTTCTTAAAAATCTCCCAGTGTGATTCCAGCATTATTTTTAGATTTCACATTTGCAATTGTTTGTAAGTTTAGAATTGCTTCCTGCTGAATTTCATTTTTCTCCTCATCTTCTTGTAGAGACGCTTTTTATCCCTAGTAATGGTTTTCCCTCAAATATTTAAGAAAATCTATGTTGATTGGTTTAATTTAGAGTTATTATCTTTGGGCTAATAATTCCCTGAGGTACCTTTCTTGTTCTTACTTTAAACTTTTCTGTGTCTTTATTCTTCACTGTGTTTCTTATAAGCACATAGCTATATTTTATTTTTTTCCTTTAATTCGATCTCTTTAGCCTCTTGAATTTAATCCATTTACTTTGAGAGTGATACTAACATTTGTTTTCACTATCTTTTTGTTTGTTTTCTATTTTCCTTGTTGCTGCTTTTACTATGTCATTCTTTTTTCCTCTCTCTTTCCTGGCCTCCCTTGAATCAACTGAAATTTTTCCTTGCGTGGTCCTCTGACCTAGGATTGGAAATTGCTTGTTGTCAAGGGTCCTTTTAGAAGTGATTCTTCTGACCTGCCTACTTGATGGCCAGATGACAGGGAGCTTCTCTCCTCTCCTCATGGCAGCAAAAGGGTCTTGGACACCGACCTCTGCCCTTCCTTGTCTAGCTGGTGACATCGAGTGACATTTTGCTCTTTCACTCTCCATAGCAGGCCCCTAGCTGTTTCTTCCTTTTTTTTTTTTAAGTCAGTATTTGCAGTCATTCCCAGGCTCCTTTGCTTCCCACTTCTTTTTGCATTCCAGTCTTTCTTTCTGGCTGAGTTTTCTTCTGCTCGGTGTATAATCTTGAGAAGTTTCTGGAGAGAGTGTTGTGGGTGGAAATGGGCCACCTCTCCCAGGAAATGTCCTCGGTGGGGGCCTGGGGCTGGTGTGGCCCAGTTTTCACCCATTTCCTGGCCATTCTAAAGTGACCATTTCGTCCAGTGGCAGATCCTCGGTTGACAGTGCTCCTGGTATCCTCCATCCGCTGTCCCCCAGTGACCGTCGCTTGTGGGTAATCGCTGTCCTCTGACCTTGTCTTGTTTCTGGAGCTCAGTGATCTCAGTTGTGAATTAGCTTTAATTTATCCATCCTGGGTTCGGTGACTTCTGGATTCTTCTGCATGTAAGGACAGGTGTTGCCTCGGTCTGGCCCACCCCCAGGCCTTCCCTGGACTCACGGTCCCCACGGTCCCCGCCGTCTCCCACGGCTCCCACGGTCCCCACGGTCCTCAGGGTCCCCACCATCTCCCTCCTCCCCTGGGTCAGGGGTCACTGGTCGCCCTCCAGCCACTCCGCGCCTCCCCTCTTGCCCTCTGCTGCTCCATCTCGAGGTCCAGGGTCCAGTTCTCCCTTGACCGGCTCTTTTCTGCTGTGAGCACCAGTTTCTCATGTGTAGAGGTTTTTGGGGTGTCCTTGTTTCCAGATCTTCCCTGCTCAGTCCCCTGGAGGCCTGTGGGGACAGGGACGGTGTGTCTGGCAGCCTGGTTCCCCTTTTCTCATAGAATCCCTGGAGCACATCAGGAGCTCAAAACACGTTTGTGAAGTACTTTAGCTTTTGTAGAGGAAAGGAGCAGAAAGGAAAACGATGCATAATGTCAGGGAAAAGCGGGTGGGGTGACGTGCTGTCCCAGGATGGCCCCCGGGGCGTGGGGGTGGGGTTGCTGGAGCCAGTGCCGCAGCAGCCGGGGCTGGAAGGGCGCAGGGCTGGAAGGGTGCGCTGTGCCAGGCTGGAGGTCGGCGCAGGGGGCGGCTGGTCCCACCTCCCACGGGCTCCCAGTGGCGGCAGCAAACCCCGTGCTCCGCGGCTGGGGGCGTAACTCAGTCTCGGCCCTGCTGCGAGGCCGTCACCTGTGCGTCCACTTCTCTCAAGGACACAGTGGCCCTGACTGGGGCCCAGCCCACTCCAGTGTGGCCACATCGTAAAGTTGCTGACTGCCTCTGCAGTGACCCTATTCCAGATTAGGACACGTTCCCAGAAACTGGGGCTGGGGGCGTCAGTACGTCTCCGTGGGGACCACAGGGGAGAGGAGACCCTCCAGTTGCCGCGTGCATGTGCTCAGCACAGAGCCCAGCCAGGTGGGCCCACCGGGCAGGTGGCCAGACCCAGGCCTGCTGGCCGGGGCCGGCAGCTCCACGACGTGCACCGCCTGCCCCGGGAGACTTCCTCACGGGGCCCTGGCCTGCGTGGCCGGGGCAAGGGGTGCTGTGCCCGCACACGTGGATTCTGGGTGACTCTGGGAGCCCCTTTCCACTTCCGAAAGGTGGGCCTTGGGAGGGTCCTTGGGGCCCTGGGAGGATTTGAGGTTGGAAGGGGCAGGAGGCAGCTTTGGGCGCCGTGGGCCCGCGGGCGGGCAGCCCCAGCAAGGGCCTTGCCGTGTGCCCTGCAGGTCATCGAGGTGGCCACCGGCATCTCTGCCATCCTGGGCGGGGTCATCGTCCTCAACGTGGACGATGTGGTTGCGGACCCGCGCCTCTCGGTGACCTTCTTCTGGATTTTGGTGGCTGTGAGTATGTGTTTGTGGCCGGCTGGGCCAGGGCGGGGCCTCCATCTGCCTGTCCCCTAGGGCTGGCCAGACCACGCAGCTGCTGACCCCACAGCAGGTCCCTTGTCCAGCGCACGGGGGCTGCTGGGGAGAGGAGGGTGGGGACACGGGTGCAGGTCCGACCACGCAGGACGCCGCTCCTGGTCCCAGAGCCGCGAGCAGGGGCAGGTCCCCCCGGCCCCATCAGAGGGATCAGAACTGAGGGCTGAGGGAGCCGGGGCCCTCGAGCCCATGTGGGCCTGCCCTTTGGCCGTCTGTGGCCTGGAGTCACTCCATGCCTGGTAATTGAAGGCCCTGTCATTTGAGCCACAGCCAGTGGGGCGCAAAGCCCCCCGCAGGGCGCCGGCCAGCGCAGGGGCCTAGGCAGGGGCTGGCCCTGGCGTGCTCTCACGTCCCCGGCCTGAAGGCCCACACAGCCTGGGCTGCTGTCCACCTGCGGTGGGCACCCCTAGCCCCGAGCAGCGCGTGGCCACACTCGGCTGAACCAGAGCGTGAGCCTCGATCATGGACCTGCCCTCGCATTGTTCAGCCACGTTGACCTCATGCTGTTGCTCCCGTTGCCGATGTCAGCGAGCGGAACCCGAGGTGCCGCTGACGCGCCCCGACCTGCTCTGGGGCCTCCGCAGGGCGCTCCCGCCGGCCGGAAGCCTTGACCGCTGCCCTTAAGGGGAAGCTGTGGGGCCGGGGCTCAAGGGCAGGAGGAGGGGAGGGCGCGGTGCAGGCCGCCAGGGCACAGCGGGCAGCGGGTGGTGACCGTCACCCGGGACTCGCCTATGCCCAGCGAGCCCGTCACCGCTGCAGAGAAGGATGCCCGCCTGCGGGTGGACGCCTGGAGGGCCGTGGACACAGCCACACCCGGCTCGTCAGGGGCGCACTGCGTTTACCGAGGACGGAGACCAGGTGCCTCCAGAAGCACAGCGCGAGGGCTCTCGGCCCATCGGGCAGCCCTGCTGGGCACACACAGTGGCCAGAGCCCACGCCCCGCCCCCGTCCCTCCCAGCCAGCCATGGGACGCCCCTTCCCCACCCCCCTCCAGGGCCCAGGGAGTGGAGATGATGAGAGCAGCGGACTTCCCTGGGGCTGGCATCCTGGCCGGCGTTGGCTGGGGTGGCCGGGGGCCTGGACCCCAGGGCCGTGTGGGGGGCAGGCGGGGCCGGGGGCCTGTGCCGGGGACCCCAGGGCCAGTTCTTTGCAAGGAACGCCCCACGGCGACGGCTGAGAAGCAGCCTATGGCAGCCCCAGGAACGGGCCGGGGCGCAGGCCGTGCCGTGCTGCCTTCCAGTGGCTCCTCTTCCACCCTCAGTCCTGAGGGCAGCCAGGAGGCCCCTTGGGAGAGACCCCTGCTTCAACACCCCGTGGGCCAGCTGACCCCCTGCGGCCCCTTGGCACACCCGCCCTGTCCGTCCCTCCTGCCCCAGGGCCTTTGCACACACTGCTCGGCTTCACCTGCTCTCGCTCCAGGCACCTCCTGACTCACCCCTGTCTGGCTCAACCTCACCCCAGAGCCCCTAACAAGTGCAGGTGCCTCCCCACCCCTGTGTCCAGGGGTCTGGGGGCTGCCTGCAGTGAGGGAGGGGTCTGTCCTCAGGTGACGCTGCTGCTAGGGCACAGGCAGTCCCTTTGCTTGCAGGTGGGGAGATAACTCAGTGCTTGGAGAGAGCCCCGTCTCGGGTGCACCTGGCCTTGCTGGGCTGGGGCAGTGGCCGGGGCTGGGTGCCTGGGGAGGGGGCCCGGAGAGGGGGCCCAGCGCTTTGCGAGCCCAGGGAGGATGCACCCTCCTGCCCCCCGTCCTTCTGCTGCGTCGTGTGGAGTTCAATCACGCGCCTTACACGGCGCAGCAGAGGGACGGGGGGCAGGAGGGTGCATCCTCCCCGGGGGGTCGCCAGGACACACCAGACCAACCTGAACCGAGGCCCCGTGCAGCGGGTCCAGCCTGCGCCCTGGAGGCCATGCGGGGCAGAGGACTGTCCTCGATGAAGGCGTTGACCAGTACGGCCTCGAAGGGCAGTGCAGGGTAGCGCGTGGTCCCTGGTGGGACCCTGGACGGGAGCAGCTGTGAAAAGAGCACGGCCGGGCCAGTGAGGCTGGGACACAGACCTGGCAGTGCCACGGGATCGCCAGGCTGCTCGGGCGAGATGGCCAGCTTGCCCTGGTCCTTAGGATGCGCCTGCAGGCCTCTGGGGTGGGCGTCCTGGGGTCTGCAGGGGAGGGGGAGCAGGCGGCCTTGCTGCTGCCCGCCCAGCCCAGCCCGGCCCCCCCAGCGCTGCCCGCCTGGCCTGGCCCCCTCCCGGTGCTGCCTGCCCAACCTGGCCCCCCAGCACTGCCCGCCCAACCCCCTCCCGGGTGCTGCCTGCCCGGCCCGGCCCCCCCAGCGCTGCCCGCCCGGCCTGGCCCCCTCCTGGTGCTGCCTGCCCAGCCTGGCCCCCCCAGCGCTGGCCGCCCGGCCCGGCCCCCTCCCGGGAGCTGCCTGCCCCGCCTGGACCCCCAGCGCTGCCCGCCCAGCCCGGCCCCCTCCCGGTGCTGCCTGCCCGGCCCGGCCCCCCCCAGCGCTGCCCGCCCGGCCCGGCCCCCTCCCGGGAGCTGCCTGCCCCGCCTGGCCCCCCCAGCGCTGCCCGCCCGGCCCGGCCCCCTCCCGGGAGCTGCCTGCCCCGCCTGGACCCCCAGCGCTGCCCACCCGGCCCGGCCCAGCCCAGCGCCTCCCCCCGGTGTACCTGCTGACAGGAACTCCGGGCGGGTTCCTCAGATGGGTGTGCGGGTTTGGAAGTTGACTTTTTGGAACTTTACCTGTAACGTCTTCCCTTTTCCTTAGTGCTTTCCGAGTGCCATTGCCAGTCACGTGGCCGCAGAGTACCCCAGCAAATGCCTGGTGAGCACAGGCCCCGGCCCGAGGCTCTCCTCCTGGTCCCCTTCCCGGGAGCAGAGGTGGGGGGACCCCGAGGGTGCGGCGGCTGATGCCAGCCCCCCAGCCCCAGAGGGGGCCGCCTGACGGTTCCAAGGGCTTCGCTGACCCCCGGCTGCCTTGGCCTTGAAAACGCGCAGAAATTAGTACTTGGCAGGAGAGTCAGAAGAAATCCCTGGGGAGGCCGCGAAGCAGGCTCCGGTCCTCGAGCTCCCCCTGGGACTCGTGGGGCTGCGGTGACGTGGCAGCAGGTACCCCTGGCCCCCGGTGCGCAGAGCCCGCAGCCACGTGCGCCCCTCGATACCGAGGGCCAGGCGCGGGGTGTTTCTGAGCCGGAGGTGGGACTCTTTCACGACTGGGGAGATGTCTCAGGAGACGGAAGGAGAGAACAGGGCTTAGCGCGGTGCGAGGCGGCGATAGATCCAAGGGGCGTTTTGTCGCCTGAGTGGAGACCTCGCCCAGGTGGAAAAGTGTGTCGGGGCAGGCCGAGGGCACTGAGGCTGGAGCCCCGTCTGACCCCAGTGCGTGCCCAGCGCGTGGGGCTAGATCACGAGTCCCCACGCCTGGCGCTGAGCCCCGGCCGCGACCACACCTGTCCTTCCAGGTGGAGGTGCTCATTGCCATCAGCAGCGTCACGTCCCCCCTGCTGTTCACAGCCTCTGGATATTTGTCCTTCAGCATCATGAGAGTTGTGGAGATTTTCCAGGATTATCCACCAACCATACAGGTATGTATGGTTTTACTTTAAAACTCTGGAAATAAAGTGCCGCAGGTGTGGTTGGCTCCTGTCTGCGGACGAGCCCCCTGGAAACGTCCCCTCCCCAGGAGGCTTTCTGACTGCCCTTCCGTCCCACTGGCCGGCGGGGTCATCTAGAGTCACCGTCCCACTGCCCTCTCGTCCCTTTGGGTCGTCCTGCCCGCCCACCCCAGCCCTGGGCTCCACCCGCCTTCACGGCCAGCTTGGGTCTTCTCAGCTCTTTGGCCATTTACACTTTAAACCAGGTCATCAAGTTTTCTGAGAAACCTTATCAGAATTTTGACTGGAGTTGCATTAAATCAGTACGGAGAATATGGACAAATTTGCATAGAATTTGAGTTTCTCCCTGTTTGAACATTCTCTAAATACATCTTTGACTGTAGAGTCTTAAAATTTCATCATTTTCTCCAACAAGCTCGGGCACCTATATAGCTAGAGTGATTTCTTAGATATCTTGCAGTTTTTGCTTTTCAATGTAAAGGGTATTTCCCCCAAAATGCTTACTATGAATAATTATACAAATTTTTTAAAGTTGAAAGAATTGTGCAGTAAATGCAGAGATTCAGCAGGGGCTTTTGCTGGCCCACGCCTGCGTGTTACCCCGCGCCTTCTGTACGAAGGTGTGCAGGCGTGGACCTGCTGAGCCCCTGGACGCGCTTGTCGCCCCTGAAAATTTCTGCGTCTTCTAAAAGCACATCCTGGATACCATGACCACACCCAGGGCTATTGCCGGTGTCGGTCAGTCTCCAGCCCACACGCAGCGCTCCCTCGCCCCGAGAATCCTGTCCTGGGCTGAAGCTTCTGGAGCTGGACCTGGTCAAGGGTCGCCCTCTTCCCGTTCAGAGTCCCCCTGCCCACCCCGAGAGCCAGGCCAGTTGTTTGAAGATGGTCCCACTTTTGAGAGCTGGGGGTTTGATGGGGGTGTCCTCACCTGCTGCCCCATCCCGTGACCAGGGTGAGGTCAGAAGGCAGGCAGGACTGGCCCCCCCAGGCCATTTGAGCCGTGGGTCAAGGGCTGGGTGGCGAGGGTGCCCTTCAGAGGGGCCCACTGGGGAGTGGGTGGCTCTGGCTGCCTGCGCACAGCTGCCCCACCCGCCCTCGCCCGCCCTCGCCCGCCCTCACCCGCCCTCACCTGCCCTCACCTGCCCTCACCTGCCCTCACCCGCGGCTTAGCCTCCTGCTGATCCTTGCCTGAATCTTTTCAGGTGTTGGGGACTGGTTCCCTGCTTCCCTCCTCGTGTATTAGCTGACACCTTGCGTGGAGAACGGCTTTTCTTTGGGGCACAACCAAGGACTTATGGGTTTCACGTTATTTTAGAGCATTGCAATCATTATTCTTTGGGTGCTCCACTGGAGGGAGGAACTTCGGCTTTTCCACTCTTCTGGGTGCAACTCCGTTGCCCTTTAGCATTTCCTTTCGGACACTTGCGATGTCTCAGGCATACCTGGTACCTGAGTGCCCAGTTCCTCCAAGGCCACAGGACGGAGAACAAGCCCTGGGGCTCGGGGTGCTCATGCCTCTGAGGTTTAATTGCTTCTAGGCCCTTTCAGTGGGTGGAGAAATCTTTACTGTTAAAAGGATCAATTTATTTTGGTATTTCCAATTCAAATGTAACATTCTAGGGTTTTTCCTTTAACCTTTAAAATTTTATATTTGCATCTCTTTTAATGGAGAAATCTTGTTTCCTAACATTTAATATATTTACTTCTTTGTTTTATCCTGCAGTACACATATAAAATTACAATACCATTGTAGTACCAACCAACCACCTATGGAATGAGTCTTTGGGATGTACACTCCTCAAGAGATACACTTCCTTGTTTTGTGAAATAATCATTTTCTCTATGTGCTTATGCTCTTGATTTGATAGTAACAGTTGATATAAATATACACAGTTAACTTTAATAGTTTCTGTTGTAGTCAGTTTTAGGGTTTGACACTTTTTCCCCTTTTAATAGTAATTATTGAATATATAAAACATTCGCATAGTTCAAGTCAAAACTATATAAAAGGTGTACTTGAAGAAGTCTCTGGTTTTCCTCCCCTCCAGGCAACCACAGAGATTCCTACTTCCCCTTTCTTAGCAGAAGAGCAAACCGTGACCTCCACCTGACCTTGCTCTGGGCACGCTCTGACCTCCACCTGACCTTGCTCTGGGCACGCTCGGACCTCCACCTGACCTTGCTCTGGGCACACAAATGACCTCCACCTGACCCTGCTCTGGGCACACTCCGACCTCCACCTGACCTTGCTCTGACACACTGACCTCCACCTTGACCCTGCTCTGGGCACACTCTGACCTCCACCTGACCCTGCTCTGGGCACACTCTGACCTCCACCTGACCCTGCTCTCGGCACACTCCGACCTCCACCTGACCTTGCTCTGACACACTGACCTCCACCTTGACCCTGCTCTGGGCACACTCTGACCTCCACCTGACCCTGCTCTGAGCACGCTCTGACCTCCACCTGACCTTGCTCTGGGAACACTCTGACCTCCACCTGACCTTGCTCTGGGCACACACTGACCTCCACCCTGACCCTGCTCTGGGCACACAATGACCTCCACCTGACCCTGCTCTGGGCACACAATGACCTCCACCTGACCCTGCTCTGGGCACACTCTGACCTCCACCTGACCTTGCTCTGGGAACACTCTGACCTCCACCTGACCTTGCTCTTAACACACTGACCTCCACCTTGACCCTGCTCTTTCCTTCCTTTGGTCATTTATCCTGGGTCCCCTCAGCGCCCGCAGGGATCACAGCTCGCCAGGACCTTTCATCGCTCCTGCACAGGCTGACTGCGTCGTCGCACGCCCTCCCTCCCCGGCCCCCTCGCATGGGAACTTGGCTTCTTCCCAGTCCTCTGCCAGGTCTCCCCTCGCGATGACGTGCAGACCCTTGGCTCTGAATCAGCTGGGCGAGGGGTCCTGGGCCAGAGGAAGGTGCGTCCTGGGGGTCAGGTGCTGGCCCGCCTCTCCGCCAGCGAAGCCTGCCCCTCCGCGGTGCACGCGGTTGTCTCGGAGTTGCGTGCGGCGTTCTCGTTAGTGAGTGACAGCGAGGGCGAATGCTCAGGGGCCTCTGTGCTGCTTTCCCAGGGAGTTCTTTCCTTTGCCCATTTTCCAGTGGGCTTTTGAGAACTGTCAGGGAGGCCAGGCTGTGAGAGACGATGCCAACAGTTCTCTCAGTTTGCATCTGTTTTTCCTACTGACTGCTGCACTTTTGTTGTGTGAAAAAATTTTGAAAACATATATGGTTGAGTTTACCAATACTTTCCTTTATTGCTTCTGGATTTTATTTTTTTAGGAGGTTCCAGGATTGAACCTGGGACCTCGTATATGCCAAGCGGTTGCAGAACCGCGGAGCTACACCTGCTTCTCCGCCTCTGGATTTTGATTGTGTTTACATCTGAAGTTTATCCTGGTGTGTAGAGTAAGGTGTGGACCCAGTTTTACCTTTTCTTATCTGGTTGCTCACACACCGATTGCCCTGATTACCGATTACCGTCTTGGCCCTGGTTGGGTAAGATGCTGCTCCTGTCGAGCGCGGACGTGCTTTCCCTGCTCAGGCCCATTTCGGCGCTGTCCGTTCCCTTCCGTTCCTTGGTCTGAGGGTGTGTGCTGGGACCAGCTGTTAAGGCGGAGGCTTGATAATATGTTCCAATATCTGAGAGGGCCAGATACCTGACGACTCCTTACTCTTCTTTTTCAGCGTTTACCCAGCGTTTTTTGCTTTATTTTTTTGTACAGAAAGTTTAGAATCAGTTTGCCTAGCTCCAGAAAGAGCAGAGTTGATGTTTTTATTGGAATCACGTTGAATTTAGGCCTTGAGGCTCGTCATTCATTCTGTCTCATAAAACCACCCACCCGACCCACCGACCGGCCAGGAGGTCGTGTGATGCGGGGCGCTTCCTGCGCTAATCCTCCGACGCCTGTGCCTCGGCGGGCCGGCGGGGGGACGCGCCTCGGGCTCTGGTGCCTGGGCGTGGGATCTGCAGCGTCGCTGCAGCGTCGTCTCCTGGTCAGCGGGGGGCAGCCTCCCCCTGCCTGCAGCCCTGTGCCCCTTTGCTTCCTTCGCCCACTCCCGCCAGCCCTGGGCGCCACAGGAGCCCCCGCGGGGACCTCCCGCCCAGCCTGCCCTTGGGGGCGTTTCGGTGGACCCCTCGCCCTGCTTCAGCTCCCGCCTGGCAGCCAGTGCGGGCCGCAGCCCGGTGGAAGTTCTCAATCTGTGCCCGTCCGGGCGCCCTGGACAAGGAGCACGGGTGGTGGTGTGTGCCCTCCCCGACCTGGGGTGCTGGGAGGATGGCGGGGCGGGGGGCAGTGGAAGCAGCCGGCACGTGCTCTAGGCCAGGCTGGGCGCAGCTCTCAAACACAAAAGAATGGGATTTTCACGGAGTGACTTTCTCAGTCCGACTCACTCAGATGGAAAGGTTATTATGCACGTTATCGAGGAGGTAGATCACGGCTGGGTTGCTGGCTCAGAAGGCAGTATCCAAGGCCCCTGAGCACCAGGGTGTGCCCTGGGCGGGGTGCCGGGCACGGGCGTGGGGCACGCGGCTTGCTCCCCTGACCTGCCGCCCTCCCCGGCGCAGCAGACGCACGACGTGCTTCTCCTGCTGCTGCTGCTGCTGCTGCTGCTCCAGGGCTGCCTCACCACGGCCACCGCCGTCCAGTGCGCGGCCTTCAAGACAGACGCGAGGCTGCAGGACGCACCCTGGGACCCGCCGCCGGCCGGCGGACAGGAGCCCCCAGCCGGGGAGGTGAGAGTCCCGCCCCTCCAGCCCCGGCCCCGCCCCCGGGGGACGCCTGCTCCCCGCGGGGTCTTCTGTGCCCATTTGCTAGGGGACGCCTGGGTCCCCTTGCTTGCCTCTTTTGTGGCAATCTGTCAGCTACTTACTGTTGTGTTGCTTTGTATATTTTTAAACACCCTGAAAGGATCATGAGCAATATGCAGCAAGTTGGGTGGGGTTGGTGGCTCTGCCGAGAAGGGGGTGCCCCCCACCAGTGCCCCCTACCCCACCCCGGCCTGCTGCGTGTGCGCACCAGAGACAGGTGTCTACAGGCTCTGGCTGGTGGGCTCCGGAAGGCAGGTCCCTCCAGCCTTGTGCCACCCCTGCCGCCGGCATGTGCACCTGCCTCCAGGCCCTGTCTCCCTGCAGCCCCCATCCCCGCAGCCCCCCTTCCCCGCAGCCCCCCATCCCCGCAGCCCCCCATCCCCGCAGCCCCCCATCCCCGTAGCCCCCCTTCCCCGCAGCACCCCCATCCCCGCAGCACCCCTTCCCCGCAGCACCCCCATCCCCGCAGACCCCTTCCCCGCAGCACCCCTTCCCCGCAGCCCCCCTTCCCCGCAGCACCCCCATCCTCGCAGCTCTTCCATCCCTGTGGTCCCTGCCCCCCATCCCCACGGCCCCCCATCCCCACAACCCCCCATCCCCACGGCCCCCATCCCCACAGCACCCCTTCCCCGCAGCACCCCCATCCCCGCAGCCCCCCCATCCTCGCAGGCCCCCATCCCCGCAGCCCCCCATCCCCACAGCACCCCTTCCCCACAGCACCCCCATCCCCGCAGCCCCCCCATCCCTGCAGTCCCCCCATCCTCGCAGCCCCCCATCCTCGCAGGCCTCCATCCCCGCAGCCCCCCTTCCCCGCAGCACCCCCATCCCCACAGCCCCCCCATCCTCGCAGCTCTTCCATCCCTGTGGTCCCTGCCCCCCCATCCCCACGGCCCCCCATCCCCACAACCCCCCATCCTCACGGCCCCCCATCCCCACAGCACCCCTTCCCCGCAGCACCCCCATCCCCGCAGCACCCCTTCCCCGCAGCACCCCCATCCCCGCAGACCCCTTCCCCGCAGCCCCCCTTCCCCGCAGCACCCCCATCCTCGCAGCTCTTCCATCCCTGTGGTCCCTGCCCCCCATCCCCACGGCCCCCCATCCCCACAACCCCCCATCCCCACGGCCCCCATCCCCACAGCACCCCTTCCCCGCAGCACCCCCATCCCCGCAGCCCCCCCATCCTCGCAGGCCCCCATCCCCGCAGCCCCCCATCCCCACAGCACCCCTTCCCCACAGCACCCCCATCCCCGCAGCCCCCCTTCCCCGCAGCACCCCCATCCCCGCAGCCCCCCCATCCTCGCAGCTCTTCCATCCCTGTGGTCCCTGCCCCCCCATCCCCACGGCCCCCCATCCCCACAACCCCCCATCCCCACGGCCCCCCATCCCCACAGCACCTCTTCCCCGCAGCACCCCCATCCCTGCAGTCCCCCCATCCTCGCAGGCCCCCATCCCCGCAGCCCCCCTTCCCCACAGCACCCCCATCCCCACAGCCCCCCCATCCTCGCAGCTCTTCCATCCCTGTGGTCCCTGCCCCCCCATCCCCACGGCCCCCCATCCCCACAACCCCCCATCCCCACGGCCCCCATCCCCACAGCACCCCTTCCCCGCAGCACCCCCATCCCCGCAGCCCCCCATCCTCGCAGCCCCCCATCCTCGCAGGCCCCCATCCCCACAGCACCCCTTCCCCACAGCACCCCCATCCCCGCAGCCCCCCATCCTCGCAGCCCCCCATCCTCGCAGGCCCCCATCCCCGTGGCCTCCATCCCCATAGCCCCTCCGTCCCCACAGCTCTTCCATCCCTGTGGTCCCTGTCCCCCATCCCCACAACCCCCCATCCCCACGGCCCCCATCCCTGCGCCCCCATCCCCGCAGCCCCCCATCCCTGCGCCCCCATCCCCATGGTCCCTGGCCCCCCCAAGGCTCCCCATCCCTGCAGCCCCTGCCACCCCTGCCCTGCACACACCCCCAGCACTCCAGGCTGCCACCCCCTCCCCTGCTGGCCAGAGCTGCCCCTGCTCTCCCGGGTGACCCCCTCGCCTTCCCCACCTGCCGGGGTCCTCAGGCCCCCCTGCTGCTCTGCGCCTGGCTGTGGTCAGCCTCCCCGCTAGGCGCACCCCAGCTGTGACCCCAGGCCCCAAATGAGACCGTCCAGGTTTGTGTTGCGCCCAAGAAGCGGCCGTCGATGAGCAAGTTCCTCTGAGCAGATCCCAGAACTGCTGGTTCTAGGGCTCAGGACGGCCCAGAAGGGGGGTGAGGCCGGGCGGGGGGGGGGAGGCCAGTGGGGGCCGGGCGGGGGGGGGAGGCCAGTGGGGGCCGGGCAGGGGGGGGAGGCCAGTGGGGGAGGGGGGAGGCCAGTGGGGGCCGGGCGGGGGGGGGAGGCCAGTGGGGGCCGGGCGGGGGGGGGGGCCAGTGGGGGCCGGGCGGGGGGGGGGAGGCCAGTGGGGGCCGGGCGGGGGGGGGAGGCCAGTGGGGGCCGGGCGGGGGGGGGAGGCCAGTGGGGGCCGGGCGGGGGGCGGGGGAGTGGGGGCCGGGCGGGGGGGGGGAGGCCAGTGGGGGCCGGGCGGGGGGGGGAGGCCAGTGGGGGCCGGGCGGGGGGGGGGAGGCCAGTGGGGCCCGGGCGGGGGGGGAGTGGGGGAGGTGGACCTGTCCTGGGGGGGCACAGTGCAGTGAGGGCCGTGGCTGCGACGTGACCGAGAGCCGGGGAGCCTGTGGGGCACCTGGCGTTTCAGGAGGGAGCAGGCGTGAGGAGCCTGGGCTCCTCTCCTCGAGGTTACGGGGTGACCCCCCGGGCCCAGGGGCCCTCCGTGAAGTGACGCCCTGCCCGTCTTGGTTGCAGGTGACCAGGAACCCGCTGCGGGAGTTTGACAAGGACAAGGCCTGGCGAGCCGTGGTGGTACAGATGGCCCAGTGAGCACGGGAGGGGACACTGAGCCGAGGTGGCCTGGGCCCCCGCAGGAAGACGCCCCGGAGCCGCAGACTGGCCTGCAAGTTCGGGCCCCAATTCCCGCAGGTGGCTGGAGCCAGCGTGCTCGTGGGCTCGCCTGCCGGCCCGCAGTGCTCCCAAGCTGGCCTGCAGGGGCGGGGCGCCCTCGCCTGCTCAGCGCCTCCGGGGCCGGCGTCCCCACGCCTGCTCCGGGCAGGGGGCTCGCCAGGGCTCGCAGCGAGCATCGTTTCCTTGACGCTCGGCGCCAGGCTGAGCGCGGCGTGCTGTGCTGTCCTCCAGGCCTGGGGCCCTGGGGCCGTCCCTGCTTCCCCCACAGGAGCCACGCGCCTGCGTGAAGGAGCCGCGCCTCCTGCTTGGCGCCTGCCCCTCGCGCTGTGCACAGGGCCTCAAGAGCCCTCGGACACTTGAGTCCAGGTGTTCCCAGATCCCGAGCCCTTTTTAAAGACCCACGAGAACACGGGCCCCGAGTGCCCCGGCTGTTTGAAGACCGTCCGGCAGCTCCCAGATGTCACTCAGTTGGCACCCAGACGGACCCCCAAAGACACCCTCTGGAGGCCTCACCCATGGGGCCGGCCCTTTCCCTATCGCATTGTCTATCTGGATCCTCGTTCGTTTGAGATTTAGCCGGACAGCGCCCCCCACCCCTGCCGGCACTGGGGCCTTGGGGCACCTGCATGCCCCCTGCCCCCTGCCCCCTGCCCGACCGCAGGGAGAGTTTGTGTATGGGAATATGTTTTCTTTGACTAAAATTATGGCCCAAAATTAATTCAGTTGGTATGCCATCTCCTTGTCCCTAAGTACACCTGCAGCGGTTCATGGATTCTTCTGGAAGAACTGATACCAATCGGGAAACCTTCCAAATGCTGTTAATCCTTCTGAGAATTGCTTTCTGGGTGGCACTCTCGTTCAAAGAGCACAGTCAGCTTGTTTCTGTTTTTCAGTAGGAGACAAAGCTTCGGGCAGGAAGACACTAACATTTGCTCTTTTATAAGTTGGGGCTGTTGGGGCCGGGGGTTGGGCAGGGGGTGCCGCAGGGGCTGAGGAGGACGACCCACCCGGGGAGAGCGGGTGAGGGGGCCGGGGCTCTTGCCTGGTTCCTCGCTTCTCGTGGTGGTGTGAGTGACTGGCTTGCCAGCACACCTTGGATTCGCATAAGTCGGTCTTCAAACTGGAGGGGTGCAGGCAAAACACCTGAAAGGTGTGGCCTCGTGAGCCTGCCTGGCCTGAGGACGCTGGGCCCAGGGTCACCGGCCAGCCTTCCCTACTGCCCCGGGCAGCGCCAGGGTATAGGCAGACCCTGCCTCGCTCTGACCTCGACCCCAGACAGCCACAACCTGGCGTGGCTCTCACCTGCATGTACCTGCCTCCCACCCAAAGGCAGCCAGGGTTCCTTTCTCCTCACCTGCAGTTGCCAAGGTGAGGCAGCCCAGGCGGGGCTGTCCCCTCTGCTGGCTTCTGAGGACAGGTGGGAAGCCCAAGGGGCAGTGTCCGGGGTACTGGAGGGGCTAAGGCCTGCATCACCACCTGGAGGTCACCTGGTTTGCACTGGCCTATTTGAGACAGAGCTGGGACAATGTAGTTTTTAAAAAGTATAATTGTTTCTTTTAATTTACATTTTAGTTTACTTTCCTACTGTTTGAACAATAAATAATGCTAACATGTAAACACGGCCTCCTGAGTGTTGCGTGTCCTGGGGATTGTGTCGCCCAGGTCATGACAGCTGAGCAGGTGGAGGTGTCACATCACTGCTCAGGTGGCCTGAAGAGGCCGGCCTGGACGCCACGGCCTGGGGACAGCCTGTGGCACCCCAGCTCCCCCGCGCAGGGCCTCGCAGGGCAGGGGGTGACCAAGCTCCCCAGGCACACCCTCCTGAAGCCCCCACCCCAGCACTGTAGGCGCCCCATGAGCCACTTCAAAGTGGGAGCAGAAGGGCATTTTTGAGTTACTTTGGGAAGTTAAATGCAAAGTAAAGGTGATTTTTAACCAAATAAAGATGACTTGGAATTCCAGGTTTGGGAAAGTTACCTGAGTGAAAACAGGTATGGGGTGAGTACCAAGCTGCCCTGGACGGAGGGGCTGAGGGAGAGGTCCGAGTGCAGTGGGTCCCTGGCCGCGTGGGCGAGGGAGGGCTCAGTAGCCAGGAGGCGCAGTCCGCCACGAGTGACCTTGGGGACGCCCCGGCTGGGTGGAGGGGCGGCCGGGGCCACCTCGAGGGAGTACACCCAATGTGGCCCACCTCCCAACCCGGCCCAACTGCGTCCAGCCCCGACAGCGGCGTCTTGTTGGGGCCCGCGGGCAGTGAGCGGTCGGTGGAAGACTCGAGGGGGGTGCGGGGAGAGGGCCGGGGGTCCCAGGGCGTAGCCTGCCCGCAGCCGGCCAGGTCTGGGGGCTGGGGCAGGGTGTGACCCGCGGGTCTTTGTGACTTGGGGGCGTCTGACCGCGAGGGCGGGTCTGTGTGACCGGGACAGCCGCGGCGCGAGGGGCGGGTCCCGGTGACCCGGGGCGGGGGCTGCGCGGCCACGTGCGGGCCACCCCCCGCCCGCCCCAGCAGACTCCATGGCTCGCGCGGCCCCGCGACCCGGCCTCCGCCCCCGCCCCGGGCCCCGCCCGGTGCCCCGCGCCAGCTCCGGTCGCGCCTTTGGCCGTGGCCCGGAACTTGAACCCGGCCCCGGCCCGGGGCGCGCGCGCAGCCCGGACGCCGCCGACTGCAGCCCGTCGGGACCCGCGCCCCCCGCGCGCCGCCGCCCCCGCCGCCGGGTCCCGGGCCACGGCCAAGGCCTCCCCCCGCGACCCCGACTGCCGCCCGCGCGCCCGCGCAGTCCCACGCCGCGGGCAGGCCGCCGCGCCGCACCCCTCAAGCCCCCCCGGCCCGGCCGCGCGCGCCCCGGGGCTGCAGAATACGCCGAGCCGCCCCGGCCCATCGCCCCGGGCAACCGCAGGACGCGGCGCGGCGCGGCAGGGGGCGGGGGCGCGGCACGCTCGGCGGAGCCGGCCCCGGGTGAGCAGAGCCCCGCCAGCCTCGGAACCCCCCACTCGCGCCCCCACCTAGGGAACCCCATCCCTCCCCTCCCCCACCTAGGGAACCCCAGACCTGCCCCCCCCACCTAGCGAACCCCAGACCTGCCCCCCCACCTAGGGAACCCCAGACCTGACCCCTCCCCCACCCTCGGACCCCCACAACTGCCTCCTCCCCACCTAGGGAACCTCACACCCGCCCCCCCACCTAGGTAACCCCATCCCTCACCTCCCCCACCTAAGGAACCCCAGACCTGCCCCCTCCCCCACCCTCGGAACCCCAGACCTCCCCCCCACGCCCCTTCTCCCCCCTCATGAACCCCACCCCCGCACCCCGCCCCTCCCCGCTAGGGACGCCCGGCCGCGCCCCCCGACGACCACCCCCGTCTCCCTGCAGGGGCCGCAGCCTCGGAAGAGAGGGGCGCGCTGCCCGGGGCCGCCGCGATGGAGCCGGGCGAGAGCAAGCGGCTCTCCCCGGTGCCTCCCGAGGACGCCTGGACGGAGGAGAACAGTCCGTACCGCGGGGCGGGGGCGGGACGCGAGGGGCGGGACGGGAGGGGGCGTCTCCGCCCAGCGCCCCCGGCCCCCCTCCCTGGACGGCGGGGGGGGGGGGGGGGGGGCCTCGTGTCGCCCGGAGGCGCGGCCCCCGGGACACGCTCAGATCCCCACCCACCCTCCGCGCCCGCACACCCGTGGCGTGGCGCTTCTGGGGCGGCTCCGAGACTCCCTGCTCTGACCACTGACCCTTCCCTGGCTCTCGGCCGTTCGCAAGGGCCCGACGGCGCCTCCGGCCTCGGGCTGGGCCGCGGGTCTTCCCGGCCTGCCCTCAGGGGTTCTTCGTGTGTTCTGGGCAGGGCCCTACGGATGCCTGTCTGATAAATTCCTTCTGCTTGTCTGTGGCTGCCTTTTTAAAATTTTCATTAAAAAAAAATTATTGCCTGTATCACTCATATGCAAACATTCATAAACAGTGTATAGTAGAAGTTGTGAAGTACATACCCCCGCAGGGCTCTCACACCCGACCCCACCACCACTACCTGGCATTACTGTGAAACGTTTTTAACGATGAAAGAGCCTCCTCAAAATGTTACTACTAACCAAAGTGTCTTACGTTTGGTGTCTTTCCCCCAACTCACCCTATTATTGTTATTGTTATTTTTATGAAAAATAAGTGTATAGTGAAAGTTGTGAACTTACAAAGCAAACCTCATACAGGGGTCCCATACATCAGCCCACCACTAACACCTTGCATTGTTGTGAGACACTTGTTACAAATTATGGAAGAATATCGTACAAAATCTTACTACTAACTATAGTCCATATCTTACATTTAGTGTATTTTCCCCCAACCCACCCTACTTTTTTTCAAAATATATTTTTATTACAGAAATCGTGAACTTACACAAAATACTCATGCACATGTGCAGAATTCCCATACAACACCCCTCCATCAACACACCATACTGTGGTGGAACATTTGCTACAGATTATGAGATAATATCATCAGACTGTTAACCAGGTCCATAGTGTACATTTGGCACACTTTTCCCATACTCCCCCATTATCAACACAGTACATCTTGGCATAGATGCTTGAATATTACAGTATTGCTGTTAACCACGGTCCATGGGTCACTCCAGTTATATTTTCCAGAGGCTTCTCTATATTCCCACCACCCTGCAATAGCAATGTACGTCTGCTCTAGTTCACGAGAGACACACTTGCATCTGTACCATCATCCACAATTCTCATCCACGTTGGGTTCGCTGTTACTCAGTCCCTAGATCATTCTCTAGCTTTCTTTCAATTGATGTTTACATCCCTAGACTACCCTTTCCAGCCACATTCCCATTTATAAACCAACTGTTACTCACTATAATGTGTTACCCTCAACTTTATACATTTCCACAGTTTTACAGTAAAATTAATTAAAACTTCTCCATACATTAAGCATCAGTAGTCCGTCTTAGTCCTCCTCTTATTTCCATTAAGAATTGACCACCTACCATCAGGCCTTAAAGATGTTTTCCTACATTTTCTTCTAAAGGCTTTATGGTTCTTGCTTTTATGCTTAGTTCTTTGATCCAGTTTGAGTTAATTTTTGTATAAAGTATGAGATAGGGGTCCTCTTTCCTTCTTTTGGCTCTGGATATCCAGTTCTCTCAGCACCATTCCTTGAATGGGCAGTTCTGCCTGAGCTGGGTGGGTTTGACAGGCTAGTCAAAAATCACTTGAACACAGATGTGAGGGTCTGTTTCTGAATCATCAGTTTGTTTCCAATGGCCTATGTGTCTGTCTTTATGCCAGTACCATGCTGTTTCTACCACTGTAGCTAGGTAATATGATTTTTTTTTTTTTTACCACTTTTTCTTTATTCACCAGCTCTTTTTTCCTTCTCTAGCCTTCACATCTAGGATTGAGTCCTGGCCCATGAATTTTATTTTTTTTTTAAGATTTATTTATTATTATTATTTTATTTATTTCTCTCCCCTTCCCCCCCCCCCAACCCCGGTTGTCTATTTGCTGGGTTTTCTTTGTCTGCTTCTGTTGTCAGCGGCACGGGAATCTGTTTTTTTCTCTTTGTTGCATCATCCTGTTTTGTCAGTTCTCTGTGTGTACCATGCCATTCCTGGGCAGGCTGCTCTTTCTTTCATGCTGGGCGGCTCTCCTTACGGGGCGCACTCCTTGCGCTTGGGGCTCCCCTACTCAGGGGACACCCTGCGTGGCGTGGGGCTCCCCTACTCAGGGGACACCCCTGCGTGGCACGGCACTCCTTGCGCACATCAGTACTGTGCATGGGCCAGCTGCACACGGGTCAGGAGGCCCGGGGTTTGAACCGCGGACCTCCCATGTGGTAGGTGGTCGCCCCATCCACTGGGCCAAGTCCACTGCCGGTAATATGATTTAAAGTCCGAAAGTAAGAGTCCTCCAACTTCACTTTTCATTTCTTTTTTTTTTTTTTTAAGTTTGTTTATTTATTTATTATTTCTCTCCCCTTCCCTGCCCCTCCCCCCAAATTAGCTGCACTGTGTCCATTCGCTGTGTATTCTTCTGTGTCCGCTTGTGTTCTTATCAGAGCACTGGGAATCTGTGTCTCTTTTTGTTCCGTCAGCTCTCCGTGTGTGTGGCACCACTCCTAGGCAGGCTGCACTTTTTTTGCGCTGCGCGACTCTCCTTATGGGGCGTACTCCTTGCTCATGGGCTCCCCTATGCGGGGGACACTCCTGTGTGGCAGGGCACTCCTTGCGTGCATCAGCACTGTGCATGGGCCAGCTCCACAAGGGTCAAGGAGGCCTGGGGTTTGAACCGTGGACCTCCCATGTGGTAGGCGGACACCCTATCCATTGAGCCAAATTCATTTCCCCACTTTTCATTTTTAAGATGTCTCTGGCTATTTGGGACCCCTTACTCTTCCAAATAAATTTAATAATTGTGTTTTCTGTTTGTTTTTAAAATGGTGGTGGAATTTCTTATCAGGATTGCATTCAATCTGTATATCAATTTGGGTAGAATTGACATCTTAATATTTAGACTTTCAATCTATGGGCATGGAATGTTCATTTTGTTCTTGATGAGTGTAGTTAGAGGTTTATCAATTTAAAACTTGTTTAAATAGGGGTGGTGGGGTTGAAGGGGTCCTCATATATATTTTTTAATGTAATATTTTTACAAAATCAATTAAAAAAATAAAAAATACAATAAAAAAACTTGTTTAAAGATCCAACTTTTGGTTTTCTTTATTTTCTATAGAGTACTTTTGTTTTCTACTTAATCGAATTTCTTTCTTATCTTTATTATTCCTTTCTTTCTTTCTTGTTCTTTTTCTAGCCCCTCGGTGTGATAGCTTGGATTATTAATTTTCAGTGCTTTCTTTTCCAATATATGCACTTAAAGTTATAGCTTTCCCTCTAACTTGACCACATTGTATGTGCTTTGATATATCCTATTTTCATTTCCCTCAGTTCAGGATTTTCATTTTGCATGTTGATTCATGTACTGCCTAAGTTTTGAACATCCAGGGGATTTTTAAATTATGTTTCTAAATTAATTTCTGCTTTGAGTCAGCTGTTGTCAGAGAATTTAATGTTTGATTTCAAGCCTTGGAAATTTGCTCAGACTTTCTATTGCCAGCATGTGCTTTATGTTGGGAAAGTTCCTTTGTGCCCTTGAAGACAGCGTTTGCTCTGCAGCGGCTGCACACGGCGCCGTACACAGCACTCAGGCCAAGCCGCCGGCCTCCATGCCCAACTCCACTGCTGTCTACTGGGTTTCGTTTGTTTAATCATTAATTTCCTGAGAGAAGTAGGTAAAAAGATTCCAAAATGACTATGGAGTTTCAATTTTGTCTTTTAGTTTAGTCGACCTGTGTTTTATATGTTTTGAAGCCATATTATTAGGTATGCACACCTTTGAGATTTTCATATCTTCCTGACAAATTCATCTTTTTTATGTTATGAAATGTCTGTCTTTAATAATGACATTTCATCCCTAATTATTTGCTATGCATCAATAACAAGGACATTTTCCTAGTAGCCATACTTTTCTCACATTCAATAGAATGAAAAATAATGCCTTAATAAAATCCAATACCCAGAATATATTTGCATTTTCCCAGTTTCCCCCCAAGCAACTTTACAACTGGTTTGTTCAAATTAGGATTTGGTTAAGGACCACAATACAATTCATTTGTCTCTAAATTCTCTCTCTCTGTTTTCTTATGGAATGCTTCATGGATTTGCGCCTCTTTGCACAGGGGCCTAGCCAGTGCTCCAATTTTAGGGTGTTTGCCACCGGAGCGGGCACCGGGTTCTCTCTTAATCTAGAAAAGCCAGCCCTCCGGTCTTAGGCTTTCTTGGTGGGAACTTACTGACGAGGACGGGCTCTCTCTGCCGGCCCTGGCCTGACAGGTGTTCACTCGACTCTCTGTCCCCTGTGTGCCCCTGCCCCCTGGAAGTGCGACCTCGAGGCTGGTGGGATTTGGGCCAACGTCTTGGCCAGCCCCTCTGGGGCGGCCCCTGAGTGTTCCCTGCGCCGGCCCTGGCTGTCCCGGCCTCAGTGCGGTCCCTGCCGTTGCTCCGTGGTAAAGTTGTGTTTCCAGGGACTGCAGTGAAGGGCGTCGCTCTGCCCAGGTGGGGGTGCCCAGCAATCAGACTCGGTGTTGGGGTGCAGGAGGCCTGGGGGTGGGGCTTGGCATCATAAAACAAGGTAGGTAGTGCTCATAGTTCCCCATTTTTGGAATGGGTTGTGTAAGATTAAATGTTTGGTAGGATTCGCTCATGAAACAATTAGACCTTGCCTTTCCCTGTTGAGGTTTTAAACTTTGGGTTCAATTCCTCTTAGAGGAATTAGGTAGAGGATCATTTACGTTTTCCATTTCTTCTTGAGTCTGTTTTGGTAATTTGTATTTTTCAAGGAATGTGCCCGTTTTATCCAAATTTCAAGTATATTGCTATTAAGTTCATAATATCCTCTAACTTAGTTTTTAAACATATCTGAGGAATTTTCTTTTCCTTTTATGTCTTTTCTCTTTTTTTATGAGTCTCACAAAGCGTTTATTAATTTTATTAGTCTTAAAGAAACCTTTGACTTGGTTGATCCTCTATTGTATGTTAAAAAAATATTTCATTTATATCTGCTCTATTATTTTTCTTGTAATTTCTTTGGGTATAACTTTATTGTACTCTTTCTAACTTCTTGACATGGATGCTTCCATTTTTGTTCTTTTAGCCTTTATTATTTTCTAATATATGCACATAAGGCTATAATTTTTTTATAAATGCAGCTTTACATCCCACAAGATTTGATAGTCAGTATTTTAATTACAATTTAGTTTAAAATATACACTACGTACTTTCTATCTTTATTTCCTCTTTGACCCATGGATTATTGAAAAATTTATTTATTAACTTGCACTTGTGTGGTAATTTTCTGTTACTTTGTTGTGTGATTGGTTTATGATCAATTTAATTGCTTTATGATCAGAGACATCCTCTGTATGATTGCGAATCCTTTGAAATTTGTGGTGACCTTCTTTATGGCCAATTGGTAGGTGTTGCACGTGTCCTGGAAATACCGTGTGTGGCAGATACGGAGTGAAGTGTGTGCCAAGTGTTAGGTGGGTCTCCTTGTTGATCCTCAGGTGCCAATCTGACCTCCCCAAGTTTCTGTTTGCTTGTTCTGTCAGTTTCTGAAAGCAGTTCCCTTGCCTTTCGCTAGGCTTTGCGTGGTGTGATTTAAGGCTGCCACTGCCCCGCCAGCGCCCCCATGCCCCTTTCCGAAGGCAGCCCCTGTTGGGGTCTCTTTCTCCCTAGCTTGGTTTTGCCTGCTCTGGACTTGATGGGATTGCTGTCCTCGACATATTCTTTTGTGTCTGGAGGTTTCTGAGATCCATTTATGTTGTGAGTATAGGATTTACTCTTTTGCATTGCCCATGGGATTCTGTTGTGTTGTGTGGCTTTTGTTCATCCTTCACCTGTTGATGGACAGGTGGGTTGTTTCCAGTTTGGGGCTATTGTGAATAATGCTGCTTTGTACATTCTGTAAAAATTGCTGTGTGGAGATACGTTTTCATTTTTCTTGGGTAAATATCCAAGTAGGTATTCGCTGGGTCGTATAGTAATGGTATGTTTAACTGTATAAATCAGGGCCAAACCGTTTCCCAAAGTGTTCACACCACTTTCCTGCCCATAAATGATACATGAGCGCTCCAGATGCTGCACACCAGTGCCAGCTCATGGTATTGTCTGTCGTTTGTTTTAGCCATCCTAGTGGGTGTGTGGCAGCATCACATTGTGGTTTGACTGCATTTTCCAGATGACTATTGATGTTTAATCTTTCCCATACACTTTTTGTCCATTATGTTTTTTCATTCCTTTTTTGTAAAGCATTGATGTTTTTTGCCCCTTTTAAAATTGGATTGTTTTGTTATTACTGAGTTGTAGGAGTTTGTATATGTATTCTGGATATAAGTCCTTTGCTAGGACTTGTGTTGCAAATATATTTTCCTGGTCTGTGGTCTCTCTGTGGTCTGCGCTCTGTCCATGGCTGTCCGTGGCCTGTCCATGGTCTGTGGTCTGTCCGTGGTCTGTGGTCTGTTCGTGGTCTATGGTCTGTCTGAGGTCTGTGTTTTGTAGTCTGTCCGTGGTCTCTCCCTGGTCTGTCTGTGGTCTGTGGTCTGTGGTCTGTGCTTTGCCTTTCCATTTTCTTAACAAAGCAGAACTTTTTAATGGGCAAAGCACCTTAATTTTTGTAAAGTCCAACACACCAATTTTCACTTTTATGGTTCATCCTTTCTGTGCACTGTCCTAAGAAATCGTTGCCTAACCCAAAGTCATGAAGTGTCTCCCTGGGTTTTCTATGAGAGGCTGTTTGTGGTGCTCACGTGTAGGCCACAGCCGCCGCCCCTGCGCCGTGTCCCTCCGGGAGCTGCTGGGCAGGCCCCTCTTCCATGTGGCTGTCCAGGCCCAGCACTGCCTGGCTGGCGGCTTTGGTGCTTTGGGTGGACTCAGTGGCCCGTGGCCCTGGATTTCTGCAGGGACACCTGGGGTGCTTCGTGGACAACCAGGGGGGCTGGTGGTCTCGGAGGCATGTGGGGTGGGGAAGGACTGGGTGGAAAGGGCATCTCAGGGGCATTTAAAGCCGCTGGACTGGGTGAGGCGGCCCTCGGGGTGGCTGTGAACAGCGAAGGCCCATGAGTCAGAGGGAGCAGGGAGAGGAGGGGGAGAAAGGTGAGGAGGGGGAGAAACGGCGCCCAGGGAAGGGTGGGCTGTGCCGGGCGAGGGGAGGAGCCCGCGGTGCTGGTCTTTTTTTTTTAAGATTTGTTTTTACTTATTTCTCCCCACCCTCTCTTTGTTTGCACTTGCTGTCTGTTCGTTGTGTGCTGGAGGAAGTTTGGTCTTGAATGGACGCCGGCTCTAGAGAGAAGGGGAGGGGAGAAGTTGGCGGGGAGACCCGGGAGCTGGGGCGGCGTGCAGGGCCTGGAGAGCAAGTGTGGGGGGGTCAGGATCCGGGACGAACCCGGGGCGGCAGGCCGTGAGGAGGGGGTGGCACAGGGCCCGGCGCAGCGTGGACTGGCGGAGCAGCAAGGCTGCCTCCTGTCCCGCCACGGGCAGGGGCGGGGGTCCGGGCCCAGGGCGCGGTGCGAAGTGGGAGGAGAGGTCAGGGCAGGGCGGGGCTGCGCCTGCACTGCTAGGTGGGGAGCTGGGTGGCCAGTGCCCCGGGAGGGGAAGTGTGGGGGGGTAGGGAGGTGCTGCTTCAGGCCCCGGGACAGGGGTGCACAGCCCCACTCCCAGGGCTCCTTCAGGTTTGCTTCTCTTTTGCAGGATCAAAGCGAGGGATTTCCCAGGACTTGGTTTCTTCCCCCAAATTAGACAAATACAAAATAGCAAGACAGCTAACCGAAAAGGCGATCAAGGTAAAGGCTCTTCGGGGCTTGGTGGGGAAGGAAATACTTTGATGTAGAAACTTCCTTTGGAATTTGGAGAGAAGTCCATCTGCCTCAGCACCTGACACCGGGGCCTGGGCAGGGTCCCACCTGGGCAGGGTCCCACCCGGGCTTGTACTGGGGGGTTTCACCTCCACTGTGCTTTGTGAGCACACCTGGTGCTTTCAGAATTGCTCCTTGCTGGTCAACGCTGCGCTCTGCCTCCCTCGTCGTCGCATCCCGCCCCCAGCATCCACCTGTGCAAATTCTCTCTTCTTAGAAAGACACCGTCCTGCTGGGTTTTGGACCCACTTGAATCCAGTGTGGCCTCTTCTTAGACAATAGCATCTCCAAGGATCCTCTTTCCAAACAGGATCACGTTCAAGGTTCTGGGGTTAGACTCGACACTGTTTACCTCACAACTACACTATTTGTTTTCTAGGATCAAGCCAACCGTGCCCTCTGAGATAAACTGCATCGTCACACTGTGCTGCATCTGATGTGTTACTCTTTCGTTCATAGAACTGGCCTGAAATTTCCTCTTATGCTCTCTGTAGGTTTTTTTTTTTTTTTTTTAAAGATTTATTTTTATTTATTTAATTCCCCTCCCCTCCCCCGGTTGTCTGTTTTCTGTGTCTTTTTGCTGCATCTTGTTTCTCTGTCCGCTTCTGTTGTCGTCAGCGGCACGGGAAGTGTGGGCGGCGCCATTCCTCGGCAGGCTGCTCCCTCCTTCGCGCTGGGCAGCTCTCCTTACGGGTGCACTCCTTGTGCGTGGGGCTCCCCTACGCGGGGGACACCCCTGTGTAGCACGGCACTCCTTGCACGCATCAGCACTGCGCATGGGCCAGCTCCACACGGGTCAAGGAGGCCCGGGGCTTGAACCGCGGACCTCCCATGTGGTAGACGGACGCCCTAACCACTGGGCCAAAGTCCGTTTCCCATCTGTAGGTTTTATTATCAGCATTCTTCTCTATCATTACATGAGTTAGGGAGTGCACCCTGTTTTTCTTTTCTTTGGAAGGGTATGTTTTTGGATTTATTTGTTATTTTTTCTTCTTTAGAACTTGCCTGTGAGGAAAACTAGGTCTGGAGTTCTCTTCGTGGAAAAAATTTCCATTGATTTAATTTCTTTAATGATTTTTTGGACTCTTTCAGCTTTTCTCTTTCTTCCTGAGATAATTTGGAAAGTTATAAATTCCAAGGAATTTGTCCGTTTCATTTAAATATTTAAATTTATAGTCATAAGTTTCTCCACGGTTTCTTTTTAATTTTCCCTTTAATGTCTGCATAATCTGCAGTTTCTCCTGGATTGGGTACTTGTACCTTCTCCAGGAAAGGGCGGGGCCAGACTCACCTTGGCTCAGGAATGCTGTGAGCAGATGATGTCACATTCGCAGCATGAAGTCGGCCAACCTCAGAAAGTGGCAGAACACAACAAGCCAGACCTCCTCCTCCCAAAATCCCGCTGCTTCTCTGTTTTTCTTGATCAATTTCACCAGAGGTTTGCTAATATTACTTAAGTGTTTCAAAGAACCACAACTTGTTAGGTCAGTTGATCCCCTTTTTTTTAAGGTACTGGGGACTGAACCCGGGACCTTGTACATGGGAAGCAGGTGCTCAGCCACTGAGCTACACCCACTCCCCATATTTGATCCCATTTTATGTTTTATATTTCATTACCTTATGCACTTGTATTTGTTTTTCATTATTTCATTTATATTATTTAGCAGCTATTTTTCTAAGTTTTTAAAGATGGGTGTTTCACTCATTGATTTTCAGGTTTTCTTCTGAAATATCTAAGCAAATGAACCTTAAGGCTACAAACATCCACCGAAATACTGTTTTGAGTTGCATCCCATGAGCTTTTTTTAAAAAGATTTATTTTTCCCCTCTTCCTCTCCTCCCTGCCCTGCTGTTGTTTTTTTTTTTTTGTTGTTGTTGTTGTTTTTCTGTCTGTATCCATTTGTTGTGTGATCTTATCTATTTCTCTTTTTCTCTTCTCATTTTTTCTCCTGTAGGATTCACTGGGATTCGATCCTGCGGACCTCTGACTTGGAGCAGGTTTCCCTGTCAGCTGCGCCACCTCAGTTCCTGGTTTCTGCTGCGCTTCACCTTGACTCTCCCCTTCATCTCTCTTTTGTTGTGTCATTTTGCTGCGTGACTCACTTGCGCAGGCACTGGCTCACGGCGCAGGCACTGCCTTGCCATGCAGGCACTCAGCTCACTGCTCTGGCACTCGGTTCACCATGCAGGCACGCTTTCTCTTCTTTTTCACTAGGAGGCCCCAGGAATCGAAGCCGGGTTCCTCCCATATGGTAGGCGGAAGCCCTATCACTTGAGCCGCGTTCGCTTCCCCCATGAGCTGTTTTTTTAAGGAGGTCCCAGGGATTTAACCTGGGGCCTCGTACATGCAGGTGCTCAACCACTGAGCTGCACCTGCTCTACCCATAAGCTTTTATTTGTAGCAATTTTGTTGACATTCAATTCAATGCTTTCAAAAATGCACACATTTTCTTTATTGGTCCATGGGTTACTTAAAAGTATGGTTCTTTATTTCTCTACTTCTGGAGTTTTTCTAGTTATTTTGTTATTGATTTCTAGCTTGATTGCTTTGTGGTTGAGAATATGATCTGTGTAATGTCATTCCACTGAAGTTTGTTGAGACTTGCTTCATGCAGACCATCTTGCCAGTTTTTGCCAACTTTGGTGTTGAATGCCTTATCCATGGCCATTATGGTAAGTTTGTTGTTTGATTGATTTCTTTGGTAATTCACTGAAAAAAATTTGTTAAAATATAATTGAGGATTTGTCTACTTTGTAGTTTTGCCATTTTCTGCTTTTCATGATTTACAGCCCTCTTAATAAGTGAGTCGACCTGTATCTTTCTGGTAACTTGAACCTTTTATTTATTATGAGATGAACTTCTTTACTCTGGTCATGTTTGTGTGCCCAAAGGCTATTTAGTCTCATATTTATGTCCGTTAGTTGTCTCCCTGTCTGTAGCTTGATGCCGTTGATGGTCTCTTGTAAACAACATAGAGTAGGGATGTTAAAATCCAGCCAGTGTGCTTTGCCCTTTAAGGAAGTGTATTTCTCTGTAATTACTCCCCTGCTGTAATCAGCTACCATCTCCTTGCAGTCATTCTGTGTGGCTGCTTCTCCTCTCCTTTCTTGCCTTCTTTTGGACTGATTATTCTTTTTTATCCACTCCATTTTTTCTACTATTGTATGTTTTTATTCCTTTTTATGGTTACTTTAGGGATTATGTTCTGCTGACTTCTTAAAACTAGCCAAGTTCTCAAAAGTTAATCCGTTCCACTGAATGAAGCCAGTGCCGGGGTGGCCTGGGGGTCTCGCGGGAGGCGCAGGGCGCTGCCCAGCCTCTCCCCGTCAGAGCAGCCCCTGTCCTTGCCGTGGGGTGAGGCAGGCCTGGGGCTGCTTGCCCAGCAGCAGGAGGCCGAGGGGTGCCCTGACCTGCAGGGTCTCGGGGGGTGCCAGCCCTTGAACTCGCAGTGCCTGGCAGCGGGCACAGGCTCCTCCCGCCCTGGGGGTGCGAGCAGGTTCTCCTTTTCTGTTTCTGCGTAATGAGTCACTGGACCGGAGCAGCGCCACACATGCCCATTTGGCATCCGGTTTCTGCGGGCCAGGAATCAGGCACGGCTTAGCTGGGCGCTCTGCTCGGGCCTCACAGGGCTGAGCTCACTCAGGTGAACCGCCTGCGTTCTCACCTGGAGGCCGGCTGGGGAAGGATCTGCTCCCAAGCCCCCCATTGTGGCACAGTTGCTGACCTTCCACAGCCCTGGTTCAGAGCACGCTGGACCCTCCTGCAGCGGGCTCCTCTGATCAGGCCAGGCCCACCCAGGGCACCCCATCTTTCTTTTGACTCGTGGTCAGCGGATTCGAACCTTCCTCACACCTCATCATCTCATCCCCTTTGCCTGTAACGTGGAATAACCGTGGCAGTGACACCCACCGCTGCTGCATCTCCTGTGGTTGAAGCAGGTGCCGCTGTGCCTGAGCGGAGGGGCTACACAGGGTGGGACTCAGGGGCTCACTTCAGGGCGTGTCTGCGGCAGAGCCCAGAGAACTTCAGCCCCTCTCCCCCTCCGACTCCCACAAACTCGGGCTCTGTCCTCACTGCTGACCCTGCCCTGGAGTAGCCACACCCCTGTGTCCCTGCCCAGTTAGTGTCCTTTGCCTGGATCACCCCCGTCCCCTCCCTGGGCCCCTTTGTGTTCTCCCTGGGCCGCCTCCCCCCATCCCTTCCCTGGACCGCCCCCAGGTTCCCTTCCTGGACCCCCCTCCCCACTCTGCCCCCTCAGTGGGACCCTCCCCCCTGCTCCTTCCCTGTACTCCCCCCTCTGTGTGCTCCCTGGACCCCCTCCCCTGCCCTTCCCTGGGCCCCTCCCCCCACTCCCCTCCTTGGACCCCTCCCCTACTACCCTCCCTAAACCCCTTCCCCACTCCCCTCCCTGGACCCCTCTCCTGGGTCCTCAGCCTTTGCCCACACAGCTTGGGCCCCGGGTGTTCCAGCCTGGTCTGTCTCCCGCCCTGCACCGGGGGGCATAGCCAGATGCTTTGGGTGCCCCCACCAGCTGCCCTCACCCCTCCTGTCCACAAGCAGCCTCTGAGCCCTTAGTGTGCGTGCATATGTGAGCTGAGTGTGCATGAGTTGAGTGTGCAGGGTGAATGAGTGTGTGCAAGCTGTGTGCGTGAGCCGAGTGAATGCAAGTGTTTGCAAGCTGTTTGTGCGTGCAAGCTGTGGGTATGAGCTGAGTGAGCATGTGTGCAAGCTGTGTGGATGTAAGCGTGCATGAGTGTGGGTGTGAATTATGTGTGAATGTGAGTGTGCATGAATGCCTCTGTGCACAAGACGCCCACGATGAAGGGGGTTCCACACAGAGCAGAACAACTTGCCCTCAGGGCCTCCCTTTCTCTCCCTCTCAGAGGCTGCACCCGTCCTACTGCCTACCTGAATACCTGCTCACCTGCCCACCTGTGTATGTACCCACCACCTGCATACCTGCGTCCTGCCCACCTGTGTCAGTGCCCTTTCAAATGTTTCCAGGTGTTTTTCTCTCAGCAGGACATGGCTATCTTCCCACTAAATGCACACAGTCTATCTCATTACACTGAAAATTTCTTTTACAGAGAAATAACTGACCTACTTTTCAATTAGTTAAAATATTTCTTATAATTTCAGGAAAAAAAGATTTTTTCCATCTATGGGCACTACCCAGTGATCCGGGCCGCTCTGCGAAGGAAGGGCTGGGTGGAAAAGAAATTCCACTTCTTGCCCAAGGTCGTACCAGAGGTAGAAGAGGGAAGCGATGGGGTGACAGGTAGGCGATGCAATCCCTTTGTCAGGGGAGCGGATGTGCTCAGTGGCTAAGCACCTGCTTCACATGCACAAGGTCCCAGGTTCAATCCCTGTGCCGCCTTAAAAAAAAATGAGACCTTTGTCTTTCGTGTAATGTGTTAGTGCATTTCTGCCGCAGAGACAAAGGAGGAAGCTTTCCTGTCTGTGCGGCGCTCTGTGGGGCCTGAGGAAAGCAAACCCTCCCACCTCATTCGGGGCCCCCAGCTTTACTGAGCGATGCCTGAATCGGGCAGCGTGCCCCAGGAGCCGTCCTGAGGGGCTGGTGTGACGCTAAGCTTCCGTCTCGCCGGGGGTCTTACGGAGCGGGGGCAGGGCGCCACGATGGGGGGGGGGGGGTGCGCGGCCGTCCTGGAAAGCTCGCTCTACTGGACACAGCCAGCTTGACCAGCGGGTGGTGCGTCTCGGCCACCTGCAGGGGCCCGTTGTCCGGAAGACGCCGCAGGTCAGTTCTGTCCCCTGGAAGCGCCTTCTGGGACAGGGCCCTTCTCCGGGCAGCGCCCACGCGGGCGGCCCTTTCGTTTTCCTCCACCGGCCCCGGCGTGGCAGGGGTCTCTTGGACGCCGCGTCTGAGTGTTGCCCTTCCCTTCCTTTGGGGCTGGAGCACCCCACTGCCCCTGGGCCAGGGGCTGCACACCTGCAAGCCCTCCTGCTGCCTGGCGCCCGGCGCCTCTCTTCCCCGGCCTCATCCCGGGTCTGGCCAGCGTCTGCCCTGCTCCGCGCCAGGCCCTGCCGCTCCCTCGGGGGCCCCTCTCCTGACCAGTGGCCCCCAGTCAGCAGGCAGCATTTGTGTCCTCTCGACCCTTGGGGGGCACTCAGCATCGAAGGCCAGCAGCGGTCACCCCGTCGGTCACCCCTTCCCCAATGTTGTCCCCAACAGAGCTCATCTCGCCCCCACCGCCACAGGACGCCCAGACCCCCCCAAGCGGGAGGGGCCCCGGGGGCGTGGCGGAGGGGCTCGGCAGTGGGCACGGCCGACGGGTGAATGTGGGGTGCCGGCCGCCCACTGGCCGGGCCTGCCGCGGCGTGGTGGGGGGCTGCTTGGGGCTGCTCTCGCGGGCGCCCACGGCTGCTGTCGCGAGGGCCGGGTCGTGGCGCCTCCTGGCTGCGACGCCCTCTCCCTCGTCCTCCCGCAGACGACACGTGCGCCGACCCCACGGAGAACCAGGACGTGGCTTTCCAGAAGGCAGACGACATCCACGACGTGATGGTAGGCTCGCCAGCGCGCGGGCCGCGGAGGGGCGCCGGGGTCACCCCACTCGTGGGCGGGGCTCCGGGCTGCAGCGGGGAGGGGCGTGACGGCAGCCGCAGCTCGCGGCGACCCCTCGGGGCCTCGGGCCGGGGCACGTAGCACTGAGACCCCAGCCGCCCCGGGCCCGCGACCACGGGGCCGGGCCAGCCGCGAGGGGCTCCGGTCCAGGCCCGGAGCGGCGCGCTCCTGGGGAAGCGGCGTGGGCGGGCACGTGGGTGGAGGGCCCTGGGGAGGGGCGGGCCGGGGGCTTGCGCTCCAGGCACAGGGGTGGGGCCCTTGCTCCCTGCTGGCCCCTGCTGGCAGCTCGGGGCGGGGCGGGGCCGGGGCGGGGCCAGGGGCGGGGCCGGGGCGGGGCCGGGCGAGGTGTTGGGCGGGGCCGGGAGCAGGGCGGGGCTGGGGGCGGGGCGGGGCAGGCCGGGCGAGGTGTTGGGCGGGGCCGGGGCCGGGGCGGGGCCGGGGCGGGGCCGGGCGAGGTGTTGGGCGGGGCCGGGAGCAGGGCGGGGCTGGGGGCGGGGCGGGGCAGGCCGGGCGCGGTGTTGGGCGGGCCGGGAGCGGGGCGGGGCTGGGGGGCGGCCGGGGCAGGGCAGGCCAGGCGAGGTATTGGGCGGGGCCGGGGGCGGGGCCGGGGGCGGGGCCGGGGCGGGGCCGGGCGAGGTGTTGGGCGGGGCCGGGAGCAGGGCGGGGCTGGGGGCGGGGCGGGGCAGGCCGGGCGCGGTGTTGGGCGGGCCGGGAGCGGGGCGGGGCTGGGGGGCGGCCGGGGCAGGGCAGGCCAGGCGAGGTATTGGGCGGGGCCGGGGGCGGGGCCGGGGGCGGGGCCGGGCCGGGGCGGGGCCGGCCCCTCCTTGTTGCGGGCTGAGCGCTCCCAGCCTGCGGCCGCTGTGCGCTTTCGCTCCCCCGCCACGAGGCCGCGTCCTGGACGGGGCCCACTGCCGCCCCCAGAAGGCACGCAGGAGGTGGTGGGCGGCCCGGGAGGTGGTGGGCGGCCCGGCGGCAGCAGCTGCCGCGCCGCCACGGCCACCTCGAGCCGCAGGAGCAGCGCCATTGGGGACAAGCCCGGGACGGGCGCCCGCACGCGCGTTCAGCTGTGTAACTGCAAGAAACGAAATGCATAAAGGAGTGAACAAGAAACCAAACTCGTTATCTGGATGATTTGATTATGCAGGTGGAAAATGCAAAAGAACATGCTGATAAGTGATTAGAGTTCGTTTGCTCGGTGCAGAACCCATTGCTTTCATATCTGCCGGCAAAAAGCTGAAAAAACTTTCAAGGGTGCACTTTACAATGGCATGAAAAATGGATGTTCCTTGGAAGAAACCTACCGAAAGGAATGCAGGCTGTGAGGGAAATAAATAGAATCCCTGCTCCGAAACCTTTTAGATCTGATAGGTGCAGCTCATGGGCCACATTTGTTGATTGGACGCGACTTCCCGCGGGTGGATTCGATTCGTGGTTCTGCCCAGCCTGGGTCCGTCTCACCTGGTTTGGGTGTGTCCACGTGTCTGTCTTTAGCCATCCGGGCGGGGAGGGGTCAAGGAGGGGTCAAGGACAGCCCAGCAGCCTGAAGAGCTCGAGGTGGGCAACCTCAGCCAGACAGGACAGGACCCTCGGGGAAGCTGCCGGAGCAAAACCGAGAGCCTGGGACAGAGCCGAGCCCTTGTGGACCCGCGTGCTGACCAGGTGGCCAGTCATGGGGCCGCGGGCTTCTCAGAGGAGGTGCCGGAAGGTGGGTGAAGACACGGCTGACTTAGCCCGGACCCGACAGGCAGCACCTGTTACATGAGGCTGGATCCGTTTGTGCCTCAGGAGGGGAGGGAAGACACTTAAAACAAAGTGCTCATCATGAAGAGACGTGTCACCTCAAAGACCACAAAGAGAACAGAAGGGCAAGCCACAGGATGGGAGGGAAATAGCTGTGATCCACACCATTTAAAAGCTCTAATATCAAGAGTACGCAAAGATCTCATAAATCAATAACAGGACAGACACAAAAATGCGCAAAAGAGTTGAAAAGGCACATCACAAATGGCCAACGGGCACTTTTGCAAGTTTGCAAGTTGGTTCTATTCTGTGGCACAGAACGTGTATTGCTCCGGGTGTGTGCATGTGTGGGAATCATGGGAGGAGCGCGCGGGAAGGGGGTCATGGAATCCAGCCAGTGGCACCTGCGCGGGCGGCGGGGCTGGCCGGATGTGCCCGCTCTCCAGCTGCTGTGCTATTCCTCTATACTGCTTTGTCCCCCAAATAACGCATTCAGTGCTTTGAAAATGAGGCTGCTAGATTGGAAAGTGACCTCAGAGCTACCGCTGTCACTTTAAGGAAGGGAAAGGAGCAGAGACCTCGAGCCATGGGGCCAGCTGTCCAGTGAGCCGGTACGTGGAAAATTAAAAAAGGGACGGTGCTGAGTGGATACCTGTGCACCAATGATCAGTGCAGCCTGTTCACAAGAGCCAGGAGGTGGAAGCACCCAGGTGTCCACGATCCGATGAGCAGAAAGAAAGTCACACAAGCACAGTGGACGGTTATCCGGCCATCGGCAGGAACACGGTCCCACGCCTGCGGCAGCGTGGATGCACCTAGTGCATCAGGGTGAGCGAAATCAGCGGGCACTTTAGTGTTGTGTGGAGGAGCGTCGCTTGGCCTCGCTGATGTGAAATAGTTAGAATAAGCAAATTTCAACAAGACGGAAGGTAGATTGCAGATCAGCGAGGGGGGGCGGTGCTGATGCGTCACGACTGCGGGTCTGTTTCGGGGCATAGGAGGGTTTGGACCGCCATGGGGCTGCTGGCAGCATGTGAGCCTGGTGAAGTGTACACCTGAGAGCAGATGAAGGGGATGCGCTGTGTCCTACGCGTGGTGCCAGGATCTAGCACCCTATGGATGGGGGGGCCTGGAGAAGCCCCGGTGCAGGAGCTGCACTGACTGCCCGCCCTGCTCTGCCCTCCCCTCAGCCCCTATGAGTGTGGCGGGCTTGCCTGCGGTCCTGGCCCGGGCGTCCGGTCAGTCTTGTCTTGGGCCTCGGTGCGGGAGGACCCTGCCCTCCGTGCCTTGTATGTTACGGTTCTGCCCTAACGTGCCATTGCTCGTAAGCACAGGGGTGGTCAAGGGCAGCCCAGAGCCGCAGGTGCAGCCCCTTCACCTGGCAGGCCACGGTTTCCCGCTCTAGTTGGGTGGGCGGTGGGGGAAGCCTGGTGTCCTGGGGCTTAGGGCCGTGGCATGTGTGGGTGTCTTCCCTGCAGACGGGGCGGACAGTGCACCCCCAGGCCACGAAGCCCCCATCGGGGCACCCCTGCCTTTCAGCGCCCGCTTGCCGAGAGCCCAAACCCCGTGGTCACACTCGCTCTGCCCACCCCCCGGAGGGCCCAGGGGTCAGCACGGCCCTCCATCAAGACAGAGGTCCCCACAGAGGGGTCCTCATGCCACGTGGTGCTTAGGCTCCGTGTCATGCCCTTCCCTGTGTCCCCAGATGGCCTGAGCGTACAAACCCTGGGCGTTGGATGTTGATGATGGTGGTGGTTTTTGGTGTGTTCTTTTTGCCAGTCCAGGTTGGTAAAAAACGAAATGCCTTACTTCCTGTGGACGATTAAAAGGGACATTATCGATTACCACAGCTTGAGCTGCGACCAGATGCTGAACCACTACGGGAAGACGGCATCCTTCACCACCAAGGTGAGCGCGCGCCGCAGGCCCCAGGGAGGCGGGGGTCCAGCCCCGGCTGTGCTCTGTGGGAGGTGCAGCTGCCCTCTGGCCCCAGAGCCCCCGTGAGGACGGGGCGGGAGGTAGGGGACGTCAGCTCAGCAGCCTCTGACATGCGCCGCCGAGACGCTTCCCAGCCACTCCCAGCTGCTGAGGTCCCCACCCCATTCTGCGCTCCGTCCAGGAGCGGTCGGGTGGAGGGCTACCGCCGGCTCTCCGAGCAAGAGGAGGGCAGTGTGTGTGGACTGCTCCGACCCAGCGCCCCTGGCACCAGAGTCCTGGGACTGACGTGGCGCTCAGAGCTGGCGCCGGGCAGTCCTGTCCACGCAGCACCTCATGGGTGTGCGCTCCTCCCTAGGCTGACCCTGACGTCCTGGGGGCAGCCACCATGGGCTCTGCTGTCCCTCTGGCGCGGCCCTGCTCCCCAGAGGCTTGGCCTCTGTCACCTGCCCTCCTCCTGCATCCCGAGCCGGGTCAGTGGCGCTCAGGGCCATCCTCGGCCCCTCCCTCCCCCAAGTACAGCATTCTTGGTCCCAGGACGGCAGGTCCTGTTGGCTGCACCCCAGTCCTGGGGGGCTCAGCCCCTGTCCCCTCCACAGTCCGAGCAGATGACTAGGTGGTCTCCAGTCCTGCTCCTGTGGCCAGAATGGCCTCCTCCCCCAGACCCTCCACCTGCATTGCCGGCTGACTCCTGCGTGGGCCTCCCTCTTGGTTACCAAGCTGCCCACCCCCTTTTGGCCCTCCAAACCCATGCAGGAGGCATGTGTACTCAGGCTGGACTTCATGTCCCCACCAGCTCTGTGTGCCATGTGGTTCAGGTGGGCTGTGGGTGCATCCTGCGGCCCCCTGACTCTATGTGACGCATGGCACGTGGGCCATGGGTACATCCCGTGGCCCTGCTGGTGCAGTGTGCCACATGGCCCACATGGGTGCCTCCGGTGGCCCCCTGGCATGGTGTGCCATGTGGCCCACGTGGGCTATGGGTCATCCAGTGTGGCCTATGGACATGCAAGAGCCGCCACGTCAAGCCGACCTGAGGCCTGCGGTTGGGCAGAGGCAGGGTGGGTCTGATGGTGCCGCCTCAGCCGGGGGCCCTGGGGGTCACTTCAGGTCTTGGTGCCTCCCACGTGGTGGAGGAGCGGGGGAGGGTTGGTTTTTTTTTTTTTAAGATTTATTTTTATTTATTTCTCCTCCCCACCTTCGTTGTCTGCTCTCTGTATCCATTTGCTGGGTGTTCTTCTGTGTCTGCTTACATTCTCATTAGGGGGCACGGGAACCTGTGTCTCTTTTTGTTGTGTCATCTTGCTGTGTCAGCTCTCCGTGTGTGCGGTGCCACTCCTGAGCGGGCTGCGCTTTTCGCACAGAGCGGATCTCCTTGTGGGGCACACTCCTTGCACATGGGGCTCCCCTGTGCGGGGGATACCCCTGCATGGCATGGCACTCTTTGTGTGCATCAGTACTGTGCATGGGCCAGCTCATCACACGGGTCAGGAGGCCCTGGGTTTGAACCTGGATCTTCCATGTGGTAGGCAGATGCTCTATCAGTTGAGCCACATCTGCCGCCTGGATTTTTTTTTTTTTTTTTTTTAAGGTACTGGGGCCGGGGATTGAATCCGGGACCTCGTATATGGGATCTTACAGTCAACCACTGAGCCACACTGGCCTCCCCAAGTTTTTTTTTTTTTTTTCATTTGTTTTGCTAGTGTTTTGTTTTTGTTTTTTTCAGGAGGCACCGGGAACTGAACCCGGGACCTCCCATGTGGGAGGCGGGTGCTCAACCACTTGAGTCACATCTGCTCGCCCAAGTTGGAGTTTATCAAATGTTTTTCTGCATTTATTGCAGCAATCTTATCTTACCTTTAAACTCTCAATGTAGTGAACTACAGTAACTGATTTGTCTAATGTTAAACCTGCCTTGTTTTCCTGGTAGAATTCCAGGTTGTCGTGACATGTAATACTTTTAGAAGCTGTTGGACGCAGCTTGCTAATATTTTGTCTAGAATGTCATCAAGTGTGTTGAGGAGAGAAACTGACTTTCCTTCTTTGTCGCCTCTGGTCTGGGGGATGTGGTTACATGGGGAGTTTTCCTCTTCTGTTCCCTGGAAGAGACTGAATGCGATTTGTTCCTTGAATGTTTGTTAGAACTCACCTGGGAAACCAGCTGGACCTGGAGTGCATTCACGGGGGATCTTAAATTATGGATCCAACTTCTTAAATAACTGTAAAAGTTCTTGGGTTTTCTATTTCAATTTGAGTCAGTTTGACAAGTCATAAATTTCTAGGAATTAATCTGTCCTGCCTTTCTCAGACCTGCTGGCCTAGAGTTGCTCACCGTATTCTTATGTTTTTAATATTTACGTCATACGATTTCTAGGCCCCTGAGCCTCTGCACTTTCCCCCTTCCCTGGGACCCTCCTGATCGCAACTCTGCCATATGTGCCTCTGGGGGGCCCTTCCCAGATGCCCCTTGCTCGGTTTCTCACTCAGGGCTTTCCGGACATGCCGGCTGGGGTAGGGGCTCCACGGCACACAGGGGACCCTCCTGCCTGTGAGCCGTGGCAGATGCCGTCTCTCCAGATGCCTTCCTGTGGTTGCGTCTCTTCTTCGCAGGAGCTGCCCCTCACCCCCTGGCCACCACTCAGCCTACCCCAGCGCCCGCCCGTTGGCCGTGACGTGAGGCCAGTGCCAGCTGGCCCACCCTGGGGCCACAGAAGGGAAGGCCTGACCATTTGGTCCTGGGAACTGCTGAGGGACACAGGCCGGCTGGGGGTGGCTGTGGGCGAGGGGGCTTTCGTGGCTGACGGTGGGCTGGGACCTCGCCTGAACCCCCACTGTGCCCACCACAAATTCCTTCCTGCCCCACTCCCTCCACCCCACTGCTGACACCGGGGGCGGGGCACAGTGGCTGAGGGGGCAGGGGGCTGGGCGTGGGGAGCCCAGGGGAGCCTGGAGCCCCCCAGCTGCCGCTGGATGGGGAGTACAGGGCTGGGCGGGCAGGCCCCAAGGTCCAGCGGCTGGTGGGAGCAGGGGGTGGGCAGGGCCGAGCTCTGGAGTGTGGAGGAGGCAGGCAGGGGCAGGAGGATTCGGGGTCCAGGCTGTGCGGGGCCCTCCGTGGACTCGTGCCCCTGCTGGCCTGGTCAGAGGCCGTGCCCGGCAGTGCCCTGCACCCAGGGTCCAGGGCGCTCAGCGCGGCCCCAGGCCACCCACCGCACCCCGGCCTGAGTGCACACGGGGCCCTGAGGAGCCCGCCGGCTACGCTCCAGGTTGGGCGGGCAGGGGGCTGCCGCCAGGGCCACCTCACCTGCACCCCCGCTTTCCTGAGGCCGCAGGCTGGGAGCTGGGGGCACCGCAGGTTGGGGAGTACCTGCCTGGGCACCTGGGCGAGCTGGGGCTCAGGGGTGGGGGCTTGCCCGGTGCCGCCATCCCCAGGTGTCCCCACTCAGGGAGGTGCCGGCAGAGGGGCGACACTTCCCTGGAGTGGGTGGGCTCCAGGGCCCAGGGTCTGGGCAGACGACCCACCCAGCCCGCGGCTGCACCCAGGGCTCCCTGTGGCTTCTCATCCAGTGATCGCTGGGGTCCAACAGGTGGCCGGCTGTGCAGCCTGGACTGCCCGGGGGTGTGGGGGACCCTCGTGGCAGTCGGCCAGCAGGCGCTGCGTCCCTGGGCTCGGCACTTCTGCCCGTTCCTTGAGCTGACCCCGCCCCCACCCCATGACGGGTGGGTCGCTCATTTGGGGTGCCTCTCCCAGGCCTCTGCGGCGATAAGCACCGCGTGCCTGGTGGACAGAGCGAGGCTTGCTCCTGACCGCTCGCGGGGCGGAGGGCATGAACCTACGGCTGCCACCGCCCCTCGGACGCGAGCTTCCTGCCAGTCCCTGTGGGCCCTGAGCCAGTCCCTGCCGTGTCCCTCCACTGACCAGAGCGCCAGCCCAAGGTCCTGCAAGCCAGGCCCCGGCCGCTCGGGGCTGGCTGGGGGCTCCAGGGTCTGGGGGTCTGGGGAAGGGTTGATGGGGGCTTGGGCCGCTGTTGGGTCACGGCAGGAGGTGGTCTCCAGGTGCACACACGGGTGCTGGGTGCTGCTGCTGCCCGGTCGGCTGGCGGGTGCTCGGGTCGGCCTGTCTGAGGATGACCGGTCCTCCCGCCTCGTGGCTGAGGTGAGGCTGCGGTGGGGTGGCCCCTAACTCGCCCCTCTTTCTGGAGATCGGGCTGTGCGTGAACATGCGGAGCTTGCCGTGGTACGTCCAGGCGAACCCCGACACCTTCTTCCCACGCTGCTACGGCCTCTGCACTGAGAGCGAGAAGCAGGAGTTCCTGGGTGAGTGGACGGGCCGCCCCCCATGCCCTCCTGGCTGCGCAGGCCCCACAGGCCCTGCGTCGGGGCGGGCTTCTGACGTGAGTGCAGGTGGCCTATGAAAGGGGGTGGGTGGGCTTCCGCTGGGTGCCTGGGGACCCGGAGGGTGCAGGGCCCTCTCCCCGAGCAGCACCCTTACCTCAGGGGGGGCGTCCCAGGGCGAGACTGGAGCCGGAAGCTCCCGCGTGGCCTGGGGGGAGCAGGGGTGTCCCTTCCTGGCTCGGGCTGGTGCAGGACTCATCTGGGGAAGGTGCCAAAGGGGAGGGGGCCTGGTCGGCCTGGTCGGTGGCCACAGGAGAGGCAGGAGGTGGAGCAGGTGGGCAGGTGGGCAGAGCAGGTGGGCAGGCCGCCCAGCAGAGGCCACTCTGTGTACATCTCCGGCAGGGATGTCCTCTGCCCAGCCCCTACCTGTGCCCCCCCAGGGCACACTCCAGCAAGGAGAGGGGCTGGACTGACCGGTCACCCCTGGGTGCCCTGAAAGCCATCTGGGAAGGTCTCCCAGAGGCAGGTGCAGCGAGTGGAGATGAGGAGGGTCCGGGCAGGGGGAGGTGCACAGGCACCCAGGCAGGGAGGACAGCCGAGATGCGGCAGGAGCAAGGGGGAGGGTCGGCCGAGGGGCCGGTGGGCATGAGTGGGGGGGGCCTGCGGCTGGGGAGCGGGGAGGGGGCCCGGGAGGCTCTGCCCGTCCCCCTGGCACGGGCTGGCTGTGCGTGAACCTGCGGAGCTTGGGCGGAGTGGGCGGCACCCGGGCAGGGGCCACAGGGGGTGCGGGACCTGTGGGCGGAGGAAGGTTCTGGAAGGCTCTCTGGAGCAGGGCGGATGGGGCAGGGGCGGGGGGAGGCGAGGGGAGCTGGGCCCAGGGGCCGGGAGAGGGGGCGGGCGGCTGGAGCGCAGAGCCCCTGTCCTTGCAGACGACTTCCGGCGCACGGCGGCGGCCAGTGTCCTCAAGTGGGTGGTCGGCCACCAGGGCTGCGGCGGGGGCCAGCCGCGGAGCAGGCGCCAGGAGGCCGGCGACGGCGGCGCGAGCCGCGGGAAAGGTGCGTGTGGCCGCGCAGGTGGGGGCGTGGGCCGGGGGGCCGCGGGCGGGCGAGGCACGGGGCCCGGCTCTGCGCCCCGCTGGCCCCGCGCTGCGCCGGGCGTCGGGCCGCTCGGGAGGCCCTGCACCTGCTGCTCCCGGGGCCGTCGGTTCCGAACCCGGGGGAAGCCGGGCCCACGCTGCCCACGGACGCGGAGGGTGACCTCCCAGGCGGGGCAGGGTCGCCCGGGGCTCGCGGGGCTGCAGTGGGACGGCCGCGAAGGCCCAGGACCCGGCCAGGTGCGAGTCTCCGGGGAGGGCCGAGGGGGGCGGCGGCGGCAGCACTGACCCCGCTCCAGGCCCCGTGGACTCGCGCTGCTCCTCGTGCCGCGGCCTCCGCTCTCCTGCGGCCCCCTCCCAGCTCACCCTCCACCCCGCCCCATGGTCTCCAGCGCCCCCACCCCCGCGTGGGCCAGCCGATGGCCCCCACTGCTCTCAGGAAGGCCCGCCCACTCCCCAGGCCCGCTTCTCGATGCCCCCTCACCCCTTCCCCAGGACCCTTCTGAGCCTGCCTGGGGAGCCCCGTCCAGACGCCCGTGGCGGCCTTGGTGCCCGAGCCCCTGGGGCAGAGGGCCGGCGTCTGGAAATCGAGGGCGACACATCCGCTCGACCAGGGGTTCCGCAGCCTGGTGGGTGCAGCCGGCCCTGAGCCCGGGTCCTGCCGCTGCTTCCCCAGAGGTTGAATGACTTAATGAAATACACCAGGAGAGCAAAACTCGCCATTCAAGCCATCAAGGCCACGTGGAATTGCAGGGGGCCCAGAAGAGCCCGATCCCCCCGGAAAGCACAGCGAGGGTGGAGTCCCGTGAGGGTTTCAGAGCTTGTTGCAGTCGCGGTGCGGGACGACTGCGGGACAGACCGCAGCAGAACAGGACCGGAAGTTCAGAAACCAACCCTCACGCCCGGGCAGTCGGTTCTCGGACCCGGCTGCGAAGTCCATTCCGTGGGGAAGGGTGCCCCAGCAGCTGAGCCGGGGCGGCTGGACGTCCAGTGGGGAATGACACACATAGACAGAGCTCAGTGAAAGGGGATCTGAACGGAGAGTAACACCCTGAGACGCCCAGAAGGGAACGGCGAGGGTCTTGCGGACCTCGTGGTGGGCACCGGACGCTTGGACCAGAAGTGCCAGCGGCAGAAAACAGGCACATTGGACTCCACCTCAACGCCAGCCTTCTGGAAGCGTCCCCTCAGTGTCCAGCCTGGAGGCCCCAAGCTCCGCGCGCTGTCCGACTCCTCGGCCCTGTTGGGCTCTGGCTCCACTGCCCGCACTGCGGGGACCCAGAGCTGCCCACGGACCAGCCGCCACAGTGTCCCCGTGACCCGCAGGCCCGGCTGCTCTCCGCAGCGTCCAGTGGTGGTTTCTGGATATTTTCAGCGTTCGCATTGTCTTTGGCTGTTTCTCCGCGCACACGCCTTTCCTGCCTGACACCGCGGTGAATATGTAGATTTTCTAATGGAAAGCCAGGCTGTCCTGATGTACTGGGATTAGTTGGTAATGCTCTCTTGCTGCTGCGTAGGATTCTGCACGGATGTGCGGGGACTGCGTCCCAGCCCGCGGTTACCGCATCGCTCTCCACTGGTGATGACGCCCCCACGGGCTGGCCACTCAGGACGCGCTTTCGGGGCTCGTTCTCCCGTCCATCGTGACTGCTGGTCTTTCAGGAGACGCTGTGGAAAGCACAGCCTGGGTCAGATGGACTGCAGGTCCCAGCAGTGCTGGGACCTCCTTTCCCCCTCAGAGCTTTGTTTTCCCAACTCCAGGCCTATGAAATGGGGTTGAAACACCGTTTCTTGTTTTTTTGTTTTGTTTTGTTTTTGGTGAGAGAATGCTAAATAAAATAACGTATGCAAATCACCAAGACTGGCATGTTAAACTGTAATTGTCAGCCTCCATCATGGTTGGTGTACAATGTTTATTTACTGTGGTTTGTGACACTATTTTTAAAATAGTAATTGTTACTAAGTCCCCAGCCCTTTTGAGTGTGGAAGTACTAATATTTATCTCTAAGCTCTTGATCACATGTGACCATTTCAATTCCCAATCATATTGAACATACCGTCATATAGGTTGATCGGCTGTTTTCCTGAAAATAATCTTTCCATATTTTGTCAAATTTTGTATAGAGTTGCTTCTCTTTTTCTAATTGGTTTGTCTGTTTCTGACTGACTTGCTGAAGTCCTTTTTGTATTCTGCATGCTACTATTTTGTCTGTTAGTTGTTTTATCACTTTCTCCTGGTCTGTTGCTTGTCTTTTTTTTTTTTTTAGGAGATACTGGGGATCGAACCCAGGACCTTGTATGTGCAAAGCAGGTGCTCAACCACTGAGCTACACCTGCTCCTTTGTTGCTTGTCTTTTAACTTGGTTTGTTGTTCTCCGTTTTGGGTTTAGTCATACTTAGTGACCTCTTTTATAGTTTGTGCCTTTGGGTCTTAAGAAGATTTTATCAATGCCACATCTCAAAGCATATGACCCTACAATTTCAACTCCTCTTTAGTGTCTCTCTCCCCTTCTCTCTGTGTGTCTTACTTTACATTTAGTCCTGCAACCCATATGGGATTTATTATTTTAATAGAGATCAAATTTTATTTTTTTCTCGAGGCGGGTAACCAGTTTCCCCCAACCCCTTGATGGGTATCCCGCTCTGTCCCACTGCTTGACGTGACACTTTTGCTTCTGTTCGGCAGCTTTGACGCCATCACCTTTATGTTGTCATTGCTACAAGTTCCTAATGGGTTTTGCCCCCAGGTAGGGAGAGTTCCTGCACCCCTTCTCCTTCAGCAGTGTCTCAGCTCTTACCTGTGTAACCTGCCACGTGAGCTTAGAACCAGCTTGCCAAAATCCACGAAAAGCTCTTTTAGACTTTTGGTTGGCATTGACTGAAATGATAAGTTAGAGATATTCCAATTTTACAAGATTGACACTTTCAGTATTTTCTTAAAATTTTAATTTTTAAAAATCATTTTATCTAGGGATTAATACCATTTTGTCTAAATATTTGAACATAAAAGAAAAGGATTGCGGGACACATACCAAGTCAAGGCACTGCTCATTTCCTCTAATTCTTTTAATTATAATCCTGTTCTAATTTCCAATTTCCTGTTTGCTGTTTTTATGTTTTCCCAATTCATTTTGTCTCCTATCATTATTGTATTATTTTCCTTTCACCCAACAGCTCTTGGGTTTTTGTCCACAGATTTTGTTTTTAAATTGTGTAGTTTTGCTTCTGATCATATAATTTAATTCTCCTGTGTTTGTTGTATTCCCCTTTGTTCTTTCTGTAAAATCCTAAGGGAAACCCCTGAATCAGTTTTCTTTTCCTTGATAAGAGAAGTATTAAAGGCTGTGAATTTGCCTCTGAATCCAGCTCAGGCTGTGCCGTGTGGAATTTGCGTGCACTGCAGCTTGTGGGGTTGTCTTCATACATCTCAGTAGCCTTCCACCCTGTTTCTTGGTCCACCTGTCTTCAGTCCCTGCCCACAGCATTGTGGCTGACTGGCTGGCGGACCCCCGCCCGTTCTCCCTGCCCCACGTGGGGCCAGCCTGCTCTGAGCAGGCGCCAGGCTGTTGGAGGGCTGCCCCCCGGAGTGGCGCTGCCCAAGAGTCACGGGTCCCAGAAGGAGGACAGGATGCCGTGTGAGTGGTCGAGGGCCTGGACCCCCGAGAGCACACGCGAGCCAGGGCTCTGACCACACTGTGGAGATGGGGAAGGGTCTTCCCAGCTGCCCAGCAGGGCGAGGGCATTGGGGCAGCTCAGGTGTGTTCACGGAGCGTTTACCAGACGCCAGGTGTGTGGTAGAAGGTCCCACTTTGTGCTGCGTGCCCCCGAGATGCGTCCTCTCCTTCCTGCGCTGGGGTGGGAGTAGGGGAGGGGGCTTTGCGAGACGACAGTTTCGGGAGGAGCGACACAGGTGCGGCCTCAGGGCGGCTCCCCGCGAGCCTTGTGGCACGGTGGGAGGGGTGGCCTCTGTCCACGGGACTGGTGGACGCCCGGGCCCTGTGGCCGGAGCCCGAGGTGGTGCCATCCCACTGGGTGTGTGGGCAGCCCCGGGGGTCCTCGCTCCACCCGCCTGTGCTTGGGTTTCAGACCCCGAGGATGCCGACACAAAGATGCCCGCAGACCTGCCCTCGCAACTCATCGACGCGGCCTGCTCGGCGTGCCAGGCCTACCTGGGGCAGCTGGAGCACGAGGACATCGACGTCGCCGCGGACGCCACCCAGGGCCTGTCCGAGGACGAGTGGAGGACGCTGACCGAACAGTACTACTCTCTCGTTCAGTAAGAGGCGGCTCTGCCGGGCCGCGGTGGGCACCGGGAGCTCTGGGCAGGAGGCCGAGGGACCCACAAAGCCGGGCCTCCGGGCGTCAGGGCGCCGCCTGGGTCTGAGGGCACCGCCTGGGCTTCTGGGGTGCCTCCTGGGTATCAGGGTGCCGCCTGGATCTGGGGGCACCTCCTGGGCTTCTGGGGCACAGCCTGGATCTGAGGCACTGCCTGTTGCTGGGGGCGCCTGCCTGGGTCTGGGGGCGCCTCCTGGGCCTCTGGGGCGCCTCCTGGGCGGCTGGCCACGGGGCCCTCTGAAGCCGTCCCACCAGGACCCCCTGCTGGTGCCGGGAGGAGGAGCCCCCCGTGCTTGCAGATCCCTTCCCTGTCGTTTATCCCATTTGAACCCCACAACGGCCCTAAGACAGGCGAGCGGGCCGGTCTGTCCCACTTCACAGCCAGCTCCCGTGCACACCCGGCTGGTGTCGAGCCTGGGAGGGGCTTTTTTTTTTTAAGATTTCTTTCTCTCTCTCTCCCTCCTCCTCTCCCCCCCCACCCTGGTTGTCTGTTCTCTGTGTCCATCTGCTGCATCTTTGTCCGCTTCTGCCGTTGTCAGCGGCACGGGAATCTGTGTTTCCTTTTGTCGCGTCATCCTGCTGTGTCCGCTCTCCGTGTGCGTGGCACCACTTCTGGGCAGGCTGCACTTTCCTTTGCTCTGGACGGGGCACACTCCTTGCGCGCGGGGTCCCCCCATGCAGGGGACACCCCTGTGTGGCAGGGCACTCCTTGCGCGCATCAGCACCGTGCATGGGCCAGCTCCACACGGGTCAGGGAGGCCCAGGATTTGAACCGCGGACTGCCCATGTAGCGGACGAACTCCCCAACCACTGGGCCAAGTCCTCCGCCCCTGGGAGGGGCTTGGTCAGACCCTCCTCGCAGCCCTCCACGACCTGCGTGGCCCGCACTGCCCTGGGGCAAAGGCCTTCCTCCTTCCCGGGGGCTGAGCCCCCCAGGGCCAACAGAGGGGAGCTGGGGCTGAGGGGGCGCAGGTGCCCCTGCGGCACGGACGGCGTCAGCCACGGGGACGCACGGGCAGGGAAGAGAGGCCCTGGGTTGGAGGGCCTGCTGCTGCCCCCACGCCTGGCCCAGGCCGCCAGCTTAACCTTTCCTCCTTCTTTTGGGCTAGTCCAGTGTTTTCTCTTTGCTGCTCCTTTGGTGTAACTTAAATACAGTCGCCTTCTGCAGGGCGTTGTTGTCTTTGTGCAGCCTGTGAACCTCGGCCTGGGTGCGCCTGGGTGACCACCACCCTATCAGATGAGGACCGCCCCGCCCCCAGGAGCCCCCTCGGAGCCCCCTCCTGCCCTGCCCGTCGGTGTTCCTGGTCTTGGATTTCATATTCATGGGGTCACAGTCAGGCCCCCCTGGGCAGATTCTTCGCTCCCCGTATCGTGGGTGGGATTCACCCGCCTTGGCGCGTGGAGCCGCAGGCCCCTCCTGCCTGTGGTCGTGGCACTCCCATTCCGGCAGTTTCCCAGTTTCTCTGGCCGTGCTGACGTGAGTGGACAGTCTCCCGAGCGGTTCTGCTGACCCACGCTCCCGCAGCCGTGGGCACGAGATCCGCTGCGCCACGCGGCGGAGGGCCCTTGGCATGGGCAGGGGGTGAGCGTCCCCGTTCTGGTGATCTCAGGGGGCTTTAGTTTACCTTTCACCAGTGACTGAGGGCGTCGAACATGGTTTCACATGCGTATTGGCCATTTATAAATCTTGCCTTGGGAAGTGCTCCTTCAAATCTTTTGCCCATTTTTGAATTGGGTGGGCCGTCTCTTGTGTTGGTTTTTAAAAGTTCTTTGTGCATTATTTATCAAGTCCTTTGTTGGAAATATGCAGTAAGAATAGCTTCCTCAGTGTGGCTTGTTTTCTTTCCTACGAGCAGAAGTTAATTTTAACGAACTCCAGTTTAGACGAGTGCGATTAGTGCCCTGTTTAAGAGACCTCGGCCTGTCCCACGGCGCGAAGATGGTCTCTTAGGATTTCTTCCATGACTGTTGTCCCTTTCACATTTAGCTTTTTATGATCCATCCTGAATTAATTTTTGTGTAAAGTAAGAGGCATGGGTCAAGGTTCTTTTTTTATACAGATAACATTATGGATATTAGAATAAAAATGAGTTTTTTTGAAACTTGCTTTGGGCCCAGTACATGATCTGTCTTGTAAACACTTCATGTATATTTGAATAGAATGTATTTTACAGTTGCCAGGTGGTGGTGTTTTAAAGACGTTGCTTAGGTAGTTAGTTAAGATGTTAAGTTTATATCCATACTGATTATTTTGCCTGCTTGTTCTATGAAATTGCTGGAAGAGATGAGTTTAAAAATCTTCAGTTATGTTTGAAGACATTTATCTTTTTTAAATTCTATCGTTATTTGATTTATAGATAAATTTTTAATTAACTTTATTTTGTACATTTAATAATTGAAAATATAAATTAGAAACAGAAGAAAACACAGTTGAATAAACATATACATTTCTCAAATGTACTGAATACTTAATTATAAAATTATTTTGAATCGTACAACATGTTACACAATATGTTTGGTTCATAATAACGCAGTCATACAGTATTTGTCCTTTTGTGTCTGGCTTGCTTTGCTCAACATAATGTCCTCCAGGTTCATCCACGTTGTCATATGCTTCACAACTTCATTTCTTCTTACAGCTGCATAATATTCCATCGTGTGAACACACCACATTTGTTTATCCATTCATCTGTTGATGGACACCTGGTTTGTTTCCAACTTTTGGCAATCGTGACTAATGCCATTATAAACATCAGTGTGCAGACTGTCCGTTCATGTCAGTGCTCTCAGTTCTTCTGAGTATGTCCCCAGTAGTGGTACTGCAGGGTCATGGGGCAAATCTATATTCAACTTAGGAACTGCCAAACAGTCCTCTACAGTGCCTGTACCATTCTGCATTCCCATCAACAGTGAGTAAGTGTTCCTGTCTCTCCACATCCTCTCCAACCCTTCAGTTGTTTTTTTAATAGTGGTAATTCTGATAGGTGTGATACAATATCTCATTGTAGTTTTTTTTCTTAAAGATTTATTTCTCTCCCCTCCCCCCCCACCCCAGTTGTTTGTTCTCTGTGTTTATTTGCTGCGTCATTTTCTTTGTCTGCTTCTGTTGTTGTCAGCGGCACGGGAATCTGTGTCTCTTTCTGTTACATCATGTCGTTGTTATGCCAGCTCTCCGGGTGTGCGGCGCCATTCTTGGGCAAGCTGCACTTTCTTTCGCGCTGGGCGGCTCTCCTTATGGGGCGCACTCCTTGCGCGTGGGGCTCCCCTGTGTGGGGGACACCCCTGCGTGGTACGGCATTCCTTGAGTGCATCAGCACTGTGCATGGGCCAGCTCCACATGGGTCAAGGAGGCCCCGGGGTGTGAACCGCAGACCTCCCATGTGGTAGACTGATGCCCTAACCACTGGGCCAAGTCCGCTTCCCTCATTGTAGTTTTGATTTGCATTTCCCTAATCATTAGTGATGTTGAGCATTTCTTCATATTTTTTTTTTGCCATTTGTATTTCTTCTTTGAACAAATGTCTATTCAAGTCTTTTGTCCATTTTTTAATTGAGTCATTTGACTTTTTATTGTAACATCTCTTTATATATCCTGGATATTAAACCATTATTGGATATTTGATTTCCAAATATTTTCTCCCATTGAGTTGGCTGCCTTTTCACCCTTTTGACAAAGTCCTGTGAGGTGCAAAAATTGTTTAATTTTGAAGAGGTCCCATTTATCTCCTTTTTCTTTTGTTGCACATGCTTTGGGTGTAAGGTCCAAGAAACCACTACCTACTACAAGGTCTTTAAGATGTCTCCCTACACTTTCTTCCAGTAGTTTTATGGTGACTTTTATATTTAGGTCTTTGATCCATTTTGAGTTGGTTCTTGTGTGGGGAGTGAGATAGGGGTCCTCTTTCATTCTTTTGGTTATAGATATCCAGTTGTCCCAGCACCATTTGTTGAAGAGACTGTTTTGCCCCATTACCATTAACTTGGTAGGTTTGTCAAAAACCAGTTGACTGTATAGGTGAGGGTTTATTTCTGGATTCTCAATTCTATTCCACTGAGCAATATGTCTGTCTTTATGCTAGTACCGTGCTGTTTTGACCACTGTGGCTTTGTAATATGTTTCAAGGACAGGCAGTGAAGTCACTTCTTTTTTTAGAGTGCTTCTGGCTATTCAGGTACACTTTCCCTTCCAAATGAATTTGGTAACTGCCTTTTCTATTGTTAAGGAAGCTGTTGGAATTTTTATTGGTGTTACATTGAATCTATAAATCAGTTTGGGTAAGAATGCATCTTCACGATATTTATTCTCCCAATTCATGAACAAGAATGTCTTTCCATTTGTTTAGGTCTTTTAAAATTTCTTTTAGCATTGTTTTGAAGTTTTCTTCATAGATGTCTGTACTTCTTTGGTTAAATTAATTCCTAGGTGTTTGAGTTTTGTTGCTATTGAAAATGGAGTTTTTCCCCTGATTTATTCCTCAGATTGTTCAGTGCTAGTATACAAAAAAATACTGATTTTTGCATGTTGATCTTGTACCCTGCCACTTAGCTGAACTCATTTATTAGCTCAGGTAGCTTTGTTGTGGATAGTTTAGAATTTTCTAAGTAGAGGATCATGCCGTACCAGTGTGAGTTTTACATCCTCTTTTCCTAATTGAATGCCTTTAAATTTTTTTTCTTGTCTAGTAGCCCTAGCTAGAACTTCTAGTACAGTATTGCATAGCAGTGGTGACAGTGCGCGTCCTTGTCTTGTTCCCAGTCTTAGAGGGAAAGCTTTCAGCCTTTTCCCATTGAGTGTGATGTTGGCTGTGGGTTTTTCATATATGCCTTTTATCATATTGAAGAATTTTCCTTCTATTCCTATCTTTTGAAGTGTTTTTTATCAAAAAAGGATGCTGGATTTTGTCAAATGCCTTTTCACTGTCAATTGGGATGATCACGTGGTTTTCCCCCTTCAATTTGTTAATGTGGTGTATTATGTTGATTGATTTTCTTATGTTGAACCAGCCTTGCATACCAGGAATAGATCCTATTTGGTCGTGGGTATATCTTTTTATGTACTATTGGACTGGATCTGCAAGTATTTTGTTGAGAATTTTTGCATCTATGTTCATTAGAGAGATTGGTCTGTAATTTTCTTTTCTTGTAGTATCTTTATCTGACTTTGATATTAGGGTGATGTTGGCTTCATAAAATGTGTTGGGTAATTTTCCCTCCTCTTCAATTTTTTGGGAGAGTTTAAAAAGGATTGGTGTTAATTCTTTTCGAAATGCTTGGTAGAATTCACCTGTGAAGCCACCTGTCCTGGACTTTTCTTTGCTGGGAGATTTTTGATGATGGATTCATTCTCTTTAAATGTGATTGGTTTGTTAAATTCTTTTATTTCTTGTAGCGTCAGTGTAGGTTGGTTGTGCATTTCTAGGAACTTGTCCATTTTATCTAGGTTTCTAGTTTGTTGGTATGAAGTTTCTCATAATATCCTCTTATGTTTCTTTTTGTTTTTGTGGAGTTAGTTGTAACTTCCCCCCTTTCATTTCGGATTGTATTTATTTGCATTTTCTCTTTTTTTCTTTGTTAGTTTAGCTAGGGGTTATCAATTTGATTGATTTTCTCAAAGAACCAGCCTTTTGGTTTTGTTGGTTTTCTCTATTGCTTTTTTGTTCTCAATTTCATATATTTCTGCTCTAAGTTTTATTATTTCTTTTCTTCTGCTTGCTTTTGGGGATTGGTTTGCTGTTCTTTTCCTAGTTTCCTAGTCATTCAATTAAATCTTTGCATTTAGCTCTTCTTTTTTAATATAGGCATTTAGTGCTATAAATTTACCTCTCAGTACTGCCTTCACTGTATCCCATAATTTTTGATAAGTTGTGTTCTTGTTTTCATTTGTGTCAATATATTTACTGATTTCACTTGCAATTTATTCTTTTACTCACTGATTATTTAGGAGTGTGTTGTTCAGCCACCACATATTTGCACATTTACTTTTTTCCTGTCTATTATTGATTTCCAGTTTCATTCCATTATGATCTGAGAAGGTGCTTTGTATAATTTTAATCTTTTTGCATTTATCAAGAAGTGCATTCTGCCCTAACATGTGTTCTATCCTGGAGAAATATCCATTCACACTTGAGAAGAATGTATAACCTGCTGAATTTGGATGCAGTGTTTTATGTATCTATTAGGTCTAACTCGTTTATTGTATTCTTCAAGTTCTCTCTTTCCTTGTTGATCTTCTGTCTAGTTGTTCTATGTAAAGATGTGAGAGGAATGTTGAAGTCTCCAACTGTTATTGTAGAGATGGCTGTTTCTCCCTTCAGTTTTGCCAGTTTGTGTCATGTAATTTGGGGCATCCTGGTTAGGTACATAGACATTTATGACTGTTATATCTTCCTGGTGGATTGTCCCTTTTATTGCTATGTAATGGTCTTTTTGGTTACTATTTGTGTGGAGTGTCTTTTTCCAGCCTTCACTTTCAGCCAGTTTGCATCCCTGGGTCTAAGGCGAGTTTCTTGTAAGCAGCATATGGACGGCTAACGTTTTTACCCATTTTGTCAGCCTGTATCTTTTAATTGGGGAGTTTAATTCATTCACATTCAATGATATTATGGTAAACACACTATTTACTTCAACCATTTTATCCTTTGGTTTTCATCTGTCATGTCGTATTTTTGCCTCTTTTTACTCTTTTGGTTATACTTTCTGCTATCCTTCTATACTTTCCTTCAAACCTGTCTCTCCTTTTTCTTTCAGATTCTAGGGCTTCCTTTAATATTTCCTGCAAAGGTGGATTCTCTTTTGCAAACTCTCCTAGTTTTTGCTTGTTTGTGAATATTTTATACTCACCTTCATATCTGAAGGACAGTTTTTCTGGATAAAGAATTCTTGGCTGGAAGTTTTCCTTTTTCAGTATCCTAATTGACTCATACCACTGTCTTCTTGTATCCATGGTTTCTGAAGAAAAAGCTGTGCTGTCTTACTATGTGTCCCTTGTATGTGATGGTTTGCTTCTTCCTTGCTGCTCTGAGAATTTTCTCTTTATCTTTGATATTTGACATTCTGAGTAGTATGTATGTGTCTTGGAGTAGGTCTTTTCAGATTTGTTCTGGTTGGAATACGGTGCACTTCTTGGATGTGTAAGTTGGTTTCTTTCATGAGAGCTGGGAAATTTTCAGCTATTATTTCCTCAGATACTCTTTTTGCCCCTTTTCCCTTCTCTTCTCCTTCTGGAACTCTCACAATATGTATGTTGTTGCATTTTGTGTTGTCATTCAACTCTCTGAGATCCTGCTCAATTTTTTCCATTCTATTTTCTCTCTTCCATTTTAGCTATTCTGTCTTCAGTACCACTTATTCTTTTTTCTTTCATTTCGAGTCTGTTATTATATGCCTCTAGTGTGTTTTTTTATCTCATCTATTGTGTCTTTCATTCCCATGACCTCTATTACTTTTCTGTTCAGGATTTCAAATTCTTCAATGTCTTCTTCATGTCATTTATCTCTTTAACCATATTGTCTTTCAACTCATTAATTTCATTTTGGAAATTTGTGTGCATCTCGCCGATTAGTTCTCTCAAATTCTGCATATCTTCTTGGGCTTTGCTATATTCCTTTTATTGGGCCATGTCTTCTGTTTTCTTACTATGGCTCATGATTTTTTGCTGAAGTCTAGGCATCTGATCAGGATGTAGTTTACTCAGATGTTCAATTTCTTTCTCTTTTGTAAGGATTTAGTGGCAGGAGTCTGTATGTTACCATTGCTCTTTGATTCTTTGCTCAGCATGGATTGTTAGGATTGTCCTGCTAGTTGCTCAGAACTGGGCACTGGACCTAGTAATTGGTTGTAGATTTGCTTCCTAGGGCTTTTGGGGAGGGAGGCTATATAGGTGGGTAAAAACCTCTCCTGCTTATTTTTAATTTTCTGACATGCACTTCCTTGGTCTGCCAGCAGATAGCGCTCTTTGGCAGCTCTCAGTTCGGTGCCTGGTTAGTGTGTATCTGTTGCAACACAGACTTATCAATGTGCAGGAGCTTCCTGCCTGGAGGTAGAAGCCTCGTGACTCAAACTTTCTCAGAGCCAGTTCTCCAGCCTTCCATGGCAGCCCCCTCCCTTTTCCTGTGTAGGAAACATTTCACTCCCCTCTGAGTTCTCAACGATCAGTCCTGCTTAGTAGGAGGAGATTGGGAGGGTCGTGTATCTTTAGCCCCTTGCAGGCTCCCAAGATAAACAATGGCACAGCCCCACCCGGCCGGAAGGGCCCCTGGACACAGCAGACCTGATCTGAGGGTCAGAAGCTGAGTCAGCCTGAGGCTGTGTCCTCTCCCCCCTTTCCTGGGGTGGTGGTCCCTGGAGCCCCCTTTGTCTGTAGCTGCAGGCCACAAAGGTCTGAGTATTTAGAATGGGTGAAATCTATGATAAGCTGGAGGTAAGTATTTGTACAAGGAAGGGATAAAATGGGGGCATAGGGTTACCTTTGGGTGGGTCTTTGCAGGTTTGAGGGGGGCCAGGGATGGGAGGATGGGTAGTATTGCCCAAGAAATTGGGGGAAGGGGGCAACATACGAACACAGGAGATTATCAGGTATTTGGTTGAGAATATAATGCTGAGAAAACTTTTTCAAAAATATAATAAGGAAGGTTACCTGTTTAAGATGCTCAAAGGGGATAATCTGACACAGGACAGGCTCCTAGGGAATATGTGAATGCTCATTTTGCCATCGTGGGTTATATCATTGGATAGAGACCCATATAATGAGAGTGAAGATATACCCACATCCTGGGGAGGACTGATGTTCTCAAATAGAGGGAATTGTATCTCTCGAGAGAAATGGTGGCTCCCAATGCATTAGGGCAGTTGAGCATGTCAAGCCCTTAACACTGTTGCAAGTATCTCTGAACATGGCCCTTCAAGCAATGAAGATTGACTGTCACTGTGGGCCCTAAGGGGAGGGGGAAAGAGGTATTGAATAGATAGAACCAATGTAACAGTGTGGGCAATAGAAGTGTTTTGCAAGAGTATACAAGGATGGATATAAGACATGTAAAATTACACCAAAAATATATAGGGGCTGATAGGCTAAAATGTAAATCATAATGTAAAACATAAGATAACTAAAACTTTAGAAAATTGTATAGTCTAAAATATAAACCACAATGTAAACCCAAATGCTACCTTGTTTGAAAGCTACTGTCTCAATATCTGTGCATCAGTTTCAGTAAATATAGTATGAATATGTAAAAAGATTATTGCTGTGGAAGGGAAAATGGTTTTATGTTGGATATGTGGAGTACTGTATATTGTATATATGAATTACTGTGATCTAAAACTTTTGTGAAGATAAGCTTAATAATTAGGAAAAAAAAAAAGAAAAAGATAGGACATAGACACTGAGGAAAAGATGTAAGTAGTTGCCTTGCCAATTTGCATACAGGGCAATACTTATTGCAGTGATGGAAGGCAAAACATCAAAAACAAAGCTTTTGCATTTTTTAATTTTTTGATACCCCAATTTATTTTTACCTTAATTTTTCTAAATTAATATGTATTCTATATCTAACCTTTAAACTCATCACTATATTCCATTTTACTATTAATAGAACCTGGCAATATATTGGACTTCATTTTTTTAAGAAGTTTTGGATCACAGAGAGGTTCAACAATGGCAGGGGGAGGAATACTGGTGTGGGATGTTATTGACAGGGGACACATGGTTGGCAGGGAGTTCTCCAGGGCATATATCCAGGGTACATAAAAATGTTTGGATATTTTCATAGTGGTTACAATTAAAAACAACAACTGAGGGAGTGCTGAGTTCCTAGCCACGGGAGCTCTATCACAGTCCCTAAAGAAACAGCAACAATCCCCCAAGTGTAACAGCAAAGACCAAAAAAGAATGAAGGTACAACAGTGAGCCCTTGATACTCTTTGACTATGCTTGTGAGCCTGTGCACCTGAAATAAGAACAAGGCCTAGAGCTGCAGGGTGCCTAAGAGTTACCTCCTGAGAGCCTCTGTGTTGCTCAAATGTGGCCAGACTCGAAGCCACACTCAGCATGTAAATGTGTTGGCTTCCCCCCAGCGTGGGACATGACTCCCGGGGATGAGCCTCCCTGGCACCGAGGGATCACTACCAAGTACCAGCTGATGATGTAACTAGAAAATGACATTGAATAAAAGGGTCAACTCGGACCAGCAGATATAATACCAGGAGGTAAAAATGCTTTTTGACCTGAATAAAAGGGGGAAATGGAAAGGACAAATGAGTATATATGGCTATGAGTCTCCAAAAAGAGCCAGGAGGTTATCAGAGGGGTTGCCCTTATGCACACCTGAGCAGAGTCCCAGAGACAGATAAAGTAGATACAACCCCAGGTATTGGTTCTTCCGAGGGCTACAGAGACCCACATGTTCTATGGTCATGGCAGTTGGAGTTCAGTGCCATCTCAGTCGGCCCTACTTTCGAATTTGTGTTTCTGTGTGATGGAGCTAGACTTAGATGTGATCTTTGTCCACAAGCCTCTCCTGTTACTTTTACCAGAACTTAGTTGCTGCTGGGGTTTAATGTATACCCAGGGGACTTGAATCTATGGACTGACCATGTGATAGCCAGACCCTGAGCTTCAACAGACTTGCAACTCCTATACTCTGGTTTATTGGACTTACCCCACTCATCTTACATGGAGGTGAAGAAGGTCAACCACCGCACCAGGGAGCCATGAGTGCCTACAACTGAAAGCAGGAGAATTGCATCCAGCATCCATGTGGAATCTAAGCCCCCTCTTGATATAGATGTGGACTAGACACAACCATCCAAAGTCCACAGGATGGAGGAATAGAGTATGGATTAGAGTGGACTTACTGATATTCTATTCATGAACTATTGTGATTTGTAATTGAAGAAAATGTGGCATTGGTGTGGAGAAAGTGGCCATGGTGGTTGCTGGGGGTAGGGAGTGGGAGGAAGAGATGTTATGTGGGGGTGTTTTCGGGACTTGGAGTTGTCCTGGGTGGTGCTGCAGGGACAGTTACCGGACATTGTATGTCCTCCCGTGGTCCAGTGGGTGGACTGTGGGAGAGTGTGGGCTATGATGTGGACCATTGACTATGAGGTGCAGCGGTGCTCAGAGATGTATTCACCAAATGCAATGAATGTCTCATGATGATGGAGGAGGTTGTTGTTATGGGGGGATGAGTGGGGTGAGGGGGGTGGGAGGTATACGGGGACCTCATGTTTTTTTAATGTAACATTAAAAAAATAAAGACGAAAAAATAAATAAATAAAAGTGTCTTTAATGAGGGGGATGGTGCCAGCAGCAGCCCCTGGTTTCAACTCAGTTCTGTCATCATGATTCCCCTCCTTTGTCCCTCTCTCCTCTGGGTGGTGTCCAGCCTTTGCCTGGTGTCCTAAACCCTAGAAGATCTTTTTCTTGGCTGTTTTAGTCTGTCCTCTAGCTATTTGTCTGGAGGAGAAGAGAGTCCCATGTCTTTCTAGTCCACCATCTTCCTGGAAGTCTAATTTATATATATATATTTTTTTAAAGATTTATTTATTTATTTTATTTAATTCCCCCCCCTTCCCCCGGTTGTCTGTTCTCTGTGTCTATTTGCTGCGTCTTGTTTCTTTGTCCCCTTCTGTTGTCAGCGGCACAGGAAGTGTGGGCGGCGCCATTCCTGGGCAGGCTGCACTTTCCTTCGCGCTGGGCAGCTCTCCTTACAGGGTGCACTCCTTGCGCGTGGGGCTCCCCTACGTGGGGGACACCCCTGCGTGGCAGGGCACTCTTTGTGCGCATCAGCACTGCGCATGGGCCAGCTCCACACGGGTCAAGGAGGCCCGGGGTTTGAACCGCGGACCTCCCATGTGGTAGACGGACGCCCTAACCACTGGGCCAAGTCCGTTTCCCCGATTTATATATTTCGATGTAATGTTATTCGGGACATCTAATTTAGGTTTCTTTTTTTTAAAGATTTATTTTTAAATTTATTTCTCTCCCCTTCCCTACTCCCCCATTGTCTGCTCTCTGTGTCCATTCGCTGTGTGTTCTTCTGTGACCACTTCTATCCTTATCAGCAGCACCAAGAATCTGTGTCTCTTTTTGTTGTGTCATCTTGCTGTGTCAGCTCTCCTTGTGTGTGGAGCCATTCCTGGGCAGGCTGCACTTTCTTTGGCGCTGGGCGGCTCTCCTTATGGGGCGCACTCCTTGCACGTGGGGCTCCCCTATGTGGGGGACACCCCTGTGTGGCAGGGCACTCTTTGTGTGCACACCAGCACTGCACATGGGCCAGCTCCACACAGATCAAGGAGGCCTGGGGTTTGAACCGTGGACCTCCCATGTGGTAGACGGACGCCCTAACCACAGGGCCAATTCCACTTCCCTTAGGATTCTTTTTTGTCTTCATTTGATTGGACCCTTTTATATTATGAAATTTCTTCTTTATTTTTATTAATAATTCCTGCTTTAAATTCTACTTTTTCTTAGTATAGCAGTACCAGCTTTATTTTGTTTAGTGTTTGCAAGTTATTTTGTTTAGTTTTGTCAGTCTTTAACTTTTAGTCCATTGGTGCCTTTATATTTAAAGTGGGTCTCATATAAAGAGCATATGTTACGGGCTAGGTACTTTTTTGTCCAATCTTTTCCTATTGATTGGTGTATTTTTCCCCATTTACTTTAAAATCATCTGAATATAGTTAGATTTAAGTCTACCATCTTACTATTTGTTTTCTATTCATTCTATCTACTCTTTGTTCTGTTATACTTCCCCTTCTACCTTCTTTTGAAATAATCAAGCATTTTTAATTATTCCATTATATCTCTTATAGTCACTTTTTAGATATACATTTTTGTATTGTCCTTTTGGTTACTCTCGATGTTTCAATGTGCATCTTTAACTCATTACAGTATACTTTAAGTTCATATTTCTAATAATTTCTGGACAATTTTTAAACCTTACAACCATTTAACTCCATTTTCTTCCTATTATTGTCATGTATTTTATTTCTACATAGATTATAAAACCCAAAAAGCATAGTTATTGCTGTTGCTTTAAATAGCCAAATTTATTTTACACTACTTTTTATGGGTTTTTCATTCCTTTCTGCAGTTATGTGACTTTATCTGAAATCATTATCTTGCAGTTTAAAAAATTCCTTTATATTTATTTCAATTTATTTCTCTCCCCTTCCTTGCCCTCCCCTCCCCAATTGTCTGCCCTCTGTGTCCATATATTCTTGTCAGTGGCACTGGGAATCTGTGTCTTTTTTTTTTGTTATGTCATCTTGCTGCATCTGCTCTCTGTGTGTGAGGCACCACTCATGGGCAGGCTGCACTTTTTTCGCACTGGGTAGCTCTCCTTGAGGGGCACATTCCTTGTGCTTGGGGCTCCCCTACACAGGGGATACCCCTGCATGGCATGGCACTACTGGTGCACATCAGCACTGCACATGGGCCAGCTCATCACATGGGTCAGGAGGCCCTGGGTTGAACCGTGGACCTCCCATGTGGTAGGCGGATGCTCTATTGGTTGAGCCAAATCCACTTCCCCGTTTATATTTATTGTAGTGTGGTTTTGCTGTTGAAGAATTCTCTTCATTGTTGTTTTTTTTTTTTCTTTGAAAAGATAGTTTCACTGGGATAATTCTAGGCTGCCAGTTTCCTCACCAGCATGTTAAAGATGTTATTTCATCATCTTTGGACTTTCATATTCCTGTTGAAAAGTGAGCTATCAGCCTTGTTATTGCATCTCTGAAGCTGATATCTTTTCCCCCATCAAGCTGCTTTTAAGATTTTATCATGTTGTTTTTTTTTTCTTTTCAGAAGTTTGACTGTCTTTTGTCTAGATGTGGTTTTCTTTGTATATATTCTGCTTAGAGTTTTTGGAATTCTTGAATCTGTGCGTTATGGTCTTTCATCAATTTTTGAAAGTTCTTAATCATTATCTCTTCAATTTTTGTTTCTGCTTCATTCTCTTGCCCCTCTCTTTCTGGGACTCCATTTATACTTATATTTGACCATTTGATTATGTTTGACATGTCTTTTCTAATACTCTATTCTGTTGTTTTCCTGTTCTTTTTTCCCTCTGCTGTTGAGTTGGAATTTTTTTTTTATTAGAGAAGGTGCAAGTTTAAAGAAAAATCATATATAAAATACAGAGTTCCCATGTACCTCCCTATTAACACCTCGCATTAGTGTGATACGTTTGTTACAATTCTTGAAGGAGCATTTTATAATTGTACTGTTAACGCCATCATTTGCAATAGGGTTCACTCTTTGTATTGTACAGTTCTATGGATTTGTTTTCAATATTTCTTTAAAGATTTATTTATTTATTTCTCTCCCCTTCCCCCCCCCCCACCCCGGTTGTCTGTTCTCTGTGTCTATTTGCTGCATTATCTTCTTTGTCCGCCTCTGTTGTTGTCAGCGGCACGGGAATCTGTGTCTCTTTTTGTTGCGTCATCTTGTTGTGTCAGCTCTTGGTGTGTGCGGTGCCATTCCTGGGCAGGCTGCACTTTCTTTTGCTCTGGGCGGCTCTCCTTACGATGTGCACTCCTTGCACGTGGGGCACCCCTACGTGGGGAACACCCCTGCGTGGCACGGCACTCCTTGCGTGCATCAGCACTGCACATGGGCCAGCTCCACATGGGTCTGTTTTCAATTTTTATTCTAGTAATAAATACAAGGTAAAATTTCCCCTTTTAAACACATTAAATATATAATTCAATGCTATTCGTTCACAATATGTTGTGTTATCATCGCCAAAACTATACAGTCAACTCAAATAGAAACTCTATAGAATTTAACTATGAACTCCCCATTCTCTACCCCACCACGTCCCCTGGTAATGCCTATATTCTAGATAGTTGGTATCTATGAGTTTACTTATTCTAATTACTTCATATCAGTGAAGTCATGCAGTATTTCATTTTGGGTCTGGCTTATTTCACTCAATATGGTGTCTTCAAGTTTCATGTTGTCACATATTTATTTATTTATTTATTTATTTTTTTAAATATTTATTTATTATTATTATTTTTAATTACATTAAAAAAAATATATGAGGTCCCATTCAACCCCACCGCCCCCGCCCCCCACTCCCCCCACAGCAACACTCTCTCCCATCATCGTGATACATCCATTGCACCTGGTAAGTTCATCTCTGAGCATCACTGCACCCCATAGTCAATGGTCCACATCATAGCCCACACTCTCCCACGTTCCATCCAGTGGGCCCTGGGGGGATCTACAGTGTCCCGTAATTGTCCGTGAAGCACTATCCAGGACAACTCCACGTCCCGAAAACACCTCCACATCTCATCTCTTCCTCCCGTTCCCCACACCCAGCAGCCCCCATGGCTACCGTTCCCACACCCATTTCACATTTCCTCTGTGGACATTGGATTGGTTGTGTCCATTCCACACCTATGTCAAGTGAGGGCTTAGATTCCACATGGGTACTGGATGTACTCTTCCCGCTTCTAGTTGTAGACACTCTAGGCTCCATGTTGTGGTGGTTGACCTTCTTCAACTCCATGTTAGCTGAGTGGAGTAAGTCCAATAAGTCAAAGTGTAGGAGCTGAAGTCTGTTGAGGCTCTGGGCCTGGGTGTCATATTATCAGTCCAGAGATTCAAATCCCCTACATATATCTTAAACTCAGCACCAACTACAATTCCAATAAAGTAGCATGCAAGTCTTGTGAAAAGAGATCCCCTCAGAGTCCATTTCCATCACGCAGAAACACCAGCTCCAAAGAAGGGCCATCTGTCATGGCAGTGAACCCCTTCTGCCATGACCATAGAACCCGTGGGTCTCTTTATCCCTCAAAAGAACCAATACCTGGGGTTGTATCTACCTTATCTGTCTCTTAGACTCTGTTCAGTTGTACATAGGGGTATTCCTTCTGACAACCTCCAGACTCTTTTTTAGAGACTCACAGCCTTATAATCTCATTTCTCCTTTCCATTTCCCCCTTACATTAGGTCAAACCGCTTCCCGAAGTCATGTTATTATATGTAGACAGGTATATTCTGCTGTTCCGCATTGAATCTTTAATTCAAGGTCATTTTCTAGTTGCTTCTTCAGCTGGTATGTGGTAGTGATCCCTCGGTGCCAGGGAGGCTCATCCCCGGGTGTCATGTCCCACGCTGGGGGGAATGCATCACATCTACACGCTGAGTTTGGCTGTGAGAGTGGCCACATTTGAGTAACATGAAGGCTGTCAGGAGGAAACCCCCAGGCACAATGCTACTCTAGGCCTTGTTCTTATTGCAGGTGCATAGGCTCAAAAGTGTAGCCATTAGTATCAAGAGCCCACTGTTGGGCCCTCCTTCCTTCCTGGTTCTTGCCGTTGCACCTGGAGGATTGCCGCTGCTCTCCCAGGGCCCACAACAGTGACCCCCCGGCCAGGAGCCCAGTACCCCCCCAGCTGTTGTTTTTAATTGTTTCCACTATGAGTATATATAGACATTACCATATACCCTGGGCATATGCCCTGTATAACTCCCTGTCAACCATATATATCCTGTCAATAACATCCCATATCAGTATTCCTCCGCTGCCATTGTTGAACCACTCTGTGATCCAAAACTTCCCGTAAAGTGAATCCCAACATAATGTCAGCTTCAGAAGAGTCTTAGATCACCAAAATTCATATATACAATATACAGTATTTCCCCAGATCCACCATAAAACCTTTTCCCTTCCACAGCAATAATCTTTTAACTTATTCATATCATATTTCCTGAAACTGATGTACAGATTCCGAAACTATAGTTTTCAAACAAGGTAACATTTGTGCTTACTATGTGGTCCATACTTTAGGTTGTACAGTTTTCTAAATTTTTTAGTTATCCTATGTTTTGTCTTATGGTTTTCATTATTAGTCTGTCGTCCCCTATATGTTTTTGGTGTAATATTAGCTGTTTTATATTCATCCTTGTGTACTCACATAACTCCTCTTTTGCCCCCTTATTTACCTTTGTTCTATCCATTGCACATCCATTTTCCCCTCCCCTTAGGGCCCACAACGCCTGCCAATCTAATGCCCTGGGAGCCGTCCTTTCTCACGAGAGATACAGTTCTCTCTATTCGACGGCATTAGTCTTCCCCAGGATATGGGTCCACCCCACCCAATGGTAGAACCCACCTTGGCAAAATGAGCCTTCAGCTATTCCCTCCGGAGTCCGTCCCGCATCAGACCATACCCCCTGAGCGTCCTAACCAGGTGACCCTCCTATTTATACTTTGATACGTTTTACTCAACATTTAGTTCTCAACGAACTTCTGGCACTCTCCCATGTTTGTATGTTGCCCCTCCCTCCCACCTATTTCTTGGACCATATTACCCCTCTTCCCATCCCCAGCCCCCCTCAAACCCAGAAAACCCCACCCGAAGGTAACCCCTTGCCCCCATTTTGTCCCTTCTTTGTGCTCATACTTACCCCCAGCTCATCACAGATTCCACCCCTACAGACATTAACTCACATCCTTCCTCCACCCCCCGATTTCCAGTAAGCCACTTTTCCAGACTCTAGCTCTCTGAGGCAGTTAACTTATTTCATATCATTGAGGTCATATAGTATTGGTCCTTCAATGCCTGGGTTGCTTCACTTAACATAAGATTCTCAAGGTTCATCCATGTTATCACGTGCGATTGTAGTGTATTGGTTCTTACAGCTGAGTAGTATTCCATTGTGTGTATATACCACATTTTATTGATCCACTCATCTGTTGATGGACTTTTGGATTGATTCCAACTTTTGGCGATGGTGAACAATGCTGCTATGAACATTGGTGTACATATATCGGTTTGTGTCCTTGTTTTCAGATCTGATGGGTATATACCCAGCAGTGGTATTGCTGGGTCATATGGCAAATCTATGGATAATTTTTTGAGAAACTGCCAAACTGTCCTCCAGAATGGTTGGATCCTTCTGCATTCCCACCAGCAATGGATGAGTGTTCCCCTTTCTTCACATCCTCTCCAGCATTTGTATTCTACTGTTTTTTTCATGGCTGCCAATCTTATGGGAGTAAGATGGTATCTCATTGTAGTTTTGATTTGCATTTCCCTGATAGCTAGGGATTTGGAGCATTTTTTCATGTGCTTTTTAGCCATTTGTATTTCTTCTTTGGAGAAGTGTCTGTTTAAATCTTTTTCCCATTTTTTAAATGGGTTGTTTATCTTTTTGTTTTCGAGATCTATGAGTTCTTTATATATGCAAGTTATAAGTCTCTTATCAGATATATGGTTGCCAAATATTTTCTCCCATTGTGTGGGTTCCCTTTTTACTTTCTTGACAAACTCCTTTGAGGTGCAGAAGGCTTTAATTTTGAGGTAGTCCCATTTATCTATTTGTTCTTTTGCTGCTCGTGCTTTTGGTGTGATATTCATGAAGCCATTTCCTATTACAAGGTCCTGTAGATGTTTCCCTACACTGCTTTCTAAGGTCTTTATGGTCTTGGCTCTTATATTTAGGTCTTTGATCCATCTAGAGTTGATCTTTGTATAAGGTGTGAGATGGTAATCCTCTTTCATTCTTCTACATATGGGTATCCAGTTCTCCAGGCACCATTTGTTGAATAGGCCATTCTCTCCCAGTTGAGAGGGTTTGGTGGCTTTATCGAATATTATATGGCTATATACATGAGGTTCTATATCTGAACTTTCAATTCGATTCCATTGGTCTGTGTGTCTCTCCTTATGCCAGTACCATGCTGTTTTCACTACTGTAGCTTTGTAGTATGTTTTGAAGTCAGGAAGTGTGATTCCTCCTATTTCGTTTTTCTTTTTCAATATGTCTTTGGCTATTCGGGGCCTCTTTTTATTCCAAATAAATTTCATAGTTAGTTTTTCTAGTTCCTTAAAGAAGGCTGTGTTGATTTTTATTGGGATTGCATTGAACGTGTAGATCAGTTTTGGTAGGATAGACATCTTAATAATATTCAGTCTTCCTATCCATGAACAGGGAATATTCTTCCATTTATTTAGGTCTTCTTTGATTTCCTTGAACAATCTTGTATAGTTCTCGATGTATAAGTTTTTTACCTCTTTAGTTAAATTTATTCCTAAGTATTTGATTTTTTTATTTACTATTGTGAATGGTATTTGTTTCTTGATTTCCTCCTGATCTTGCTCATTATTGGTGTATAGAAATGCTACTGATTTTTGCGCATTGATCTTATAACCTGCGACTTTGCTAAACTCATTTATGAGTTCTAGGAGCTTTGTTGAAGATCTCTCAGGGTTTTCTATATATAGGATCATGTCATCTGCAAATAATGAAATTTTGACTTCTTCCCTTCCAATTTGAATGCCTTTTATATCTGGTTCTTGTCTCAGTGCTCGAGCCAGTACTTCCAAGACAATGTTAAATAGGAGTGGAGACAATGGGCATCCTTGTCTTGTTCCTGATTTTAGAGGGAAGGATTTCAGGACTTCGCCATTGTAAACAATGTTGGCTTTAGGTTTTTCATATATACTCTTTATCATGTTCAAAAAGTTTCCTTGTATTCCGATCTTTTGGAGTGTTTTTATCAGGAAGGGGTGCTGTATTTTGTCAAATGCCTTTTCTGCATCTATAGATATAATCATGTGGTTTTTTTCTCTCAATCTGTTTATATGGTGTATTACATTGATTGATTTTCTTATGTTGAACCATCCTTGCATACCTGGGATAAATCTCACTTGGTCATGGTGTATAATTCGTTTAATGTGTTGTTGAATACGATTAGCAAGTATTTTGTTAAGTATTTTTGCGTCTAGGTTCATTAGAGAAATTGGTCTGTAATTTTCCTTTCTTGTGGTGTCTTTGTTTGGCTTTGGTACTAGGGTAATGTTGGCATCATAGAAGGAATTAGGCAGTGTTCCTTCTGTTTCGATTTTTTGGAATAGTTTCAACAGGATTGGTGTTAGTTCTTTCCGGAATGTTTTGTAGAATTCACCTGTGAAGCCGTCTGGCCCTGGGCTCTTCTTAGTTGGGAGATTTTTAATGACTGATTCTATCTCTTTGCTTGTGATTGGTTTGTTAAGATCATCAATTTCTTCTTTCGTCAGTATGGGCTGTTTATGTATTTCTAGGAATCTGTCCATTTCCTCTAAATTGTCATTTTTGTTGGAATATAGTTTTTCAAAGTACCCTCTTATGATAGTCTTTATTTCTGTGGGGTCAGTGGTGATATCACCTTTCTCATTTCTTATTTTGTGTATTTGCATCTTTTCTCTTTTTTTCTTTGTTAGTCTCGCTAAAGGTTTGTCAATTTTGTTGATCTTCTCAGAAAACCAGCTCTTGGTCCTGTTTATTTTTTCAAGTGCTTTCTTATTTTCTATTTCATTTAGTTCTGCTCTTATCTTTGTTATTTCCTTCCTTCTTCTTCCTGTTGGGTTACTTTGTTGTTGTTTTTCTAATTCCTTCAAATGTGCGGTTAATTCTTCAATTTCTGCTCTTTCTTCTTTTTTGATATATGAATTTATGGCTATAAATTTCCCTCTCAGTACCGCTTTTGCTGCATCCCATAAATTTTGGTATGTTGTGTTACCATTATCATTTGTTTCAAGGTAGTCATTGATTTCTTTTGAGATTTCCTCTTTGACCCACTGTTTTTCTAAGAGTGTGCTGTTTAATTTCCAAATTGTCGTGTGAAGTCTGGGTCTCTGTCCCTTGCAAATTTCCAGCTTGACTCCACTGTGGTCAGAGATATTGTTTTGTATGATTTCGATCTTTCTGAATTCATTAAGCCTTTCTTTGTGGCCTAGCATATGGTCAATCTTGGAGAATGTTCCATGTGCGCTTGAGAAAAATGTATATCCTGCTGTGTTTGGGTGTAATGATCTATATATGTCTATTAGATCCAGCTCTTCTAATATACTGTTCAAATGTTTTGTTTCTTTAGTGATTCTCTTTTGAGATGTTCTGTCCAGAGTTGATAGTGGTGTATTAAAATCCCCCACTATAATTGTAGATGCATCTATTCTTTCACTTAGTTTTTCCAGCGTTTGCCTCACATATTTAGAGGCGCCCTTGTTAGGAGCATAAATATTTATGATTGTTCGATCTTCTTGACAAATTGTCCCTTTCACTAAAATATAGTATCCTTCTTTGTCTCTCACAATTGTTTCGCATTTAAAGTCTATTTTGTCTGATATTAATATAGCTACTCCTGCCTTTTTTTGGTTGTTGTTTGCTTGTATGATTGTTTTCCAGCCATTCACTTTCAACCTCCATGAGTCTCTGGGTCTAAGATGTGTCTCTTGTAGGCAGCATATAGATGGGTCGTATTTCCTTATCCAGTGTCCCAGTCTGAATCTTTTGATAGGTGAGTTTAATCCGTTGACATTCAGTGTTATTACGTTTAGAGAGTTATTTATGGTAGCCATATTTTGGTTGGATTTGTGTTTGTTATATTTTGTTTGTATTATTTTATTTTCCCCTTCTATTTTTGTCTTTCTTGTTGCTTTTACACTCTCCTCCATCTCTGACTGTCCTGTTTTTTCCTTTCTTCCTGCAGAATTCCCTTAAGAATTTCTTGAAGGGGAGGTTTCCTGTTGATATACTCTTTCAGTTTCTGTTTATCTGTGAATATTTTGAACTCTCCATCATTTTTGAATGCTAGTTTAGCTGGATAGAGTATTCTTGGTTGGAGATTTTTTTCCTTTAGTACCTTGACTATATCATACCACTGCCTTCTTGCCTCCATCGTTTCAGATGAGAAATCAGCACTTAATCTTATGGAGTTTCCCTTGTATGTGATGGTTTTCTTTTCTCTTGCTGCTTTTAGAATTTTTTCTTTGTCTTGAGCATTGGATAATTTGACAAGTATATGTCTTGGGGTGGGCCTGTTGGGGTTTATGACCAGTGGAGTGCACTGTGCTTCTTGGATATGTACATCTGTCTCTTTCAGTAGATTTGGGAAGTTTTCATTCATTATTTCCTGCAACACTCCTTCTGACCCCTTTCCCTTCTCTTCTCCTTCTGGAATGCCTATAATACGTATGTTTGAGCGTTTTGCATTATCATTCAGGTCCCTAAGTCCTATCTGGATTTTTTCTACCTTTTTATTGACCACTTCTACTATCTGTTTGATTTCCAATGCACTGTCTTCCACATCACTAATTCTCTGCTCTGCCTCTTCTAGTCTGCTGGTATTTGCTGCAAGTGTATTTTTGATTGCTTGAATTGTGGTGTTCATTTCCATCATATCTGTTATTTTTTTGCGCATGTCTGCAATTTCCCCTCCAAGTGTTGTCTTCACACTGTTAACCTCTTTCATTACTTCATCAAATTTGTCGGTGATAAATGTTCTGAGATCTTTCATTGCTTGTGCGAAGTCCTGCCCCCCTTCCTGATTTTCAGTTTGTTGATTGGATTCAGCCATGTTTTCCTGATTACTGGTTTGGTTTGTAGATTTTTGTTGCTGTCTTGTCAACATTTTTTCTTGACGGGTTTAATCAGTTCCTTAGCTTCTTTGTCTAGTCTTGGAGATTAATTAGCTGTTGTTTTTGCGTAAGTGTTATATCTTCTCTTTGTCACTTTGTTCTTCTTATTCCAATTTCTTATTGCTAGTTAAGCTCACTTTAAAGGAAAGTATTAGTGCTGGGGAAAGTCAATTGTGTAAGGAAGGAAAAAGTGTGAAGTAGTGTTGGTCATATATGTTTACAAAGCAACAATATGAGTTCTGGGAGGATGGGGGTTAGATCATGTAAATTGTGTAGAGTTATAGTAGTAGGAAAGTACCTATAATGAGGTAGACGACTGAATATGGGAGGAATGTGGTACGTACTAAGAGGCTATTGTTTTCGTGAGAGAGGGAAAGAGAAAAGAAAGGTAATAGTTTCAGGGACGAATACCAGATGGAAAACTAAACAAAGGTATTAGAAATTAAGAGTTAGACACTTTGTGGATCAAAGAAAGGGAGATGGAATATAGGAGAGATAGCAGATGGTGGAGGATATCAAGTTGTAGGGGAAAGGGGATAGTGTAGATAGGCTAAATCTATTCACAGAGAAATGAGGCAGTGGAGGGTGAGGAAACCCAGCAAATGTGAGGTATTTCCTGTAGGACCTATTGTATTGTTAAGGTAAAATAGTATAAGAAGAATATTGGGGACAAGAAAGAGAGGATTGGAAAAAAAAAAAAGAACAACAAGAACAACAAGAACAACAAAAAAATAAAAAATAAAATAAAAAATAAAATAAAAAATAAAAAACAAAGAACAGAAACCCCGCCGCCAGGCTCGGCTGGGCTCAGCTGGGCTCCGGTCCCCCGCCCGCCGCCCGCCTTGGCTCGGCTGGGCTCGGCTGAGCTCGGCTTTCCCGCCCGCCGCCCGGCGCGGCGTGGCTGGGCTCGGCCCCCCCGCCCGCTGTGGCTCAGCCGGGCTCGGCCGGACTCGGCTTCCCCGCCCACTGCCCGCCGCCCGCCGCGGCACGGCTAGGCTCGGCTGGGCTTGTCTCCTTCGCCCGCCGCGGCACAGCGCGGCTCGGCTCTCCCGCCCGCCACCCGCCGCGGTGCTAGCTGCCTCGGCTCCGCCTACCCAAGGAGGAAGTCCTCCACACGTAGCTGGGATCTCCGTGTATATTTCACAGATGGATCCTCTCTGTTACCTTCCCTCCAAATCGATGTCCAGACACCTCCGGACCAGGAAAAATCCCGAAACAGCCGGTCCCAAAGAGTCTCCGACGCCTCCCAGCTGATTCCCCCCAGGAGCTAGTAACCGGGAAGTTCACTCAGCCGCCATCTTGCCTCCCCCTCCTCTGTCACATATTTATTAGACCTTCATTTCTTTTTATGGCTGAAGAATATTCCATTGTATGTGAATACTACATTTTATTTATTCATTCATTGGTTGATAGACACTTGATTCCATCTTTTTGCAATTGTGAATAATGCCGCTATAAACATTGGTGTGCATATATCTGTTCGAGTCCCTGCTGTCAGTTCTTTTGGGTATATCCCTGGAGTGGGACTGTCAGGTCATATAGTAGTTCTGTACTTCGCTTCCTGAGGAACTGCCAAACTGCCTTCCACCATGGCTGTCCCATTTTACATTCCCACCAATAGTGATCTTGTGATCATATTTCTCCACATTATCTCCAACACTTATTTTAAAATAGTAGCCATTCTAGTATGAGTGAAATGGTATCTTGTTGTAGTTTTGATTAACATTTCCCTAACAGATAGTGATATTGGGCATCTTTTCATTTGTATACCTTCTTTGAGATATTTGTATATCTTCTTTGGAGAAATGTCTATTAAAGTCTTTTGCTCATTTTTTAATTGGGTTGTCTTTTTATTGTTGAGTTGGAAGATTTCTTTATGTATTCTGGGTATTAAAGCCTTATTGGATATGTGGTTTCCAAATAGTTTCTCCTATTGAGTAGGTTGTCTTTTTACTTTCATGATGAAGTCTTTGGAGGCACAAAAGTTCCCAGTTTTGATGAGGTCCCAAGTATCTATTTTTTCTTTTGTTGTTTGTGCTTTGGGTGTAAAGTCTAAGAAACCATTGTCTAACACAAGGCCCTGATGATGCTTCCCTATGTTTTTTTCCTAGGAATTTGATTATTCTGGCTCTTATATTTAGGTCCTTGCTGCATTTTGAGTTGATTTTTGTAGGAGTCATGGACCCGAGGGTATTGGGAATGAAAGATAAAGAAAGATTGGGTTCAGGGGATCTACGAGCATTGAAGCCTCAAGCTCATCAGACAAGTTTATTAATCTCAGGGGCTTCTTTATATACCCCAAGCAATTGTGAGAACCAGCAACTATTCTAGCTAACTATTCCCATTACCTCATTCTAAATAACACAGTGCACAGTGGATAAGATAGTTACCAAAGCTCATAATGTTCTATTATATTATTGAAACAAATATACTCATTAATCTTGTTGCCCAGGTTACTTGAAATATCAAGTCTGGGTTCTGCTGGAATGTTATGTTTCCCAGAGAGATTAGCCACCTGCTCGTATATCTCTAGGGACAGCATGACCCAGTGGTCAGAAAGTAACTTGCTTCCATGGAAACAATATGCCTTTGTTTCCCACAGATTTTTGTGTATGGTGTGAGGTGGGAGACCACCTTCACTCTTGTGCATTTAGTCATCCAGTTTTCCCAGCACCATTTGTTGTTCTTCCCCAGGGAGTGGACTTGGCCCCTTGTCAACAGTCAGTTGGCCACAAATACTGTATGATTGTGCTGTTATGAACTAAATATATTATGTAAACTCATGGAGTTAATAATTAGAATGTAGGTCACCAGAAAATAGCATGAGGGTAGAGAATAGACAATTGAGGATTATAGACAGCTGAGGATTAAACTGTGCAGAACTGGTAAAAATGTTGTTTGTAAATCTTTGGAAATGAACAGAAATGATGAAAGCACATCACAGTGTTTGTAACTAACAGAGCTGTTACATGGTATAATAGCGGTTGAAAGGGTAAGTCTAAGGTCATGTACATTACTAGAAGGAAAACTAAAAAATGGTGAGACTTCCACCAATCTACTGGATTAAACTTATTAAAAGGAGAAATTAAATCATTAAAGATATCCTTATCTTCAGCTACTTAAATCTGATTACGATACATTTCTAATACCTTTTTCTGTAATTCTTCTATTTCTAATGACATATTACCTTTATGACCTATCAAATGATTTTTAATCTTTTCCTAATCAAATATAGAATTATTATAAGCAAGTGGAGTAATACAAAAGTTACTTTCATTCCAATCACATTTCAATCCCCTTAAGTTTAAATTATACAATTGATCTCCAGTATGCAAAACCACTGATTCTAAATCATTAACTCTACTGTTTAATTCTCCATCAATATGTTCTTGACTACGCTGTAAGTCACTAGCATTCTTATGCCATTCACGCACGTATTGTTGAGTCTGCACCATCTCATGCAAGGCCACAGTAGCTGTAGCGGCAGCTGCGATGACACCAATCAGTCCTAAGATGCCAGCTATTATCAGTCCCACAAATCGCTTTGAGCGCTTAGGGATTTCTCGAGCCATATGGAACAGCAGTTGACTCTCAGGTGACGATTGCCAAATTCGGTTCAGTCGCACTGGGATTCACACTCCCCGCCACCTTCGAGCCATTATAATGAAATCTCCATTCTGTAAAATGTTCTCAGACAAATAAGTATGCAAGGCCCCACTTTTATAAAATAGAGCATTCTCAGTTATAGTTAATTTTCCAACCACAAACACATAAGGATCTCTTACACACCCCTGAAGATGATGAATTTGATTTAAATGCAGATATTGACCATTCTTACTATTATTCCCAATCCTTTTTATAGTAGGAGCTATTCCTAGAAAAACTCTCCACAGATTCTTCTGCTTGTTTATAGATGTAATATTACACCATGGAGAAGGGATCCATTTCCCTTTCTGTTTCCAAACACTATTATTTTTAGTAAAAATTATTTTTTGTTGTCCTTTACTATTTAGACCATGCCAAATAAATCTGTCATTATATTCAATGGGACTCCCCATAGGGGCACTTTCCCACACTATTCCATAGGAATCATTAAAAATGACAGATCCTCTTCCTATATGGCACTCTTGCCATCCTTCTTTATCCCTATTGTCTTTTTGCGGACAATCATAAGTAGGATTTTTGGTCATGAATAAATTGGAAGAGGGAAATAAAGTCACAATAAACTGAGTATTATTATTTTTAAAGATAATTATGGCCTGATTTTTAACATACATACAGGAAGGATGGTTACCAATGCATAAGGGTCGATAATCAAATGGTAATACAAGATTATTGATTCTTTGTCCTTCTTCATAGGGTTTAATTGACAATTGATCATCAATTGGTCCAGGGAATATATGGGTTTTATTCAGATATATATGAAAGAATGGATCTTTTCAGGTTAACACTCTAAGTAATGGGGGATTAGGTATATAGGCCCAGTAAGTGTAATTACTGGCAGCTTCTTCATTACTTACGATCACCATCATCAGAAGTTGCAGGAGAACCCATCTCCTCATTCCGGGGTTTAATCTTCTTCGCAGGTAACCAAATTTGTTCTCCATTTTCTGAAATGATAAGAGCATAGCCTCACCCCCTTACTTTAATCCTGCCTTTTTTCCATTCATTGCTTAAAATATCTTTCCAGAATATTGGTTGATCTTCATTTCCTGCGTCCACTGTAGATGTTTGACATTTTCCAAAGTGACATTCCACAGGTGTCAATGAATTATAAACATTAAGAAAATTTAAAGTAAATAAAGCTTTTGCCAATTGATCTTTTGGTGTTATAATACCATCATCTCCCCCTTCCTGTTTTAAAAGCATAGTTTTTAGGGTATGATGGCTGCGTTCAACTATGGCTTGACCTGTAGGATTATAAGGAATGCTGGTAACATGTTCAATACCATATTTTAAACAGAAAGATTCAAAGGATTTACTAATGTAAGAAGGTTTATTATCAGTTTTAATTTTCAGAGGCCATCCCATTACAGCAAAAGCAGACCAGAGGTGTGAGTGAACATGATGAAACTGTTCCCCACTTTGAGCAGTAGCCCACATAAAATGAGAATAAGTGTCAATATAAACATGAACATATTGTAGTTTACTAAAGGATGGTATGTGAGTAACATCCATCTGCCATAATTGATTAGGAGTCAGGCCTCTGGGATTAGTTCCAGCCTGAAAAGGCACCGCTGTTAGTGGTCCACAAGTAGGACAAGTGGGAATAATTTCTTGTGCCTGTAGTTTTGTTAACTTTTGATATTTATTTCATAGGCCTTTAGCATTAGTGTGAGTTAAAGCATGGTAATCACGAGCACTTTGTAAACACCCCACTAATAAATCAGCTCGAGCATTATTTGCTGTCATAGGACTAGGCAAAGAGGTATGAGAGCATACATGAGTAATGTAAATAGGATGCTGTCTTAACTTAATGAGATGTTGCAAGTCAGCGAAAAGTTGAGATAACTCATCAGTAGCAAAGATATGAGCTGTTTCAATATGCTTGACAGTAAGACATACATATTCAGAGTCAGAGACAATGTTCAAGGGCTCTCAAAACATTTGTAAAACCTTAATGATGGCTGAAAGCTCTGTGCATTGAGCAGATGAATAAGGAGTTTGCCAAACCTGTTCTTTTTGAGAAATAACGTATGCTGCTTTTTTATTTCTATTACCATCAGTAAAAACTGTACAAGATGGTTGGGCTATGTGCATAGCCCTGAAAAGCACTGCAAAAGTCTATTGTTGGGTTTTTTACAGATAGAGGAATGCAGCTGGCTTGATTTGTCTAAGAAGACACTAAAGAAAGTCTTAGCAAGTTTTAAAACAAAGTGATAGCAATACAGCTGGACATTAACTTTATGCAACATACTAGCAGTGTTTGGGATTGCTGCATACTATAGTATTGTTACTTTAATCTATGATAAGAGGTTGTTTCTGTGACACACACTCTTTTATAATAATTAAAACCATAATTAACCACATTGTACTTTTCTTTAATATTATGCTGAAATATTGGTAACTTTATACACTCTTAAGCATTTATAGAAACCTTTTACTCATACAACTTTAATTAACAGAGGGTTAAAGGAAAGAAAAAACTTGTTAATTTTATAACACTTTAAAACACCTTTTATTCAACTTATAACATATTAAATGAACTTAATTATTACTTTAATTTTTCTTTCAAGGTAAAAGAACAAATCTCTTATAATTAGTTTGGAATAAAAGGCTACTTTTCAGGATTTGATTTTGAGAAAGCAATTTTCAACATTATGTTCCTTTAAAAGAGATAAAACTTTTCCTTCTTGGAACACCAAGGAAATGATGAGGTTAAAGCACAAGAAGCTATTTTGATAAACAGACTTTTTTTAAAATTCAGGATAAAAGCTTTTACCAAAACAGATTAATGATTTGAGAGGCTTTGGGAAAGAACAAAATTTTAACTTTGCATTAGTATACTACTTGATAATAAAGCCTTTAAAATTTTATAGATAGACCCATCAAATCTTATTCAACTTTAACCATAAAAATTCTTTTTCCATGAACTGTCTGCACTTTTAGTATTCACTCAGGTTTTGTTCCATATTTTACTCTTTCTTAATAACCAATCATTTTATCTTAGGACAAAATCATCTCCTGTTTCCTTAATAATAAAAACACATTTCATATAGCCCACATACGAAGTTATCAAGCAAACTTCTTATAACATAATACCATCAACACTAAACAAGCTTGTTAAAATAATGATACTTAATACTTTACTTACTTTACTTAATACTTAATACTTAGTAGCATGCAATATCAGAAACAGTTTCCTAAAAGCAAGTTGTCAAGGGAGGCTGGCTGCAGCCAAGCTTTTCTTTTATAAAATTACCTTTTATTATTATTATTATTATTAATTCAGGTTTGTTTAATAATGACCTTTTGGAATTAGCCACTTAAACACTTTAATTTAAACAATGCTTCATAAGACTTTTTATAATTATTTATAACCATATAAAGTATAATTATATTATTTTAAGACAAATTTTACCTTTACAACACATTTCCTTACTTAAAATTACCACAATACTTTCTACAACTTGCCACATGCATTTAAGTTCCAAGAGTTTATGAAAATTAGCCATTCTACTTTAGGACAAAACACACCTTTTTGCAAAAACATATTAAATTTCAGTTAGCATTCTCACAAACTTTCAACCTTTTTAATATTCATTTAAGTTTTACATCCTTCATATTATCCTGTGAAGAAAAATAAGTTATTCATTTCAATCTAGGCAAGAACAACTTTTTATAAAAAGACTTATAGTAATTTTGTTAATCAAGAATCACAATTTTTATCATTGTAGAGATCTTATTAACATTTAAACTTATGTGTTAATATAAGGGCTTATTTAATTTTTGGCCATTTGAATAGAGCTCTTTTATAAATTTTTATTAATTTATATTACCATCTGGAGGTATCAAAATATACACTGACATTGAACGAACAGACAAACACAGAATAATCACAACACAGTAACAGAAACATACAGTTTACAATTAACTCATAATTCTTACTTTCTTGGTATAGCTGCTTTTAAGTTCTTATTAAGATTTCTTCTGGAATCCATGTTGCCTGTAACATGCAAGCTTGTGCTTGGAAACATTTTTATTAGTTTTCAGCAATTAGTTAAGATAACTTGAGACAGACCGTTAACACACATTTTTGGATTATTACTCTGTAAGACTATACTGAGACTTGAAGTTCAGGAGTAAACTATTGATTTAAAACTGAAAATTCCTTTTTAAACCTTGATAAAAATTTTGTACTAATTTTATTATCTTGGTTAAATAAGCCCAATTAGAATTAGCATGGAAATAAAACAGAACACCAATGTTGCCATGTTTTTTTCTCTTTTTCCAGTGGCTTAACTCTGTTAACCCCACTAGCCCACAGCTACATTGTCATGTAGACAGCAGGGGGTTTGCAGAGTTGCTGCCAGAACAGTTCCCTTATCTTAGTTAGCACTTTAACAGAGAGTTTTCTTACAAGCCTGATTTCACTCACAAGGACTTTATTTAGTATCTTTGCCCATTTTAATCTTTCAATACTTTAAAAGTTTTTGGCTCAGGATGAAACTTGACACCCCCTTGCAGATTCTTTGTATCTGGTGGTATCACATGTAATGTTACAGGGAAAGCAGATAATAATTGTTTAACACAAGGCAAAGCATCGGTAACATCTGAAAACATTTCTAATTTAGGCTTAGTAACAGAAGGCAATTCAGTAGGTGCAGAGGGTTGTACTGGCTACACAGAAGATATTTCATTAGGACACTTCACTGAGCTTTTATTGATGAAAGGGTTAATATCAGGATGAGGGAAAAAAACCTGATGGTTCTCCATTCGCCTCAACCTCCTGTTTTTGTTGCAATTTACTTTCTTTCATTTTAAGTTTACTTATGGGCTTAGAAAATATAGTAATTTCATCTTTCTCTCCTTCTTCAGACAGTAAAGGATCTAAGGCCGCAGCAATTTGCTGGCACAAAGCCCACACAGATAAAGGAATGGATTCCCCTCTTTGATATACTCTTCCTAAAGCTTTCATTACACATTTCCACTGTTTCAAATTTAAAACATTATGCCCCTGAGGCTGAAACCAGTAACAATGTTTCTGAACTAAGGCAAAAAATTCAAGTAAATCTGCTGTTTTTATTGTGATGCCAACCGTATGTAAAAGCATTTTTAAAACTTGTGAATATTCTTCCAAGCATCCTGGCTGATTACCCATACCCTGATGCTAGCGGAAACAATATTAAAATATATTAACACACAGCAATACCAAACCCGGGTTACTGCTGATTGACGCTCTTACCTTAAAGAAGGCTTTTCTGTTTCCGCGTTCCCGATACTGTCGTGGAAGAATCTCTGCTGAAGTTATTGCCTCGGGCCCCACGTTGGGCGCCACTTGTAGGAGTCATGGACCCGAGGGTATTGGGAATGAAAGATAAAGAAAGATTGGGTTCAGGGGATCTACGAGCATTGAAGCCTCAAGCTCATCAGACAAGTTTATTAATCTCAGGGGCTTCTTTATATACCCCAAGCAATTGTGAGAACCAGCAACTATTCTAGCTAACTATTCCCATTACCTCATTCTAAATAACACAGTGCACAGTGGATAAGATAGTTACCAAAGCTCATAATGTTCTATTATATTATTGAAACAAATATACTCATTAATCTTGTTGCCCAGGTTACTTGAAATATCAAGTCTGGGTTCTGCTGGAATGTTATGTTTCCCAGAGAGATTAGCCACCTGCTCGTATATCTCTAGGGACAGCATGACCCAGTGGTCAGAAAGTAACTTGCTTCCATGGAAACAATATGCCTTTGTTTCCCACAGATTTTTGTGTATGGTGTGAGGTGGGAGACCACCTTCACTCTTGTGCATTTAGTCATCCAGTTTTCCCAGCACCATTTGTTGTTCTTCCCCAGGGAGTGGACTTGGCCCCTTGTCAACAGTCAGTTGGCCACAAATACTGTATGATTGTGCTGTTATGAACTAAATATATTATGTAAACTCATGGAGTTAATAATTAGAATGTAGGTCACCAGAAAATAGCATGAGGGTAGAGAATAGACAATTGAGGATTATAGACAGCTGAGGATTAAACTGTGCAGAACTGGTAAAAATGTTGTTTGTAAATCTTTGGAAATGAACAGAAATGATGAAAGCACATCACAGTGTTTGTAACTAACAGAGCTGTTACATGGTATAATAGTGGTTGAAAGGGTAAGTCTAAGGTCATGTACATTACTAGAAGGAAAACTAAAAAATGTAACATGGGACTGTATAAGAGTGAAATCTCATGTAAAGTATGAATATGGGTGATATTGCATATATGACTGTTTTTTACAAAATATCAATACAAATAAACTAGAGAGACAAACAATAGCAGCTATGTATGGTAGGTGAAGCAGAGAGGTGATGGGTTTTGTTTATTATTATTGGAATAATTAAAATGCTCTCAAATGATTGAAGTGATGATTGCACAACTATGTGATTATAATGGATACCATTGATTGTGCACTTCAGATGGTGTATTAGTCAGCCAAGGGGGTGCTGATGTAAAATACCAGAAATCTGTTGGCTTTTATAAAGGGTATTTATTTGGGGTAGAAGCTTACAGTTATCAGGCCATAAAGCATAAACTTCCCTCACCAGTCTACCGCTATGTCTTAGAGCAAGATGGCTGCTGACGTGTGCGAGGGTTCTGGCTTCCTGCGTTCCTCTCTTCCTGGGGCTTGCCTCTCTCTAGGTTCAGCTGCTCATTCTCTGGTCTCTGCAGCTACAAACTATCAGGCGAATGGTTAGTTTCTCTTCCCAGGGCCTTCTCTCTTCCCTCATGGCCAAGCTCCTCTGTGTGCTTCCTTCCTGGGGCTCCAGCTCAAAACTCCAGCCTCCCTGCTCTGTGGTGCAGTTTCTCTATGAGTCCTCACCCACAAAGGGGATGGGGAGCAGATGTCCTACTGATGTGACCCAATGAAAGCCTTAATTACTATTTAATTAAGTAAAAGTAAAACCTTTAAATCCAATACATGCTAATATGCCCAGAGAAGAGACCAGTTTACAGACATATCCAATATTTCTTTTTGGAATTAGTAATATCAAACTGCTACAGATGGATTTATGCTTTATTAATATGTATCAATAAAATTGATTTGTTTAAAAAAATCAGTTGGCCATAAATGTGACGATTGGTTTCTGAGCTCTCAGATTCCATTGTTCTACATGTCTGTGCTTGTGCCAGTACCATGCTGTTTTGTTTTTTTTGATTAAGGAAGTCAGAACTTTTTTTTAAAAAAGATTTATTTATTTACTTTTAAAAAAAATTTCTCTTTCCCTTCCCCAGATGGTTCTCTTGTCTGTCTAGTCATTGTTTGCTCATCCTCTCCAGGAGGCACTGAGAACTGAACCCAGGACCTCCCACCTGGGAGGTGATGCACAATGGCCTGAGCCACACCTGCTCCCCATGGGTTGTGATGTCTGCCAGTATGTGGCCTCTGCTCATTTAGGCATCTGCTTGTTGTGGCAGGTGTGGAGTCTAGCGCATTGTGGCGGTTGCAGGAGTCTGCTTGCAGTGGGTGCAGCATCTAGTTCATTGCAGCAGGTGCAGGCATCTGCTTATCTTCCATGTGGTAGGCGGGCACCCAACTGGTTGAGCCACATCCACTTCCTTACCATGCTGTTTTGATTACTGTGGCTTTGTAATGAGTTTTAAGATCAGGAAGTGTGAGTCTTCCAACTTAGTTCTTTTCCAAGATGGATTTGGCTCTTTGGGGCCCTTACCCTGCCATAAAATGTAATGATGGCCTTTTCCATTTCTGCAAGGAAAGCTGTTAGAATTTTTATTAGGATTGTGTTGAATTTGCAAATTGCTCTGTGTAGATTTGACTTCTTAACAATATTTAGTCTTCCAATCCATGAACATGAAATATCTTCCCATTTAAGTCTTCTTTGATTTCTTTTAGCAATATCTTGTAATTTTCTGTGTATAAGTTCTTTGCATCCTTGGTTACATTTATTCCTAGATAGTTGATTCTTCTAGTTGCTATTATAAATGTAATTTTTTTCTTGGTTTCTTCTTCAGATTGTTCATTACTGGTATATAGAAACACTCCTGATATTTGTATGCTGACTTTATATCCTACCACTTTGCTGAATTCATTTATTAGTTCCAGTACTTTTTGTGGACTTTTCAGGATTTTCTGTATATAGGATCATGTCATCTGCAAATAGGGAAAGTTTTACATCTTCCTTAGCAATTTGGATTCCTGTTATTTCTTTCTCTTGACTAATTGCTCTAGCTAGAACTTCAACTACAAGGTTGAATAACAGTGATGATAGTGGGCAATCACAGGTGAAATTAGGAAATATCTTGAGGAAAATGAAAATGGAAATACAACATACCAAAACTTATGGGATGCAGCAAAGGAAGTGCTGAAAGATAAATTTATATCTTTACATGCTTACATTAAAAAAAAAAAGAAAGATCTCAAATCAGAGACCTTACATCAAAACTAGAGAATGTAGGGGAGTGGATGTAGCTAAAGTGGTTGAGCACCTGCTTCCCATGTACAAGGTCCCAGGTTTGATCCCTGGCACCCCCTGGAAACAAACACACAAACAGTCGTTGGGGAGCAAATGTAGTTTAGTGGTTGAGTGCCTGCTTCCCATGTATGGGGTCCTGGGTTCAATCGCTGGTACCTCCTTAAAAAAACACAAAACTACCAGATCTAGAAAAGAAGAATGAACTAAACCCAAAGTGAGCAGAAGGAAGAAAACAACAAAAATTAGAATGGAGAGAAATGAGCTAGATAATAATAAAACAACAATACAGAACAAAACAGGAAGTTGATTCTTTGACTAGATCAATAAAATTGACAAACCTTTAGCTAGAATGACAAAGAAAAAAGAGAGGATGCAAATAACTAAAATCAGAAATGAAAAGAGGGACATTACTACTGACTCCACAGAAATAGCAAGGACTCGAGCATTCTGTGAACAACTGTACATCAACAAGCTGGACAACGTACATGGAATGGGCAAATTCCTAGGAGCACACAAACTTCCTACCCTGACTCAAAAAGAAATAGAAGATATCAATAAACCAATAACTAGTAGAAAGATTGAATCAGTAATGAAAAAACTTCCAACAAAGGAAAACGCATGACCGGATAGCTTCACAGGTGGAATTTACCAAACAAGCCAAGACTTAAGACCAGCCCTGCTCAAGTCCTCCCAAGGCAGGGACTCCAGCAGAGACCGGTGCCATCTTGCTTTGCCATGTGCCTGGATAACAGGATCAATAATTGTTGACCTTGGTGAGAAGCACCTCTTATGGTACCTCAATGTGAACTTTTCATGGCCTTGAAACTGTAAGCTTTTACCCCAAATAAATCTCCTTTATAAAAGCCAACCTATTTCTGATATTTGCATCAGCAGCCCTTTGGAAAACTAAAATGTCAAAAGAATCATACATTATGATCAAGTGCAATTCTTCTCAGGTACGCAAGACAAGAGAGGATCAGCTCCTGCCAATTCTGGTTTCAAACGTCTTCAGGTGAAGCTGACACATGTCTGTCCTGTGCTTCTCCCCTCAGGTGGGCCTCGCCTCCTCAGTCCCACATGACTGTGAAATCTCCCCTTTGCCACCTCACACTCAGAAAACCTCCTGTGGGAAAAACAGGCTGTGTATTTTGGGCGTCTCTAGATAAGGCCTCATGCTAATTCACATAGCCATGTCATTCTCATTCCTTAATAGAGTCCCTTTGCTTATGCCAAGTCTGACTCTGAACCTTTACCCAGACTTGGCAAATATTCCCAGGGAGAAAGTGGCCATCCAACTCAGCTCTCCCAGGAAAGCCTTGTCTGTGTCTGGAATTTTAATTCATCTAGTGCTCTCTTTGCTTCCCCAACTCTCTGATGTTTTGAAAAACACGACTTTGCAATTTATTCAGTTTTTATTCTAGTTGTTATAGCAGCCTAATAGCTAGCTACAACTTACTACATCACACCTAAATAAGGAGGTCTCCTAACAAGGATTTTTAATCATTTTATTTTTGAAACTTTTAATTAAAAATACTTTATTTTTAACTGCAGTGAAATATATAAAATATAAAAATCATTTTAACTGAACAATTCTTTGACATTAAGTACATTAACAATACTGTGTAACTTTCACCACTATTTCCAGATTATTTTCATCCTCTTAAACCAAACCTCATACTCCTTTAGCAATAACAGAGCAATATTGTCTCAGTGTTTAATTAACCATTAAACCATTGACATATATTTATAATGTTATTTTACACATTTGCCTGTTAAATCATGAGGGGGACAAAGTTATAAACCAAAAGTACAATAATATGGGATTTCATATTTAGCAATGTAGTTACCTTTACCAATGTTATGTATTTCTTCTTATGGTTTCAAGTTACTTTCTAGTGTCCTTTCATTTTAGCCTTAAGGATTCTTTAGCATTTCGTAGGGCAGGTCTTCTAATAATGAACTCTTTTACCTTTTGTTTTTCTGTAAATGTCTTAATTTCTCCTCCATTTTTGAAAGATAATTTTACTGGATATAGAAATCTTGATTGATTGACAGATTTTTTTTCTTTAAGGACCTTGTATATGCCACCCCACTGTCTTCTGACCTCCATGGTTTCTGATGAAAAATCTGGTGTTTATCTAATTGGGGATCCCTTGTATGTGCTGAGATGCTTCTCTCTTGCTGCTTTCAAAGTCCTCTCTTTACCTTTGGATTTTGACAGTTTCACTCTAATGTGTCTTGGTATAGCTCTCATAGAGTCTGTCCTTCTTGGAACTCATTGGGCTTCTTGGATGTGTGTATTCAAGTCTTTCATCAGATTTGGGAAGTTTTAGACATTATTTCACCCCCCAATTTTTTTCTGCCCATTTCTTTCTCTCTTGTCCTTCTGGGACTTCAGTAATGCATATGTCATTATGCGCGATGGTTTCCCACAGGCCCCTCAGGCTCTCTTCACATTTCTTCATTATTTTTTTCTTCATACCCTTCACACTGGATAATTTCAATTGTCAGGTCTTCCAGTTTGTTCATCTTTTTTCTTCTGCCTATTAAACTCTGCAGTTGAATCCATTGGTCCTGGTTTGTCTTTTGTAGATGCCAGAAAATTATGTTCTTAAGCTAACCCATTCCTGTGCCTGTAAACACAGTGTAGACAGGGCTTTTTGATTAGATTCAGTTAAGGGACCTTGATTAGATCACTTGATAGGATGGATTTTGATTGGACTTTGTCAGTGAGGCATGACACAGATTGGATCTCTGCCCTCTTGCTGGGTCTTATATAAACTGAGAACACACAAACAGACACAGAACGTGGAAACCACCATTTTGGCCTAGCCATTTGTAGCATTTTGATATTATTGATGAATTCCAAAAAGAAATATTGGATTATGTTTGTAAACTGATCTTTTCCTCTGGGCATATTAGATTATATTGGATTCAGAGGTTTACTTGATTAAGTAATTACGTAAACCTCTTGTGCCAGTAGGGCTTTGAAACCACCCTTGGTGGGTGGGGACTCACAGATAAAAGGCATGGCAAAGGACAGAATTAAGAGCTTCTGATGTTGGAGTTGTGCTGAAGCTGGAGCCCCAGTGAGAGAGACAGAGCCATTCACCTGATAGTCCACAGCTGACCTTCTGGAGGAAACAGGAGCTGAGCCCAGAGGAGCCCAGGAAGCCTGAACCCTCGCAGACGTCGGCAGCCATCTTGCTCCAACACGTGGAAATTTGGTGAGGGAAGGAGCTTATGCTTTATGGTCTGGTAACTGTAAGCTCCTACCCCAAATAAATTCCCTTTATAAAAACCAACCAACTTCTGGTATTTTGCATCAGCACCCCTTTGGCTGACTAATACACCGTGTGAGAAAGAGGACTTGAGCAGCTGAAGTTGAAGCATGAAGCCTCCGAGAGGCTGAGCCCATGGAGCAGCCATGGCTGAGAGACGAGGCCTGGAAGGAGACTAGCCCTGTGCCTGATCACCCACCGCTGAGCTCCGGGAGATGGTGAGCCTCGAGAGGAAGGCAGGGACCTGGGAAGAGATGGGCTGACGCCTTGCCTTGCCATGTGTCGGGATGCCAGGATCACCAGTAGCTGACTTAGGTGAGAAAGTGTCTCTGGTGATGCCTTAATTTGGACATTTTTACAACCTCAGAACTGTAAGCTTTTACCCTAATAAATTTCCCATTATGAAAGCCAACCCATTTCTGGTGCTTTGCATCAGCAGCCTTGTGGCAAATTAGATACCATCTAATGAGTCTTTCGTTTCAACTAGGTTCCTTGTTAAAATTTTTATCTCTTTATTTTGTTCAGTGTTTTCCTAATTTTCTTCAGTTCTTTGTATGTGGATTCCTTTAGCCTATTGAACGTAAGATGGTTTAAAGTCTTTGACTAATGGTTCCAATTTATAAGCTAGCTCAGGGATGGTTTTTGGCAAATTCTACTTCCCTGTGAATGGGCCATACTTTTCTGTTGTGTGCTTTGTAATTGTTTGTTGAGAACTACTCATTCTGAGTGTTATGTCATTCTAGATCTGGAAATCTAGTTTCCCACCCCTCTGGGACTGTGAGGTTTTGTTGCTGCTGAGGGCTGGTGCGTCAGTTTGTGACTTTTAACTACTTTCACTCCCAAATGGGAATGGACTAGAAAAGAAAAAAAAAGGTTCTGCCTCTTTAAGACTCCTCTGCCTCCTTTGCCTGAGAGGGGTGGAAGGAACGGCAGCCCCAGCCTTCGAAAGCAGCTGGTGAAGGGCAGTGATCAGTGATGGGACCCTCACCCCCACATGTGGAGAACTGGGTGCTCACAGCCCACCCTGGCCCCAGTGAGCTGAACCAGGACAGGCGCAGCCCCACTGCCACGAGGCGGGGTCGGGATGGCCACTGCTGCCCAGACGGTGAAATTCACCGAAAACCACCAGTTTACCAGCCTCTTCCTCCTGATCTTCCCCGGATACAGAATTCCCATAGACCCCCTTTCACAGACACAATTTCCCTTTTATTAAAATTTTGTGGGGAAGTGGACGTGGCTCAACTGGTAGAGTGTCCGTCCACCATATGGAGGGTCCAGGGTTCAAACCCAGGGCCTCCTGACCCGTGTGCAGCTGGCCCATGTGCAGTGCTGATGCGCGCAAGGAATGCCCTGCCACGCAGGGGTGTCCCTCACGTAGGGGAGCTCCACGTGCAAGGAGCGCGCCCCGCAAGGAGAGCCACCCAGTGTGAAAAAAAGTGCAGCCTGCCCAGGAGTGGCACTACACACACACAGAGCTGACACAGCAAGATAATGCAACAAAAAAGAGATGCATTTTCCCAGTGTGACAGATAATGCAAGCAGACACAGGAGAACACACAGCGAATGGACACAGAGAACAGACAACAGGGGGAAGGGGAGAGAAATAAATAAAATAAAATAAAATAAATTTGTATTAGTCTAGTAGTTTGTTTCTATTAATGAAACAATATTATTATATTATTAACTAAAGTCCATGCTTTATATTAGGGTTCACTCAACACTTCTGTAAGATTTTTTTGTGGTAACCTATATACAACCTAAAATTTCCTTTTTATCCCTTTTTGAATATTTGATTCTGTTGATTATGTTCAGAGTTGTCCCTCCATCACCATTAGCCATTGCCAAAACTTTTCCATCACCCAAACATAAACTCCATTAATTCCTAATTCCATTAGCTCCCCATTCCCTTCTCCAAGTTGGCCCCTGGTAACTTGTATTCTAGTTTCTGACAATTCCTTTTTACTGCTGAGTAATTTTCATTGTGTGAATATACCACATGTTGTTCATCCACTCATCTGTTGTTAGGCATTTGGGTTGTACCTTTTCATATTTATTATTGTAGCAGTTTGATATTATTTATGAATTCCAAAAAATATATATTTGATTATGTTTGTAAATTGCTCTGTTCCTCTGGGTGTGATACCCTTTGATTGTACTAGATTCGGCTGAGATGTCTTTATGTTAAATTATGTTAGATTAGGGCTTTGATTCCACCACATCACTAGGGTGATTCAGTTTGAGTCCCTGCCCCCTTTGTGGGCTATATAAAAATCCTTTCTAAATACCAACAGATTTCTGGTACTTTGCCTCAGCATCCCTTTGGCTGACTAATACAATTATCTATGTTTATATACATTTTGGTGAAGTCCCTATTTCAGTCTCTTGTTCATCCTTCTATTGTATTATTTGTCTCTTTCATATTGATTTATAGACATTCTTTATATATTCCGAATAAGTGCAATATATTGCACTTAATTTGCAGTATATTATCCTGGACTCGGTCTCAATCAAGGAGACACACAGAAGTAGATACACAGAGAGAGATACACACGGGAATAGAGAGGGCTCCATGGTGCCAGAGAGAACGTGGTCAGGTTCCCCTGCAACCCTGGAAGACAGATGAACCATTTGCCTGGCAGTCTGTAGCTGAAGGGAACAGAACAGCTGAGGCCTATGCCAGCTCCAGCTGAGCTACCCAGCAGGCTCTGGGCCCACGGAGCCTTCGGAGGAAAGAGGAAGCCGGAGCCCTCACGCACTTCGCCCGCCATCTTGCCTCAACACGTGGCCACAGACATGTGGCGAGAAACTACCTCTTATGGTACCTTGAGTTTGACTCTTTAGGGCCTTGTGACTGTAAGCGTCTACCGCAAGTAAATACCTTCATAAAAACTAACAGATTTCTGGTACTTTGCCTCAGCATCCCTTTGGCTGACTAATATAATTACCTATGTTTATATACATTTTGGTGAAGTCCCTATGTAAGTCTCTTGCTCATCCTTGTAATATTTGTCTCTTTCACGTTGATTTATCGACATTCTTTATATATTCCGAATAAGAATCCACTGTCAGATATATTTTAGCAAATATCTGTTCCAATTCTGTGGATTTTTTTCAAGTTCTTAATTATGTCTTTTGATATAGTGGAAATCTTTAATCATAATACAGTCCTATTTATCTAAGTTTCTCTTTATGGTTGGCATTTTGAGACCCTATTCAAAAAATCCTTGCTTCTTCTTAGGTCATGAAGTTTTACCGCTATTTTTTTTTTTAAGATTTATTTACTTATTTATTTCTCCCCCCTTCTCCACCCCCCCGCCCCAGTTGTCTGTTCTCTGTGTCTATTTGCTGTGTGTTCTTCTTTGTCCGCTTCTGCTGTTGTCAGCAGCATGGGAATCTGTGTTTCTTTTTGTTGAATCATCTTGTTGTTGTGTCAGCTATCCGTGTGTGCGGTGCCATTCCTGGGCAGGCTGAACTTTCTTTCATGCTGGGCAGCTCTCCTTATGGGGCGCATTCCTTGCGCATGGGGCTCCCCTACGCAGGAGACACCCCTGCGTGGCACAGCACTCCTTGCGCGCATCAGCACTGTGCGTGGGCCAGCTCCACATGGGTCAAGGAGGCCCAGGGTTCGAACCACGGACCTCCCATGTGGTAGATGGATGCCCTAACCACTGGGCCAAGTCCGCTTCCCTACTGCTGTGTTTTCTTCTAAAATATTAATTATTTTTCCTTTTATACATTTTTATATATAGTGATCTGGAATTAATTTTTGTGTATGGTGTAAGGTATCAAAATACATTTTCCACATGACTATTGAAGTGACTTATCATAACTTATTAGTCTTTCTTTTCCCACCACATGCCAATCACCTGTGTCATAAATCATGGTACTATGTGTATTTGGGTTGATTTTTAGAGTCTCTATTCTGTTTCATTGGCTTACTTGTCTATCCCTTTCCTGGTACCACATTGTCTTAATAACTATAGGTTTATGATGGACCTTGATATCTAATTGTGGTATGTCCTTCAGGTTTGTTCTTCAAGATTGCTTTGCTTATTCTTGGTCATTTGCATTTCCACATACATTTTAGAATCATATGCTAGTTTCTGCAGAATTTTTATTAGGTTGGTTTGACTCTGTATATAAATTTGGAGAGAATTGGCATCTTTTTGTTTGTTTGTTTGTTTGTTTGTTTTATTCATTTTTAAAAAAATATTACATTCAAAAAATATGAAGTCCCATTCAACTCCACCGCCCCCACCCCCACTGCCCCCCACAGCAACACTCTCTCCCATCATCATGACACATCCATTGCACCTGGTAAGTACATCTCTGGGCATCGCTGCACCCCATAGTCAATGGTCCACATCATAGCCCACACGCTCCCACGTTCCATCCAGTGGGCCCTGGGGGGATCTACAATGTCCTGTAACTGTCCATGAAGCACCACCCAGGACAACTCCAAGTCCCGAAAACGCCTCCCCATCTCATCTCTTCCTCCCATTCCCCGCACCCAGCAGCCACCATGGCCACCCTTCCCACACCAATGCCACAATTTCTCTGTGGACCTTGGATTGGTTGTGTCCATTGCACATCTATGTTAAGAGGGGGCTTAGATTCCATATAGATACTGGATGCAATCCTCCTGCTTTCAGTTGTAAGCACTCTAGGCTCCATGGTGTGGTGGTTGACATTCTTCAACTCCGTGTTAGCTGAGTGGGGTAAGTCCAATAAATCAGAGTGTAGGAGCTGAAGTCTGTTGAGGTTCAGGGCGTGGCTATCATATTGAGAATTGGCATCTTTACAAAATTGAAATTATAATGACAATTTCAATCCATGAACATGGCATAGTATTCTTTTTCTTTAGGTATTGTTTAATTCTCTCACAATTTTTTTCTCATAATGGTTTTTAGTTCTCAATATAGAGGTCTTGCACATCTTCAACTAGATTTGTGTCTACGTAGTTGATGTTAATGTGGATAGTATTGTTTTATAAATTTTATTTTCTATTATAGAAATAAAATAGAATTTTAAATATCAAACTTGTATTCACACAACTTGCTAATATAACCTGTTAATTCTAATATGTTGCATCTATAATCTTTTGGCCTTTCTGTGAACAAAATCATATCATTAAGTTAAAACAGTATTTATCCCTTTTAACTTTTGTGCATATTAGTTCCTTTTCTTTTTTTTTTTTTTTTTGTTTTTTTAAAGATTTATTTCTTTTTTTTTTTTTTACAGTTTTTTTTTAAATTTTTTTATTTTTTATTGACTTTGTAATAATATTACATTAAAAATATATATGTGAGGTCCCATTCAACCCCACCCCCCCACTTAGTTCCTTTTCTTATCCTGCACTCTAATACAATGCAGAATACAAGTAATGATAACAGGCATCTTTGTCTTTTTCCCAATCTCCATTGGAAGGCTTTAAGTATTTCACAATTAAGTATGAATTTGCATATTCTAACTAGGTTCCTCTAAACATTAAACATAGTACTACAGTATGACCCACCAATCCCAGTTCTAGGTATATAGCCCAAAGAATTGAAAGCAGGGACTCAGACATATATTTTTATACCAGTGTCCATCATGGCAGTATTCACAGTAGCCAAAAGATGGAAGCAACCCAGATGTCTCAGCAAGAGATGACTGCATAAACAATATGTGGTATATGCATACAAAGTGGAATATTATTTTGCCATAAAAAGGAATGAAGTTCTGATACATGGAACAACATGAGCTGAGTCTTGAAGATTTTGTGTTGAGTGAAATTAAGTCTAACACAAAGGGACAGATAGTGTATGCTCCCACATATATGGAATAGCTAGAATATGCAAATTCACAAAGTAGGGTACAGGTGCCAGAGGTTGTGGGGAGGGGGAAAGGTTAGTTTGAGCACAGTGGGTACAGGGTTTCTATTTGGGGTGGTGGGAAGTTCTGGTAATGGGTGGGGTTCAGGGTAGCACAGCATTGTGAATGTGATTCACACCATTGAGAGGTATGCTTGGGTATGACTGAGGAGGGGATTTTATGTTGTATATACATTCCCCCAGTTTAAAAAGAGAGAGAGAGACTAAAGAGACAGTGACATTGCACTTAATTTTCAATATATTATCCTGGACTGGGTCTAACAATTGCATAGAAAGCATCCAAAAGAACTTTGTGAAACAATGGAATATAGACTGTAGGTTTTATATCAATGTTAAATTTCTTGAACTTGATAACTAGTTAACATGGTTACTAAGTGAATATCCTTGTTTTTAGGAGAAATACACATTGAAGAATTATGTGTTTATAGAACATGATGTATACATTCTACTTTCAAATGTTTAAAAACTGATAATAGATCTTTAGAGATAGATATAGATAGATAAATGGAATGATATGGCAAATGAGGCAAAATGCTAAAAGTTGGTAGATCTGGGTGTCTGGGTGGGGGTATGTTGGAATTCTTGGTGTGGGTTTTGTGTTATTTTGTAACTGTCCTGTTTAAAATTATCTGAAAACAAAGGTTTTTTTTTTAAGTTTCTAGCTCATCCTCAATTTTGAAGAATGAATATTTCCACTCTGTATACATTTCTGGACTATTATTTTCTTTCAGCCTTGAACATGTCATTCTATCATCTTTTGACTTCCATAAATTGAGAATCAGTTGTTGTTTTTTTTTTAGATTTATTTATTTATTTATTTCTCTCTCCTTCCCCCCCACCCTGGTTGTCTGTTCTCTGTGTCTATTTGCTATGTCGTCTTTGTCCGCTCCTGTTGTTGTCAGCGGCACGGGAATCGGTGTCTCTTTTTGTTGCGTCAGCTCTCCGTGTGTGCAGCGCCATTCCTGGGCAGGCTGCACTTTCTTTCACGTTGGTGGCTCTCCTTACAGGGTGCACTCCTTGTGCGTGGGGCTCCCCTATGCAGGGGACACCCCTGCGTGGCAGGGCACTCCTTGCGCGCATCAGCACTGCTCATGGGCCAGCTCCACATGGGTCAAGGAGGCCCGGGGTTTGAACCCTGGACCTCTCATGCGGTATACAGACACCCTAACCACTGGGCAAAGTCCGTCGCCCCAGTTGTAAGTCTTGTTGCATTTTTTTGAAGACTGTCTTTTTCTGAGATTTTTCTCTTGATTTGTCATTATCAACAATTTGACTTAAACATAATGATTTCTTTTGTGTTCATCCTGTGTGAGGTTTGGGAGAAGGTTAATATTAATCACTTTTCTCTCACTCTCCCCTTACTTTCTGGGTTTACATCATCACAAATATGAGGCATTTTGACTGTCTTCACATTTCCGCAGTGCTCTGATCATTTAAAAATACTCTTTTTGCCTTTCTATGTTTGAGTCTGGAAATAATCTGTGACCTCTCTTTCAGTTTCCTAATCCTATCTTCTGCTTGGTTCAATCTAGTGTTAAACACACCCAATAAGTTCTAAATTCCTGATGTTGTATTTTTCAGTTCTGGAATGCTCATTTGATTATTTTTAGACTCCAGTTCTCTGTCAAAAGCCTCCATCTCCATATTTTCATCTATTTGCTTGAATATATTAATCATAATTTTTAAAAAAAGTTATTATCCCCTAATTCCAATATTTGGATAAACTGTGAATCCAATCCTATTTTTTTACATTTATCCTAAATGCTTTATTATTTTAAAAACAAATTCATATTTCTTATGATTAAAAAATTATCTTCCCTATTCCACCCCTTAACAAAGTGATTTGAAAGTCTAACCCATGGAAAGCTACCTTGTCTAAGATCAACAAATTGTGTCTTGTTCCTCTTTCATCTTCCTCATGAATCAACAATTTATGGTGAAACTCAGCTAAAATGTCTGCATCAAAATATTTGACAGAGTATGTTTATGGCAAAGCAATAGCCAGAGCCTATACAAAACAAAAATAGTTTCATCTGTGAAAATATCAATGAAATTTCCAGCTCTAATACCACCTTAATCAATTAATTCCGTATAAATAGAGAGCTTTTCCTGGGTCTAATTTCCATTCCTAATGTGGATAGTCTTTGTCCTGTGAACCAGAGTTGTCACCAGAATAACAAATAGGTTTATCTTGATAGGTAAACATTGCCAGAGACAACCTTTATTTCACAAAATAAAGCTGAACTTCCTTGTTTCCTGTGCATTAGGAGTGACACTTGGCAAATTATTATTATTTTTTTTTAATTTTTTATTTTTATTTAATTTCCCCCCCTCCCCTGGTTGTCTGTTCTTGGTGTCTATTTGCTGCGTCTTGTTTCTTTGTCCGCTTCTGTTGTCGTCAGCGGCACGGGAAGTGTGGGTGGCGCCATTCCTGGGCAGGCTGCACTTTCTTTTCACGCTGGGCGGCTTTCCTCACGGGCGCACTCCTTGCACGTGGGGCTCCCCCACGCGGGGGACACCCTTGCGTGGCACGGCACTCCTTGCGCGCGTCAGCACTGCGCATGGCCAGCTCCACACGGGTCAAGGAGGCCCAGGGTTTGAACCGCGGACCTCCCATATGGTAGACGGACGCCCTAACCACTGGGCCAAAGTCTGTTTCCCGGCAAATTATTTTAAAGGTCTATTTATGCCAAGGAAACTGATGAAGAAAAAATCTTCAAGTGGGAAAATATGATAAAAGTTAGTGACAGTCCTCAAAAGATGAATGCTGTTTACATGGCCATTCTTTTTTAATAGGGATTGCTCTATCTTCAGATTAATAGAGGACTTTGTGCTCCTTGGAAGGACTCTGTACTCGTTAAAACGGAACTAATACATTTTGATCCGAGAATAGTCTGGTCAATTCACAACTGGATAAATTTTGCCAATATAAATCTTTGTGATCATACAGGAAGAATAAACATTTTTAGAATTTTTTTCAGTTCAGCCTGTTTTTTAAATTCCTTTATTGAGTTATAATTTGAATACCATAAAATTCATTCACTGTGAATGTACAATTCATTTTTTTATAAGTTTATAGAGTTGTAGAACTGTCGTCCTATTTTAGTTTGCTAAAAGCTGCTGGGAGCAATACACCAGAAATGGATTGGCTTTTACATTGGGGATTTATTAATTTACAAGCTTACAGTTCTGAGGCCAGGCACGTTTCCAGATGGAGGCATCACAAGCAGCTCCTCTCTCCCCAGGCGGCAGCTGTGGGTGGTCAGGCACGTGGCAGCGTCCACTCTCCTCTCCGCGCCTCTGGCCTCATTGCTTTCAGCTTCTGGGTGCTTCCTCTCAGCTTCTGGTTCCATTTTTCCAGCATCTGACTCCCAGAACCTTCTCCCTCAGCTTCTGGGCTCCTCTTGTCTCTGCAGCTTTTTCCTGTGTCTGCTGCTTTCTATTCCTCTGTTTATAAAGGACTCCAGTCAGAGGATTAAGACCCACCCTGGGCCACATAATCTAACCAAAGGCCCTTAACCGAAGTGATGCAATCAAAAGGTCCTACTACAATTAGGTTTACATTCACAGGAACGGATTAGCTTAAAAACATCATTTTCTGGGTTCCACAAGACTCAAACCACCACACACCACAATCTGGTTTTAGAACATTTCCATTAGTCCATAAAGTTCCCTTTGCCATTTTCCTCTCCTTCCCAATTCCAGCCCCAGCCAACACTAATCATTTTCCTACCTCTGTAGATTGCCTTTCCTGGTTTTTAATAACATTATGCCTCCTAATCCATGAGCATGAACTATTTGTCCATTAGTTTAGCTCCTTTAAAATATCTCTTAGCAATGTTTTATAAGTTTCAGTGAACAGAGCTTGCATTTCTTTCATAAATGTATTCCCATGTATTTTTTTTTTTTGACACTATTATGCATTAAATTGTTTTCCTGGCTTAATTTTTTATCTTTAATTTTTTTTTGTCTTCCTGATTTCATTTTAGGATTTTTTGGTTGGTGGTGGTAGCATATAGAAATACAGAAAAAAAGTTGACATCAGATAACTCAGGCAGGGCACAGCTCTCTTGCAAAATAGAGAAGATGTCCTTTGAAGGAGCCGCTTTGGGGACTGCTGCAGGCCAGGAAAGTACCATGTGCATCATCCAGGAGGGTCTGGGGACGCAGATTAACACAGACTTTAATCTGGAAGTGCTTTTATTTCACCTTAATTTTTCAAGGATAATTTTACTGAGTAGAGAACTCTTGGGTGACAAGTTGTTTATCTTTTTGGCACTTTGAATATGTCATTTCAAATGAATAGTTGGCCATTAATTGTACTCTTCCCCATGAGTATAAAGATTTTTCTTTTGCTGCTTTTAAAATTATTTGCCTTTGGTGTTAACAGTTTACTGTGGTGTATCTAGGTATGGATTTCTTTTAACCCCCTATGTGGTATTATTTGAGTTCCTTTGATGTGTAGATTGGTGTGTTTATCAAATTTTGAGGTTTTTGAACATTATTTCTTCAAATATTTTTTCTGCTCCTTTCCCCTTGGGACTCTCATTAAACATTATGTTGGCTCACTTGATATCATCCCATGAGTCTGAGACTGTTCATTTTACTGCATTTTTTTTTTCTCTGTGTTCTTCAGCTAGGAAGCTGGAACAATTTATATTGATCTATTTTCAAGTTCATCAGATTCTTATGCTATTCTGGGTCTGTTGTTAAGCCCTCTAGTGAATTTTTAGTGTACTATTTTACTTTTCAACAACAATTTTCCATCTTGATCTTTTTTATAATTCGTATCTCATACTTGAAATTCTCTATTTGTGCAGTTATTGACATCATACTTTCCTTTAATTCTTTAAACACTATATAGTTTAATTATTTCTATGTGTTTATAATAGCTACTTTGAATTCTTTGCCAGCTGAGTACAACATCTTGGGACACTCAGGTCCTATTGACAACTCTAAATTTTTCTCAGTATGGATCACATCTTGTTTCTTTGCATGCCTCATAATTTTTTTGTCAAAAATAGGACATTTTAGATAATATAATGCAGCAACTCTGAGCTCTGACTTCCCCTGTGAGGGTTTTTGATGCTGTTTGTTTTGTAGCTTACCTCAACTAAATCTGTGGAATGTCTCCCCCATGTTGTGCGGACACTGTCGTCTCTGCTCATTTGTCTCTTTAGTCCTTCTGTTTGTACTTAAGTCTGGCTTCTTAGAGGATGACCCTGTGTCAACATAGCCAATGACTGGTCAACAATTGTGCTCAAATACGTCAAGCCCATAAGGCTCCCACCCTCTGCCAAAGAATCTGTTAGTTGTGAAGTGCACTCAAAATTCAGGAAGTTTTCAAGTCTGTCTATGCTTTTACACACATGTAACATACATGTCATTGGCATCTTGGAAGAATTAGAGAAGGAAAGATGCAATATTTGAAATGATTTTTCCAAGAATTTTCCAAAATTGATGAATACTCATTTATAGTATATGAGAAGATCAGCAAACTTTCCAGTGAAAAATGCATGTAGGTACCTCATGGTCAAACTGCTGAAAATCAAATCAAAGAGAAAATCTTAAAAAGCCCACAGAGACAAAAGAAGCAACTGTAAGACTGACAGCTGACATTTCAGCAGGAACTATGAAAGCCAGAACGTAATAACATCTTGAAAGGACTAAAAAAGCCTGTCAACCTAGAATTCCATTTTCATTAAAAATAATTTTCAAAAATGAAGTCAAAATAAGGATGTTTTCAGGCAACAAGTCTCCACATTTTTTTCACCAGCAAATTCATAAAACACAAAACACTATAGGAAGTCTTATGCTGAAGGAAAAATATTAAAGCTGGAAGAACAGAAACCATAAGAAGAAATGAAGAGCCTTTAGGTAAATATAAAAATATTTATTTGAAAATAGCACCTGTAACTATGTATTATGAGACTTATAGTATGGATGTCAAATATATGACAATAGTAATGCAAAACGTGAGAGGCAGATTAAATGACGCCAAAGTGCTGCATGGTTCTTGCATTATTTAAAAACCAGTAAAAGTGATAACACTCAAGGATGTATATTGTCACATCGAGAGTAACCACTAAAAAATAATACCAAATAAAACCTAGGAAGTTATTAGAGGAGATAAAATTGAATTAAAAAAATGAGATTAATCCAAAAGAATGCAGGATAGGAAGAATGAACAAGCATAGAAGAGATAAGACAAGTAAAACAATGAGTGATATGGTAGATTTATACCCAATTATATCATTAATTTAAGTAAATTAAATTACTTAATTTAATTATTTCCAATTAAAGGCAATAATTTTCACAAATAACATTTTAAAAGCTATGTTTGTGAGATGCAATTTAAGTATGGCACAGATACTTTGACAGTTTAAAATGGGGAAATATATAATATGCAACAATAACAAAAAGAAGGCTGATATGACTATATTAATATTAGACAAAGTAATCTTTAAAGCAAGAAAATGTTATTAGATAGAAAGACAGACATTTCATAATAATAAAAAGGTCCATTCAACAGAAAGACAAAACAATCCTAAATGTATAGGTAATTAATAAAATAGTTTCAATATATATAAAACAAATATTGACAGAACTAAAAGAATAAATAGAAAACTTCAAACTCATAATTGGAGCTTTTAACATACCTCTCTCAGTTCCTGATAGAACAAGTTGATAAAAATCAGTAAAGATACAGATTATTTGAATAATATTAGCTAACTTGGCCTCATTGACATTTATAGAACACTAGATGTAATACCTAAGGAATACATGCCTTTTCCTTAAAACACTGTATGTGATGGACCACAAATCAAGTATTAACAAAGTTCAAAGAATCAAAATATACTGTATGTGTTTTGACAAAAATTAAAATAGAAATCAACAACAAAGCCAATTATAAAAATCCACATATTTTTTGGAAATAAAATAACTCATGGATCAGAGAGGAAATCACAATGGAGATTAGAAAAAAATTTAGCATAAAAATTAAAATATCAAAACTTTGAGTCTCAATTAAGCAGTGTTTAGTGGTAAATTAATACCTTCTAATTATACATTGCAGAGAAGAATGAACATTGAAAATAATGATGTAAGGTTTCCTCTCAAGAAACTTAATCCCAAAACTAACTAGAATGGTGAAAATAATAAAGGAAGCAGATGTGGCTCAAGCAGCTGGGCTCCTGCCTACCACATGGGAGGTCCCAGGTTCAGTTTCTGGTACCTCCTAAAGAAAACAAATGAGACAGTGAGCTGATGCGACAGGCTGACCCAGCGAGCTGATGCAACAAGATGACATGGTGAGATGATGCAACCAAGAGATGCAGCGAGGAAACACAATGAGAGACACAACAAGCAGGGAGCAGAGGCAGCTCAAGCAATTACCGATGTCCCTCCCATATGGGAGGCTCCAGGTTTGGTTCCCTGTGCCTCCTAAAAAAAATAAAAGACAATCAGACAGTGCAAACAATGAGAGGGGGAGAAAAAAAATCTTTAAGAAAAAAAAAAAGAAAATAATAAATATAGGAGCAGAAATAAACTAAAAGAATTATAATAAGTAATATCAATTAAGCCAAAGTTTTTATAATTAAAATCAATAAACCAAAAAAAAAATCAATAAACCATTACCAAACTTCATGGATCTAAAAGAGAAAACATGATTTACCAATATAAAGAATGGAGAAGGGGCATCACTACAGATGTCAAAGAAATTTAAAAGATAATGAGAGGATATAATGAACAATATTATGCCAATAACTTTGGCATTTAAGATGAAATTGATAATTTCTTTGAAAAAACACAAGTTATTGAAATAAACTAAAAAAGAAATAGAAGTTTTGAATAGTCCATATTTGTTAGAGATGATGATTTTAAAGCTTTCCCATCAAGATGAATCCAGGTCCATGTGGCTTCACTGGTGAATTTTTATAAACATTTAATGAAAAATTAATGCCAATTCTACACAGATGCTTTCAGAGAGCAGGAAAGGAGGGGGTATTTCTCAATCATTTTATGAGGCCAGAAAAATCCTGACACCAAAACTTGAATTGGACATTGTAAGAAAAGAAAATTACAGACCATTATTTCTCATGAGCATATATACTAAAATCCTAACCAAAATATCAAATTGAATCCACAGATGGGTGAATGGAATAATACATCGTAACTATAGTCCAAGAATGCAGGTTGGTTTAACATTCAAAAGTAAATGAATGAATTTCATCATATTTTTTCTGTTTTCACCATTTTATTTTTTAAAGATATATAGATCACACAAAATGTACATGAAAAAATATGAGGTTCCCATATACCCCACTCCTTGTATCCCCCGCTTCTCCCACATCAACAACCTCTTTCATCATTGTGGTACATTCATTGCATTGGATGAACATATTTTGGAGCACTGCTGCACAGCGTGGATTATAGTTTACATTGTAGTTTACACCCTCTCCAGTCCATTCAGTGGGTTGTGGCAGAATATATAATGTCCAGCATCTGTCCCTGCAGTATCATTCAGGACAACTCCAAGTCCCGAAAATGCCCCCATATCACACCTCTTTTTCCCTCCCTACCTTCAGCAACTCCCAGGGCCATTGTCTCCACATTAATGATATAACTTCTTCCATTGCTAGAGTTACAGTAATTCTGTAGTAGAATACCAGTAAGTCCACTCTAATCCATATATTTTTTTAAAGATTTATTTATTTATTTCTCCCCGGGGGGAGAAATGTGTCCATTTGCTGCATCTTCTTTGTCCGCTTCTGTTGTTGTCAGCGGCACGGGAATCTGTGTCTCTTTTTGTTGTGTCATCTTGTGTCAGCTCTCCGTGTGTACGGCACCATTCCTGGGCAGGCTGCACTTTCTTTCACCTTGAGCGGCTCTCCTTATGGGGTGCACTCCTTGCATGTGGGGCTCCCCTATGCGGGGGCACCCCTGCGTGGCACGGCACTCCTTGCACGTATCAGCACTGCGCATGGGCCAGCTCCACACGGGTCAAGGAGGCCCGGGGTTTGAACCGCAGACCTCCCATGTGGTAGGCGGACACCCTAACCACTGGGCCAAGTCCACCGCCTCTAATCCATATTTTATTCCTCCTTCCTGAGGACCCTGGGATGGCGATGCCCACTCCACCTCTAAATTGAAAGGGGGCTTAGATCCCACATGGCTGATGGATGGGATTCTCCTGCTTGCAGTTGTAGACTTTCTCGGTTCCTTGGTATGATAGTTGACCATCCTCATCTCCTTGTTAGCTGACCTGGGTACATCCAACAAACTAGAGAGAAGGTGTTGCAACTCTGCTGAGGCTTGGGGCCCACCTGACAGATGGACAGTCCAAAGATTCAAGTCTCCTGAGCACACACAAACTCCAGCACCAACCACAGGTTCAGGAAAAGTGACAGAAGAGGCATGTGTAGAGAAGTCTCATCTGAGTCCAACTCCATCACACTCAGGAGCACAAATTCCAAAGTTGGGCCCACTGACAAGGCACTGAACTCCAGAGCCATCCGCCATGACCATAGACCCTGTGGGTCTCCATAGCCCTCAGGAGCACCCCTACCTGGGGTTGTATCTACTTTGGCTGTCTCTGGGATCCTGCTGAGACGTGCATAAGCACAATCCCTCTGATGACCTCCCGATTCATTTTAAGTTCTCCTAGCCATATCATATTTGTAGAATAAAGGAGAAAAACCATGATAATATCAGTAGATGAAAAAATTGATGAGAGCTAATACCTGTACATGTTAAAAAATGTTTTAGTAAGCTAGGAAAAGAAGGAAACCTTAATTTGATGGTTTTTCTATATAAAAAAAAACATAGCTAACATGATTCTTAATGCTTGAATATAAAAAGCTTTCTCTTTGAAATTAGAATTAGTCAAAAATGCCCACTATCATGCCTTCTCTTCAACATTGACTGAAAGTCTATCTAGTTTAAATAGTCAAGAAAAATGAAAGGGCATAAAGATTTGAAAGGGAGAAGTAAAACTCTTTAATTGCAGATGACATAATTATGCATTGGAGAACTTTTTAAAATTACAAATAAATTATTAGAATCACATATTTAGAAGGCCACTAGGTAAAAAGTTAACAAAAGTCAATTGTAGGAGGACTGTGGGAAGATGGTGAAGTAGGAAGCTCCAGGAATCAGTATCTTTACCAAAAAACTACTGGACTGGTAGGAACTGTCTGAGTCCTCCACTTTGAAACTCTGGAGTCTAAGGGAACACTGTGCAGCATCCAGGGAGGAGAGGAATTTTTAAAACTAGTCAATTGTGATAGATACTGCTGAATTTACCGTCCTGGTGGCTCCCACCCCACCCCAGCCGCATGGCGGGCAGCAGAGGCTGCAGCTCTGGCTCCTGCAGCAGCTGGCAGGTGCCAGGGTGGGCCGTGAGGACGAGTCCTCCGCGCCCCGGGGGGCGTGGCCTGACCTCTGGTGACTGTTGGCACTGCTCCAGATGGCTGGGTCAGCTCCGAGGGTGGACACTGTTCCAGGTCCCCCTGGCGGAGGCGGCAGGGAATCTTAAAGACCTTCCTCACGGCTACAGACAGCAGCTCAGGGGCTGCAGTAACCTGCAGGTGCTGAGTCTGGAGGCCCAGCTCCAGAAGCCACGGAAGCAGGTCCTGGTGCCCTTGGTGGCCCTGCAGTGCAGGGTGCAGCCAGCTTGGCTCCCACCTGGGACACTGGCCCTGTTCCAGCGGGAGCAGAGGGGTCCCTGTGTGCTCTGTGTGCATCCAGGGGCACAGGCATGTCAGTGCCGATCTACCCAGACTGAACGGAGGAACTGGTCCCCCGCTTGCCCTCCCAGAATTTGTCCTGAGGGCAGAGAAGCGGCTAGCAGGCAGCTGGGACAGTGTGAGAAACAAGTCAGAGCAGCTGGGGCAAAGAACTACCTGCCTTAAGTCACTCAAGAGGACAACCACGAGGGGGTCTCTTCCAAAGGGAATAGAGGGGTCATTCACTCAAACTCCAGTAGAATGTAAGTAGGGAGTTCCAAAGGCCTCTAGTAAGCACAAGCCCAGGGAAAGGAGGCTCCCAGCTGTCAGATAAGGGACCCTGCTCTTTGATTTCACCTTAGTGATCTTCTGGATAGGAGGGCTGAGCTTTGAAAGAGACTGCCAGCCTGAGCAGAGCCAGTGAGCACAGCAAAGACCATGAAAGGTGATTTTGCTTTGGTTTGTTTATTTTGATTATCTCTTGGCATTCAAGGAAATCTCTCTCTTATCACTAGCTTGATACAGAATTAAGAAACAGACAGCTCAGGGAATAAATCCTATAGATAACACTTAAAATATTAAAATGCACAGGGTGCAATAAAAGATTGCAAGACAAAAAATACAAACAAAAAAACAAGAAATGATGGCCCATCCAAAGGATCAAGATAAAAATCCAGAAACCATCGATGAAGAAGACCAGATTTTGAACATACTGGACAAAGAGTTACTGAAAATTATCCTTAATATACTCAAGGAGATAAAGGAAAACATGAGAAAGAACTAAAGGATTTGAGGAAAACAATAAATGAAAATATGAGAATCTCAATAAAAAGGAACCAAACAGAAATACTGGAATTGAAGACCACAATAACGTAAACATAAAATTCCTTAGAAGGTTTCAGTAGGAGGTTGGAAGTGGCAGAAGAAAGAATCAGTGATCTTGAAGACAAGAAAATTGAAACAATTCAGGCTGAGGAACAAAAAGAAAAATATATAAAAAAGAGCAAACAGAGCATAGAGACCTGTGGGACACCATCAAGTGTACCAATATATGCACTATGGGAATCTCAGAAGGAATAAAAAAATGACAGAAAACTTCTCAAATTTAATGCAAGACATGAATATACACATTTAAGTAGCCCAATGAATGTCAAAAGGGATAAACTCAAAGTGGACCACACCCAGACACATAGTAATCAACCTGCTCAGTGCCAGGGACAAGGAGCGAGTCCTGAAGGCTGCAAGAGAAAAGCACTGAGTTATGCACAAGGGAGTTCCAATAAGATTAAGTGTCAATTTCTTATCAGAAACCATGGAGGCAAGAAGGCAATGGTACAAAATATTTAAAGTGCTGAAAGAAAACAATTACCAACCAAGAATTTTATATCCAGTAAGACTTTCTTTAAAAAATGAGGGAGTGATTAAGACATTCCAGGCAAACAAAAGTTGAGGCAATTCATTCCCACTAGACTTTCCCTACAAGCAATGCTAAAGGAAGTTATTCAGACTGAAAGGAAAGGTCACCAGATAGTAGATCAAAGTGGCAAAAAGAAATAAAGACCTGCAGTAGCCATATGAGTAATTATAAATGCCAGTACTATTATATTGTACTTTTTGGTATGTAACTCCACTTCTTCTTACAGGTGCTAAAGATGAAAATGCATAAAAACGGATAAATCCATGGTTTTGGACATACAGTGTACAAAGATATCATTTGTAACAAGTGAAAAAAAAAGGTGAGGGGTATAAGAACAATGTATGTGTATGCTATTAAAGCTAAGATGGTATCAAAACAACTATGATTGTTACAGATTTAGGATATTAAACTTTGACCCCATGGTAACCAAAAAAAAAATATATGAAAAATATATTGAGAATGAAATGGAAAGGGACTCAAAATGCTACAATACAAAAATCAAGCAAATATGAAAGTAGGCATTAATGGAAGACTTGGGGACAAAAGAGGTATAAGATGTACAAAGACCAAATAGCAAAATGGCAGAAGAAACTCCTGCATTATCAGTAGTTTCTTTAAGTGTAAATAGATTAAGCTCTCCAGTTTAATCCATTTAAATTAATGACTTATTAACTCCTAGAATAAAGCATAGGGAAGTATCTTCAGGACCTTGTGTTAGGCAATGGTTTCTTAGACTTTACACCCAAAGCACAAGCAACAAAAGAAAAAAATAGATAAATGGGGCTTCATCAAAATTTCAAAAGTTTGTGCATCCAAGGACTTTATCATGAAAGTTAAAAGACAACCCACACAATGGGAGAAAATATTTGGAAACCATAAATCCAACTAGGGTTTAATATACAGAATATATAAAGAAATCCTACAACTGAAAAACTAAAAGACAACCTAATAAAAAATATGGCCAAAAGACTTGAGTGGATATTTCTCGGAGGGAGGTAAACAAATGGCCAAAAAGCACATGATGAGAAGATGCTCAATATCATTAGCTATTAGGAAAATGCAAATCAAAAGCACAATGATATTCCATTGCACTTCCACTAGAATGGCTACTATTAAAAAAAAAAACACTAGCAAATGTTGGAGAGTATATGGAGAAATAGGAACACTTGCTCATTGCTGGCGGGAATGTAAAATGATACAGCTGCTATGGAAGGCAGTTTGGCGGTTTCTCAGAAAGTTAAGTATAGAGTTACCAAATGACATGGCAATCCCACCTCTAGGTATAGATACCCAAAAGGACTGACAGCAGGGACTTGAATAGTTACTTGCACACCAATATTCATAGCATTATTCACAGTTGCCAAAAGATGGAATCAACCATCAACTCATGAATGGATAATCAAAATATAGTATATACAGACAGTGGAATATTATGCAGGCCTAAAAAGGAATGAAGTCCTGATGCTTGCTACAACATGGATAAACCTTAAAGACATCATCATGCTGAGTGAAGTAAGCCAAACACAAAGGGACAGATTTTATATGATCTTACTGATATGAAATAATTAGAATGAGCAATCTAATTAGCAATCTAATCTAATCTCAGACTAGACTATAAGTTACCAGGGGTGAGGGTGGGAGTAGGGAAGGGAAAGTTAATGTTTGTGCAGAATTTCTATTTGGATTGATGGAAAAGTTTTGGTTATGGATGATGGTGATGGTAGAACAACATTGTGAATGCAGTGAACAGCACTGAATTATATATTTGAATATGGTTAAGAAGGGGGAAATTTTAGGTTGAATATGTTACTAGAATAAAAAGTTAAAAAAATCCATCAGACTGACACAGTGAACCCTAATGTAAACTATGGACTACAGTTAATAGTACTATTATAAAAATGTTTTTACATCACTTGTAATAAATGTACCACACTAATGTAAGGTGTTAATAATAGGAAGGTATATGAGAACTCTGTATTTTATGCATGATTTTTCTTTTAACATTCAACTTCTCTAATAAAATAGTCCATTGTATTTCTATGTACTCAAAATTGTTAAATGAAATTTTAATAATTTACAATGGCACCAAATAACAAATATCAAGAAATAAATCTAGCAAAAGACATTCAAGACCCTAAACTGAAAATTACAAAATTAAACATTTAAAGAAGACCTAATAAATGGAGTATAGATATAGATATATACCATGTTCATGGATTGGAAGGCTCAATAGTGTAGAGATGTTAGTTATTACTAAATCAAAGTAATATCAACCTAAATCCCTACAGGGATTCTTTTTGGGGAGTGATGGTGCAAGGAATCAACAAAGTAAATCTAAACTTTAGATATAAATACAGGTGACTTAGAAGAACCAAGACAGCCTTGATTGAGAAGTTAGAGGACTCATGCTTCATGTTTTAAGACTTACTGTAACGCTACAATAATTAAGACCTTGTAGTATTGGAATAAGGTAGGCAAGTAGACCAGTGTAACCAAATAGCAAGTCTAGAAAGAGAGTCTCATGTCATGATCACTTGATGTAAGACATAGCTGCTGCTGCAGTTCAGTGGAGGAAAGGTTGTTCTTTTCATTAAATGGTGCCAGAACAATGAGCAACCAGATGAAAAATATGCCTTGCATCCTGTCTTGCAAATACACAACAATTAATGAGATGGATCATAGACCTAAATTTTTCCTAAAGGTAAAATAATAATAGAACTATTATTTAACCTAAAGATAAAATAATAATAAATATAGTAGTATATCTTCTTGACCATGAAGAAGGTAAATATTTCTATGGAGTTCACAAAAACTCTATTTTACTAATAGAAAAAATTAGTAAATTGGATTTCATTGATATTAAGAATTCTTTATTTTAAAAAAACCAAACTATTAAAGAAAGACTACATGGATATCCAACAGAGGTCTCATATCCAGAATATGTAAAGAACTATAAAACAATAAGAAAGGACAAACAGTCCAATTGGAAATGGTCAGAAGCACTTCACAAAGAAGACACCCAAGCAGCCAAGGAGCATGGGCAGAGGCGCCCAAGACCCTTACTCGTCAGGGAAATGCAAATGAAAACCTCTGAGCAGGACCGCACCCCGCCAGCATGCTAAGACTGAAGACTGGCTGTGCCAGGTGGTGTCAGCATGTGGGGCAGCTGGCTCTCCAGTACCCTGCTGGTGGGGTGCAAATTGGTGTAACCAGCTCAGAAAAGTCTGACAATTTCTTCTAAAAAGTAGGCTTCTTCATACTCTATGACGAGCTACCCCATTCCTGGCATTTATCCAAGAGAAATGAAAGCATATGTCCTCACAAAGGCTGAGCACATAGTAACCCTTGTCTGGAAACAGCCCAAATGTAGAAGGAACTGCTGATATACAGCATGGCTAGAACTCAAGCTGCGTTGAGGGACGAGGCCAGACCAAGAGAGCGCACTGTAGGGTTTCATTTCCAGGACGTTCAGGAGCAGGCAACAGTGATCTGCAGGGATGGAAAGTCTGAATAGCAGTTACCCCTCAAGGCAGTGGATCACCTAGGGTGGTGGATCACCTAGGACATGTATCACCTAGGATGTGGATCACCTAGGACATGGATCACCTAGGAATGGTGGATCACCTAGAACGTGGATCACCTAGGATGTGGATCACGTAGGATGGTGGATCTCCTAGGACATGGATCACCTAGGATGTGGATCACCTAGGATAGTGGGTCCTAGGACATGGATCACCTAGGAATGGTGGATCACGTAGGACAGTGAATCATCTTGGATGGTGGATCACCTAGGACGGTAGATCACCTAGGAATGGCGGATCACCTAGGACAGTGAATCATCTTGGATGGTGGATCACCTAGGACGTGGATCACCTAGGACAGTGGATCACCTAGAAATGGTAGGTCACCTAGGACAGTGAATCATCTTGGATGGTGGATCACCTAGGACGGTAGATCACCTAGGATGGTGGATCACCTAGGATGGTGTACTCATTTCCTGGAGCAGCCGAGCCAAGGAGCGGCCAAGTGGGGGGCTTAGAACAGCAGTGTCTGGCCCACAGTCTGGAAACCAGCAGTCCACCACGGGGCGTGCAGCACTGGGCTGGCCCTGCCTCCTGCAGCCCTGGCTGCCCCCAGCCTCGGCCCTGCCTTGCAGCCCCAGCCCCGTTCTCTGGTCCCTACAAGGAAGGGTAAGGCCTGCCCCCAGAAAGATGTCACCTCGTGACCCGCTCCCCCAAGGCCACGTTCTGAGGCCCTGGGGTTAGGACTTCACTCTCGTCCCGGGGGACCCCCTGGGGGCTGGGCGCCTCGGGGCCTCCTCTGGGCGGCAGTTACGCGGGGACCCGCACGTGGACTCGTCACACTCCTTTTGGAATAGAGCATGAGCACCTGACATTCTTAGACCTCAGGACAAAAGGGGAAATCCCCGGAGTCACCGTCCCCAGAACCCAGCACGAGCCGGGAGCAGCCGCGTCCCGGGCCCACCAGGAGGGAGGCGCCCTTGGCACCAGCGGCCGCGGGTCTCGCGGGGCCTGCGGGGTCGCCCGAAACCCCACTCGGATCCGGCCTCCTCCCAGGCCTTCGCTGCTCGGGCTCCGGGGCCCTCGTGGGGTAGGCGCGCGCCGCCGTGAGCACCCGCTGGTTGGGAGCGGTGGCCCGAGTTCTCCCAGAAAGTGACGGGCTGTCCCTGAGACTCCGCTGGCCTCGCGAGCCGCCGCGCTCTCAGGCCTCGCAGGACTCTGCCTCGGAGCAGGAATCGCCCTGCGCCGTGCGCCGAGGCCCGCCTTGCGGTGCTGGCGCGCCCTGGGCCCGCGGAGTGCGCGTCCCGCGGCAGGCGGGCCCGGGCCGGCGAGGACGGCTCTGGGGGCCCGGGACCCCCGGGCAGCGGCCGCGCTCGGCACCCCCTTGTTTGCGCCGTGGTGGCCGGTGGCCAGCCTCACCGGCCGGGCTGCGCGGGTGGAGACGGGGCCGGCACCCCGCGCGCGCCGTTTCCTACGTGACCGGGTCGGGGGCGCTGGGGGTTCACTAGGAGGCGGGCTTGGAATTGGGGCTCCCCCCTGCGTGTGTCCTTAAAACCAGGGAGAATGGGCAGGCCTGAAACCCGCAGCGCTGGCAGTGCCCCGCGCCCCGAAGTCCCCGCCTCCCCAGCCCTGCCCCTCGGGGTGCGGGGCCTCTTCCGCCTCCCCACGCCTCCCAAGGTGCTTCCCCGCGACTGCCGCCCGCCCCGGCGTGCGTGGGCCTCGCGCGGCGTGCCCCGGTGCCCTCCTGCGGGCGCGCGTACTCCCCTGGCCCGTGGCCCGCGCGCGGCCAGCAGCCCGGCGCCCCCTGTTTCGGCCGCGGGGTCGGGAAGCAAGGGCAGCGCCTGGGTGGGCAGCACCTCTCCCGCCCCCGCCCCGTGGTCCTCGGCTCCCGGGCAGCCCGACGGGCCCCCGCGGCTGCTGGCGTGCGAGCGGGTCTCTCGCGGCAGCCGTCGGGCCCCACGGAGCTCCGCAGCCGCCTGGCGAGTTGCCTTTCTCCTTCGCTTAAATCTGGCTTGGCTTCCCAAGTCAGTCCTGGGGCCGCCCGGGCACGAGCAGGGACTGGGGTCAGCGGACAGGCCAAAGCACCCAGTTGGCATCCAACCCACAGGCCTAGCAAAGGGCGCAGGGCGCTGGCCAGCTGGCCTGGTGGCTTTCCAACTGGAGAAGTCCTGGTGCCACGGTCTCACGGCAGGCTGGGGAGGGGGGGCGGAGGTGGGAGCGCCCGAGGGGGCAGGTGTGGGGCGCACTGGGGCGCTGGTGTTGTGGAGGAGATTGTGGGGAGGTGTGGCGCACACCCGGGAGGATGCGGGGGCGCGAGGGGGCACGCACAAGTCGCAGGACCGCCCCGTGGCGGGTGGCCACTCAGCCCTTCTGCGGTCCCAGGGCCGTGGCTGCCTGGCTGGCGCCTCCAGAGCCACAAGGCAGGGTAGCGTGCCTCTTCCCGCTTACCTTAACCAGGCACCTGTCCAGGAAACGAGTCCACTCGAGGCCTTGTGCCCAGGGGTCCCTCGGGTGGGTGGCGGCAGGTTCCCCACATGCTGAGCTGGTCCCTCTGGTCGCCCTGTCCCTGGGCGTCCGTCCGCCGGCTGACCAGCCCCGCTGTTTGCTGAGCACTGGCTGCTGGGAGCTCACCTCCACGGCGGAGCTCACCCGCCTCTTCTGATCTTGCTTCGCAGCGGCCAGGCGTTCATCTCCAACTCCAGTAACTACTTTTCGCAGTGTCAGGCTCTGCTGAATAAAATCCGGTTGGTGAACCCACAGACGGACATCGATGGAATTCGAAACATTTGGATTATAAAGCCAGCGGCAAAATCGAGAGGCCGAGGTGAGCCCCCGGCCAGGACCCTCCCTGCTGGGACCGGCAGTGACCGGCCCTGCTCTGTGCCAGCCTGCGTTCGGGGAGGATGGGCCGTCAGCCAGGCCTCGAGCCCCCAGAGAGGCTCTTCGAACACCCCCGTGCGCCAGCTGGTGGTTTGTGGGGAGCCCCCACGGGGCTGGGGCCCGGCAGGCACCCCAGCCTCTGCTAGCTCCCCAGTTCCGCCTGGGGGGTCTGCTTGCCTTATCTTCCCAGCACAGTGCTGGGGTCGACTGTGCTAATGTTTAATATTTACTTAGCGTGTTCCCTCTGCTTCCCCAAATTAAACTGGTCACTAGTTTTCTCTCTCTATAATACCTTGATCAGTCTTGGCAACAGGCTCCTGCTAGCCTTTTCTCAAGGGACTCAGGACTTTCATCTTTTTTTTTTTTTTTTTTAATTTATTTTTATTTTTTTATATTTTTATTGACTTTGTAATAATATTACATCAAAAATATATATGTGAGGTCCCATTCAACCCCGTTCCCCCACCCCCCCTCTCCCCCCCCAACAACACTCGTTCCCATCATCATGACACATCCATTGGATTTGGTAAGTACATCTCTGGGCATCTCTGCACCTCATGGTCATTGGTCCACATCATGGCCCATACTCTCCTCCATTCCATCCAGTGGGCCCTGTGAGGATTTACAATGTCCGGTGATTGCCTCTGAAGCACCATCCAGGGCAGCTCCATGTCCCAAAGACACCTCCACCTCTCATCTCTTCCTGCCTTTCCCCATACCCATCGTCCACCATGTCCACTTTTCTCAATCCAATACCACCTCTTCTATGTGGACATTGGATTGGTTGTGCAGGACTTTCATCTTAAAGAAAGGAATTCCCACTCTGCGGACATAGTCACTCTCACCTGCAGGCACCCGGGAGTTTCTCAGCACCTGTAAATTCTGTCAGGGTGTTGGTCTGTTCAGCTTTTCCCTTTGTATTGTGAATCACATCTATGATTTTATTCTCTTTTATATTCCTAATGGTGAATATTTTATGTTCTATTTAAAACAAACGAACAGGAGTTCTACTAGGTTTTCTAATTTTACTCATTTTCTCAAAGAGCTTTTAAGTTTTTCAGTTTTCCTGTGATGTTTTTCTCCCCTCTTAGCTGTAACCCACATACTAGATTTATTTATTTCCAATCTTTCTTTAGCAATAATGAAAACATTTCAGGCCTTGAAACTTCCTCTGAACGTGGCTTTGGCTGCATCGTATTGTTACATTATACAATGTGCTCACTTTCTGTAGATCTAAATAGACCTTACTTTTGGTTTGGGTATTCTGGTTGCTCCTCGAGTTATTTTGAAGTGTTTTTTTTTTTTTTTTTAATTTTACCAGGGGTTAATATTTCTGTGATATATTTTAATCTTCATTCATTTGTAATTTAATTGCATTCAGTCCTAATATTTTCCTTCTGGAAACATCCTCTTTCCTGGACTTTCGCAGACCACCTAGTCTGCAGACCAAGGCCCGAGGCTCTCCTGTGACCTCCCACCCTTGCCTCGTCCTTGGGGTCTGTCCTGAGTCCACCCCCTTTCTGAGCAGCATGGCTCCCTCCCCATCAGTCTGCCCATTGCCTGGCAGCCCCCTCATCCCATTCACAGGCTGGACCTTCTTTCCCTTGCAGACCCCTGCACCCACTGGGACCGAACCCCAAATCTTTCGGAACCTAGTTCTCCTCTTCGCCCACTGGCCTGTGTCCCCATCACTCTAACCATGAGCTTCCTTGCTGCCCCAAGCGCCTCCCTCTCCACCCTGCCTCTCCGTGTCCCCGGCCACCACCAGCCACCTCATGGGCTGCCCCACTCTCTTCAGCCTCCCCCGATCCAGCCAATGACTGTAGAAGTCTTTGCATTTAAAAAAAACTCTTTAGGGGAGCAGATGTAGCTCAGTGGTTGAGCGCCTGCTTTCCACATACCAGGTCCTGGGTTCAATCCCCAGCCCTGGTACCTCAAAAACAAAACAAAACAGAACAAAAACAACTCTTTAATTTGGAGATTTTTGGATTTAGAAGAAATTGCAAAAATAGTAATTGCCTTTGAAAAACTGATTTCACATAAAAACCTGCATATCACTTTTATAGCAGTTTTATTATTTATTTTTTAAAAGATTTAGTTATTTATTGTTCTCTCCCCTTCCCCTTCGCACCGCCCCCCCAGCTGTCTGCTCTCTGTGTCCATTTGGTCTGTGTTCTTCTGTGTCCTCTCATATTCTTGTCAGCAGCACCAGGAACGTGTGTCTCTTTTTGTTGCGTCATCTTGCTGCGTCAGCTCTCTGTGTGTGGCGCCATTCCTGGGAAGGCTGCGCTTTTTTCACACTGGGTGGCTCTCCTTGTGGGGTGCACTCCTTGTGCGTGGGGCTCCCCTACGTGGGGGACACCCCTGCATGGCACGGCACTCCTTGCGTGCATCAGCACTGTGCATGGGCCAGCTCGTCACCTGGGTCAGGAGGCCCGGGGTTTGAACCCTGGACCTCCCATGTGGTAGGCAGACGCTCTATCTGTTGAGCCAAATCTGCTTCCCAGTTTTATTCATTATTGACAAAACAACCAAGATGTCCTTCCACTGGTGAATGGTAAACTGTGACTCATGCCTGCAACTGAGTATTATTCAGTGGCAAAAAGAAGCCACCAAAGGCCACGGAGCAGCCTGAATGTGTGTTGCAGAGCGAGAGAGCTCTTTTGCGTGGTCATGCCACGGTGATACGTGGCTTCATGCCTTTGCCAAAACCCCTGGAAGTGTCCAGCTTGGAGGAGCCAGGCAGGCAGGACAGGGCCCCCGATGGTGTAGGAACTTGGGCTCATTCGCTGTGGCAGTGCCACTAACACGAGCCATTCGCGGGGGCCAGCTGTGTGCTGGGGCGGACATGTGTGAGTCCATACCAGCTGCGACAACTAATTACAAAAAGACACTGAAATAAACCAGCCGTAGGGCGAGTGCCTCGTGGCCGCAGGGATCGCGACCGAGGTGGGCGGAGCTGCCAGCGGCAGCGGCTCCTGGCCTGGCGCGGGGGCTCAGGCGCTCTCTGGGGAGGTGGCTGGCCCTCTGTGAGGTTCCGTCATGTGGAGACAGGAGGGTCCCAGGGGCCGCCACACCCGGATCCCTGGCCACCGCCCCATCCTCCATCCCCGTCGCCTCGCCACTTAGAGAACGTTGTAGAAACGCAGCGCACAGCCCGGGGCCTTTGTGGGGCGGCTTTCTCGGCAGCCCAGTGCCTCGGGGGCCACGGGGTTCTTGCGTGGGGCCACGGGGTTCTCGCATGGGCCCACGTCCTCGTCAGGATTCTGACTTGATTCCGAGCCACAGACACACCACGTTTGTCTACCCATTCTCACTGGAGAACATCTGTGCTGCTTCCGGTCTGGGGCGATTTCACATAAAGCCGCTATGAGCAGGTGCAGCCTTCTGTGCAGACGTAGGTTTTCACTCCCTGGGGGTGATACACGGGGGCGGTTTCTGCGTCGTCGGGGGAGCGCATGGCAACGTGATGGGAAGCTGACCTGCGGTTTCCCAGGGTGCCTGGGCCTTGGCTGCTCTCCTGTGGGCAGTGTGTGAGGACGCTCACTGCTGCATCCCCCGACGGGCTTTCCACACTACTGGGTGTGCAGTGGCTTCTCACCCCAGCTCAGACCTGCACCCCTCAATGAGCTCCTTTCGTGTACTGCCTGCCGTTCATATGTCCTCTTGGCGACATGTCAGCTCGGGGCTTTTGCCCGTTACCTGCTTGGATTGTTTGGTATTTATTTAAGGAGTTCTTTATATATTCTGGATCCCAGCCTTGTCAACAAGCGATTTGCAGACCTCCCCTGCCTGGTCTTGTGTCGTCTCTGTGGGTCTTTCCCAGAGCACCCTGTGCACCGGACGCCCCCCCCACCTCTGCATCGCCCCTGCATTGCCCCTGGAATTCCGTCCAGAGTCCCACCGCCGCCCGGAACCTGCTGCCTCTCTTCCGACTCAGCGCTCCATAAATGCAGACTCCGGCCCTCCAAGGGGCGTCTTGACGCGGGGGCCACCCGGCTCTGCGGGTCGCTCTCATCCCACATGGCATGTGCTCCCACGGACAGCGCCCCGTGGCCGAGCAGAGCTGCAGGTGTGAGTGAAGAGCCGCGGCCCAGCAGGTGCTGTGTGGCTGTGCAGGCGGGCCGTCGCCACCTGCTGCCGCCCCTGGCTCCCCTCGTTAGCCCGGGACCGTGGCCCACATCGCGAAGCCCCTACAGCCTCTGCCGGGCTCGCCACCTCCTTGGAAACGAGGCAGGGACGCAGGCCAGGAGCACGACTCCTTCCCCTGGACCCTCCAGGCGGGAGCCCCCCGGGGCCGGTGGCAGCAGGTGGAGGCCCCGGAGCCGTGCAGGGCTGGGGGGTGGGGGTGCCGCCTGCCTCCCCCCCACCCTCCCCTTTCTCCTCCAGCCCACCCTCTGCCCCAGTTTTCCGTTCTCATTTTTCCTGCCTCATCGTGCTCAGCAGAACGCCCCAGGAGACACGCGCCCCCTCCCCTCTGTCCCCTGGCCCCTTCTCCCCGGGCCCCTGTTTGGCCGCCCTCGGAAGGTTTGGAGCTGGGTCCTAGTTTTCATCTCGGGATAGCAAGGCCTCATCTGACCGTAACTTAAGAGAACCAAGTCTTATGCTATGAAACATCTCAATTTCAAATTATTCCTGCAGAGAGCAGTTTTGACTTTGGAGCTGGTAAAAGAATTTCACTCGAGGCTGGCAACAGGAGCCAGCTTCCTGTTGTCATTTTGACATTAGGACTCGCGGGCTTGGGGCAGAAGCAGCTGCTGAGTGTGCTTACGTCACCTTTTGGGATGAACAGGTCCCTGGGAAAACTCGCCTTGTGTCTTGTGCTGACCTGTGTCCAGGGCCTCTTCAGGTAGTGCTCTCTCCACCCTTGTATCAGTCAGGATGGGCCAGATGGTGCCGTGTGACAAACAGTCCCCAAAACCTCAGTGGATTCAGCAACAACAGCTTCTCTTGCTTGGCCACGGCGTGTCAGTGTGGGAGGATGGGGTGTCAGTTTCCCGGCTGCTCTGGCACCGGTTGGCTTCACAGAGAATTTGTTAACCAAGACCTCATGGTTTCCGAGGCTGTGTCCAAAATGAAGGAACCGGCAAAGCCAGGCTCCCCCCACGGTCTGTGCGTTCTGTGCTGGCTGCCGCCATCCGTGGGGGGCTCAGCTTGCGTCTGTCGCTGGCCGTCCCCTCCTGGCCTCTGCTCGGCCGTCTGACTGGTGCGATGGTGTTTCTTCACCTCTAAAGGAGTCCAGTGACAGGGAGTCGGGGGGCGGGAGCGCCTCAGCTAGGCACCTGCCAGAGTCCTGCTTCCGGGGGGGCCGCCCCACAGGGCTGCGGCTCCGGGCTTTGTCGGTGTCTCCCCTGAGACCCTGCCCTCCTGCACGCCATTCTTCTGAGGCTTGACGGGGGTCAGCGGAGAAGGAGCGGGCGGTGGGCCTGTCGCCCGCATCAGATGTCATTTTCTCACGGCTGGTCACATGACCCCGCCCACCTTTAGGGGTCAGCAGGAAACCGCTGTCCCACTCCAGTAGGGAGTGCGGGTCTGGGTGAGCGCCCATTCACTGTCACCCTTTGGCGTTGGCCTCACCGGGCCCCGGGGCCCCTGGGTGCTCTGCCCCACGAAGCCCGGGACCCTGGAGCCCCTGTTCATATCCCAGAGCTGGTCGCAGCGCTGGGGCTCAGCAGCCGCTCCCGACCCTGGCCAGCCCCTCCCCGGCCCTGGTCGGGGGCGCCGGGACCGTGGCCTGGCCTGGGTGCCCCCGGCTGTGTCGCGGAAAGCCTGCGCTGCCCCCCCGGGGCCGACTGGCCCTGCCAGGGCTGCCGGGTGGGCGGGACTGGGGACGCGGGCAGCGCGGCCTCCGCGGGCTGAGCGGCGCCTCTTGCAGACATCGTCTGCATGGACCGCGTGGAGGAGATCCTGGGCCTGGTGGCCGCGGAGCCCGCCTCCGGCAAGGAGGGCCGGTGGGTGGTGCAGAAGTACATCGAGACGCCGCTGCTCATCTACGACACCAAGTTCGACATCAGGCAGTGGTTCCTCGTCACGGACTGGAACCCCCTGACCATCTGGTTCTACAAGGAGAGCTACCTGCGTTTCTCCACCCAGCGCTTCTCACTGGACAACCTAGACAGGTCAGCGGGGGGGAGGGGCACGGGGGGGAGGACGGTGAGGCCAGGTCCCATGTGCAGGTGCGCCCCAGACTGCACGTGCCTTGACACACCCTCACCTTCGCCACCGCCTCGGGAGGCACAACTGGGGACACTGAGGCTCAGGGAGGTGAAACTGCCTCCCCAGGGAGAGGCACAGGCTGCCGGCCTCCAACGCCAGCGTTTTGCCCAGCTGTGCGTCTCCTCCGCGGCGAGGATGCGCAGATGGCCGCGTGTTCACAGCTGCCCACAGCGGGGCCCCACCCAGGCCGGGAGCCCCCCTGAGCCCAGTTTCCCCTCCTGGGACCGTAGCTCTCGTCACCACCCCACCCCCACCTGCCCCTGGGCTGATGGGCGCGTCCCTGGACCGTCTCTGCACAGACAGAAAGTAAAGACTGTCCCAGGACCTGCGCATCACCTGTACAGGGCCGTGCTCCGTTGTTTTTCCTTGTGGTTACGTTTTTTGCAAGTGTGACTTAGGTGCTGTCATGGGGGTCTCGTGTGGTCCCCCCAGGTGGAAGCGTTCCCAGCCCCGGGAGGCTTCCTCCCGACACACCCAGAGTTTAAACCAAAATGGCCCTGAGCGTGTGCTATTTGTTAACTCCTAAGATGTGATTCCTTTTAAGTCCTCCTTAGAACCAGACAAATGAACTGAAAATTTCAGCGCTAGGTGACTCTAGTCTCAACCGCATCAGCCATTCAAGGGCCCGTGCCCCTTGTCCCACCCAGGTGGGAGAAGCCCCCGCTGCGGTCCTGGCGGCCCCCCGGGTGCCCGGGGCAGGGGTGCCCGGGGCGGGACCCCGGCCTGGCCAGCGCTGACGCTGCCGCCCTTGCAGCGCGGTGCACCTGTGCAACAACTCCATCCAGAAGCACCTGAAGAGCGCCAAGGGCCGCAACCCGCTGCTGCCGGGCCACAACATGTGGACGAGCTCGCGCTTCCGGGAGTACCTGCAGCGCAGGGGCCGCGGCGCCGTGTGGGGCAGCGTCATCTACCCGTCCATGAAGCGCGCCGTGGCCTACAGCATGCGCGTGGCGCAGGACCGCGTGGAGGCGCGCAGGAACAGCTTCGAGCTCTACGGCGCCGACTTCGTGCTGGGCAGGGACTTCCGGCCCTGGCTGATCGAGATCAACTCCAGCCCCACCATGCACCCGTCCACGCCGGTCACCGCGCAGCTGTGCGCGCAGGTGCAGGAGGACACCATCAAGGTGGTGCTGGGCCGCCGGCTCGACCGCAGCTGCGACGTCGGCAACTTCGAGCTCCTGTGGCGGCAGGTGAGGGGCGCGCGGCCGCCGCGACCACCCGGCCCCGCCGCCCGCCCCCGTGCCCTGGGCCCCGCCGCAGCCCCCGCCCTCCCGCCCGCCTTGGCGCTGCGCCCCGGGCCCTCCGCAGTCCTCTGCCTTCCCGCCCGCCTTGCCGCTGCGCCCCCCGCCCTCCCGCCCGCCTTCCCGCTGCGCCCCGGGCCCTCCGCAGCCCCCGCCCTCCCGCCCGCCTTGCCGCTGCGCCCCGGGCCCTCCCGCTCGCCTTGCCGCTGCGCCCCGGGCCCTCCGCAGCCCCCGCCCTCCCGCCCGCCTAGCCGCTGCGCCCCGGGCCCTCCCGCCCGCCTTGGCGCTGCGCCCCGGGCCCTCCGCAGCCCCCGCCCTCCCGCCCGCCTTGGCGCTGCGCCCCGGGCCCTCCGCAGCCCCCGCCCTCCCGCCCGCCTTGGCGCTGCGCCCCGGGCCCTCCGCAGTCCCCGCCCGCTCCCCGCGCAGCTCCAGGACCTGCGGCGTCCTCCGCGGGGGTCTTTCGGGAGCCCCCTCCTCTCTCGGGGAGGCTTCCTCCGAGGGGCCTGCAGGGGGTGTGGACTCCTCGCCCCACCCCCCGGCTGTGCTGCTGAGCTTTCGGGGAGGGGCGGCGAGCCGGAAGGCTGTTCCTGAGACCCCCGAAGGCGCGACCCCGGGGGGTGGTGGGGGCGGGGAGGGCGGCCGAGGCCAGAACCCGGGGAAGCGGCGCAGAGACTCGGCTCCTGCTGGGGCACCCGTTCCCGCGGCCCCCTCACTGCCGCCTCCCCGCAGCCCGCCGTGGAGCTGCCGCCGTTCGGCGGGTCCGACCTGTGCGTGGAAGGCGTCGGTGTGCGGAGAGCCAGGAAGCCCGCCCCCGGCGCCCCCGGCGCCCCCGGCGCCCCCGGCGCCCCCGGCGCCCCCCTCGCCGCTCCGCTCTCAGGTATTCAGCCGCTAAAAGCGAGGTGCCCCTCGGCCGTGCCGGACCCCGCCCGAGGACCGAGAGCCGCTCCGCAGCTGGACCCGAAGCTGAAAGACGAGAAGGTGCCTGCCTGCGCCTTACCTGCGCCCTTGAGGAGGTCGAGCGGGAGCAGCGGGAAAGCGAAGGCCACCTGCGGCGCATCTGGCGGAAAGCTGGGCCTCCCCGCTGGCGGCTCTGGGCACGCAGACAGTAAGGGCCCGAAGAGCGGCCGTGCCCAGGCCGGGCCCGCGCGACCCTCGGGTCCCGGCGCCGCGGGCGCCCCGCTCCTGGCGTCCGTGCTTCCAGACGTGAGGCCCGCCCCCGGCTCGGCGGGGCAGCCGCGCCCAGCGCCAGGTAACAGCGCGGCCGCGCCCGTCTCGGTCCGGGGGCCGCCTGCCCCCGCGCGTCCTGGGCGCCTTGGTGGCAGGGGGCGGCCCCGGGCGCGGGCACTCCTCAGCTCGGGAGCGGGTGTGGCGGCGCTGGGGGGCCGTAGGGGCGCGGCACGGGCGTCTCCAGGTGGACCCTCCGCCGGGAGTCGCGGTCCTGGGGTCCCCTGCAGCAATGCCGGTGCACGCTCTGCCCCGCTACCTGCTGGGGAGCTGTGGGGTCGGGGGGGGGGGGGGGGCTGGAGCAGCGCGTGCCCCCGCGGTCACTGGGCTCTGGCGTTGGGCTTCCTGAAGCTTCTGATGGAACCGACGTGTGTGGCCAGGCGCGCCCAGAGCACCGGCCACCAGGTGTGGGGCAGCCCTGGGTCAGGGGCCGGGCTGGCCGGGCGCTCCGTGTCAGGGTGGGCCTGGCCATGTCGTGCTCCTGTCGGCCCCTGGGGGCAGCGGCAGAGTGTGGGGACCCCCCGCCTGGTTCTACACCACAGTGTTGGCGCCTACCCTGCCCCCCGCGCCTTTCTGAGAGGCCCTCCCAGCCCCAGCCGGGCACCAGCGCCCTCTCACCTGCTCTGTGCTTTGTGAAATACGTCACTGCCGAGACACTCGCCGGTCTCCTGGTTGTCCGCCTCCTCCAGCCCCCACTCTGTGTGCTCCCCTGGGCTGGGGCCCCCCAGCTGCTTCCCCACCACACCAGCACCTGGGACCGTGCCTGGCTCGAAGCAGGTGCTCGAAGCAGGTGCTCATTGGCTGCACCTGCTGGCAGTGTCCTTGGAGACCACCAGCCCTGCGCCCCCTCACCCCACCTCCAAGCCGTCTCCACCGCCTGTCACCCCCACACTTAACTTGCCTCACCCCCTGTGGACAATTTCCCATTTTTTACCATTGTGAAAAGTGTCTCCTGGTATACAGGTGTGTGCACTTCCTACAGGTATCTTCCCCGGAGGGGAGGTCAGTAGGGTGTCCACGTTTTCACCCCGCTAGGTGCTGCGGGCGAGGCCAGTGTGATTTGCTAGTTTGCACACGCAGCCACTCTTGCCCACACTTGACATCAGCAGGCGTTTTATGTGCCTCCCTGGGGAGCGAGCAGTGGTGCTCATTTGCGTTTTTCTGAAGTGGGGCTGTTTTCCAGCATTTATCGACTTAGGATTCGTCTCCTGCAAAGTGCCTGCCAAGGTCCTCTGTCCAGCTGTGTGTCTGCTGACAGGTAGGCGCCAGCCTGTTGCGGTTTCCTGGCCCTCTTCGGTCCTTTGTTGCGCACTTCTCCCCTGCATGTCCTCTCCTTGGCGCTTTCCTTGCACAAAGCCAATCTGACCCACCTTGATCTCTACAGTTGGTGACTTTTTTAGCTTAAGGATGTGTATTACCCTGCAGTCATGAAGAAAACCCCGGTGGAATCTTCTAGAAGTGTTATTGCTGCCCGTACGTTTAGGCCTTTTAAGACTCTTGAAATTGATCATTGATTTGGTATGTGGTTTTAGACAAGATTAATACCAGCCAGGGTTCTCCAGAGAAACAAGCGACAGGAGATATGCATATACATATATTTTAAAAGAGATCTGTATTAAAGGGATTTATTTATTCATAATGGTCCATGCCACTGTGGGGCTGGCGAGTCTGACGCCGGCAGGGCAGGATGGCAGCTGGAGGCTCAGGATGTGATGCTGTGGACTTGAGGCAGAATTCCTTCTCTGGAGAACCTCAGGTTTCCACTCAGGGCCTCCAGCTGACGGCCGAGGCCACGGCACCCTCCAGGGCGTCTCCTTTGCTCAGTCAGCAGGTGTGGGTGCTGACCACACGCGCAGAATGTCTCCACGAGGACACCTGGCCTGGTGTTCAGTGGAGTAACAGGGACTGTGGCCTGGCGGAGTGGACACTGCAGGATCTACTATTTGTACACGGTACCCAACAGTCCAGGATCCCTGTTGGAAAGCCCCTTCCCCACCCACCCGCAGCGCCACCCCTTCATTGTCCGCTGTCCACGTGTGCGGGGCGAGCCCCTGTCCATCTTCCTGGGCCGGGACTGCTGTGTCCTCATTACTCGTCTTCACGTGGCTCGGGCAGGCACACGTCTGGTTCTTCCTCGATGGTGGCTGTTCTTGATGCCCCGTCCTCCGTATAAATGGTAGGATCATGTCAGCAGTCGCCAAAAATTAAAAAAAAATAATGCTGCTGGAATTTTGAGCTTGAGTTCATGTATCAATTTGGTTAGGACTTCACAATATTGAGTCTTCTAATTTATGAACATTGTATACCTCTATTTACCCTGTAATGTTTTTCAGTCAACCATAATTTTCTTTGAAATGACCTTGCACATTTCTGTATTTATTCATATGTATGTTTTATTTGTCATTCTCTTGATGACATCTTTTTTTTTTTTTTTAAGATTTATTTATTTATTTATTTAATTCCCTCCCTCCCCCGGTTGTCTGTTCTCTGTGTCTATTTGCTGTGTCTTGTTTCTTTGTCTGCTTCTGTTGTCGTCAGCAGCACAGGAAGTGTGGGCGGTGCCATTCCTGGGCAGGCTGCACTTTCTTTCGCGCTGGGCGGCTCTCCGGGGCGCACTCCTTGCGCGTGGGGCTCCCCTACACAAGGGACACCCTGCGTGGCAGGGCACTCCTTGTGCGCATCAGCACTGCGTATGGGCCAGCTCCACACGGGTCAAGGAGGCCCGGGGTTTGAACCATGGACCTCCCATGTGGTAGACGGACGCCCTAACCACTGGGCCAAGTCAGTTTCCCTGATGACATCTTTTGTGAAATTTTTTCCTACACATTGTGGCTAGTTTATACAAATAGAATTTATTTGTGAATTGATTTTTTTACTCAGTCTTCTACCTAAATTTCTCTATAAATTCTATTAATTAAAGATTCTTTTGGACTTTTCACACACATCATTATATCATCTGTAAACAATGACAGTTTTCTTTTTCCTTGCAATCATTGTGCCTCTCATTTCTTTTTCTTATCATGTTGCACTGCTCTAGGACCTGAGTTTATTCATTATCAGTCACATTCCATTGGATCTCGGGGGCACGTAATCATGATGCACCAGCCATCTGCTCCCATTCCGCCCCCTGCACCCCCGCTTGAGGTCCTCGTTTCCCTTAATCCGTTGTGCTTCACACCCTTGCTTTTCCTTTTAGTTTGCATGTTTGTGTGAAAATGTGTGTGTTTCATTTATATCTTTAACGGATTTTTAATTTTGACTTAATTTTTTAAGAGCAGTGTCATACTGTATGTATTATTTGAGTATTTACATTTTCTCTAAATATCCTATTGCTAAGATTCATGTCCACTGTTAGAGGGCATGTAGTTCACAATTTATTCATCTACTCTCCTGCAGTTGTGCATTTAGATTGTGCTGCCATTAATGTTTGTAGACATGTCTCTTAATGTACAAGTGCAAGAGTTTCTTTTGAGTATATACCTGAAATAGAATTGCTAGGTCATAGATAGATGAATGCTTAATTTTAAAAGACAACAGCCAATTTTTCTTGATTGCTTAAAGCAATTTCTGCCCCCATCAGGAGTGTACAAGAGATCCTATGAATCCACAATGCTTGGAATCATCGGACTTTCTCATTTTCACAAATCAGTTTGCATTTAAGGAAGGATCTTATCATGGTTTTGGAGTATTTCACTGATTAATGGCATTAAATATCTGGCATATGTTATGATTCTGTAAATCCCTTCTGTGAAATGTCTGTTTACATCTTTTGTTTATTTTCTATGGAGTTTTTTTTTTTTTTTTTACAAATAAGTACCAATCCTTCTGGATTTGATTTTATGTATGGTGTGAGGTAGGATCAAATTTTATCTTGGTCCATGTGGATACTTTTTTTCAGTCATTTCTTGAAAAATCCTTTCTTTGCCCCATCAGACTGATACCCAGCCTCTATCTGTGCGTGGGTCTGTTCCACTGGTGATTGTGCACATCCCTGCACAAGTGCCATGCTACCTGGATCACCACATTGTACAGTAGGGCACATTGCCCTTCTCTGCTCTTCACAAGTGCCCCAGCTCTTCTGGCCTTATTCTCATCTGTGTAAGTTTCATAATTATCAAGTTCCACAAAAATCCTATTGAGGTTTTGTTGCAATTACATTTAATCCATAGATGGATTGGGGGGGAAATTGAAAAATTAATGTAATTATTTTCTCCTCTTTATGAACATAATCTATCTCACCAATTATTTATATTTTCAAGTATTATAATTTTCCCTGTAGAGATTTTGCAAATCTTTTATTATTAGATTTATTCTTATTTACTTGGTCTTAGATACTACTGCATATGATGTCATCTCTATAAATAAATTTTTGCCTTGCTTATTCCTGGTATATAGAATGCTATACTGAGTTTTTTATGAATCAATTTTCTATATAGTCACATTTCTAAATTCATTATTTCTAACAATTTGTATACTCATTTGAGTTGTCCATGTAAATAATTATATCATGTATAAGTAGTTTTATAGCTTCCATCCCAAACTCATTGCCTCTAATTTCTTTGTCTTGTCTTTTTGTAGTGACTAGAACTTCCTATACAGTATTGGACACCCTTCTCTAATGCTTGATTTTAAAAAAGGGAATGTTTCTAACATTTCCTCATGTAATACAAATGTATATAACATTTACTTTAAGTCTTTATAAAGATATAGATATGATAAAAGATTTATAGACACTTTAGTACGTGTGGCAGTTTGATATTATTGATGAATTCCAAAAGAAATACTGATTACGTTTGTAAACTTGTCTATTTCTCTTGTGATACTCTTTGATTGTGTTAAATTCAGAGTTTTCACTTTTACTTGATTAAACCGAGGTTAAGGCTTTGATATGGTCAGTAGGAAGTTGAGTCCCCACCCTTGCTGAGTGGACACTTACACGGAAAACAACAGGCAGAGGAGAGAGCTGAGTTTTGATGCTGGAGCCCTGGGGAAAGAGCCGAGCCATTTGCCTGATAGATTCCAGCTTGCCTTGTGGAGAGAGCAGAGCAGCTGAGCCCAGGAAGACACAAGCCCTGGGAAGAGAGACAAGCCTTATGCCAGCCAACAGCTGAGATGGGAAGAAGCTGGGACCACGGAGCCTTATGAGACAGAGGGAGCCTAAACTCTTGTAGATGTCAACAGCCATCTTGTTCCAACATGTGGCAACAGACTTTGGTGAGGGAAGTAACTTACTCTTTATGGCCTTGTGACTATAAGCTCCTACCCGCAAAAAATACCCTTTGTAAAAGCCAACAGATTTCTGGTACTTTGCATCAGCACCCCTTTGGCTGACTAATACAGCATGTTAAAAAAGTTTCTTTATAATCCCTACCCACTAAGAGTATGTTATCAAGGAGTGTATTAAATTTTCTAAAAAAAAGTTTTTGCATCTATGAGATTTTGTAAGATTTTTCTCTTTTATTCTGTTAAAGTTGTGAAAAACGTGCATTGATTTTTGAATGTTAAGCCAACCTTGCATTCCAGGAATGAGCCTAATTTGGTTTGATGTATTATCCTTTGCTATATGGCTGCATTTGATTTGTTACTGTACTTAAAGTTCATCCTCAACTGCAATATGTTTTTCATACTACTGTTGCTAGATATTTAAATAGTTTCTAGTCCGAGCTATTACAAATAGTGCTGCTGTGAACATTCTTGAACATGTCTTTGGTAAACATATATACACATTTCTATATAAATGAAATTTCTGGGTGATATATTCAGCTTTGGTAGACACTCCCAAGAAGTTTCCCAAAATGGGAAACTTCAGTATATAAGTTTCATTGCTCCAAACTCTTGCCAACACTCGGCATTCTGTCTTTTTGCTGTAGGCCTCCTAATAGATGAGTAATGGAGTCACATTGTGGTTTGAATTTGCATTTCCCAGATGACTAATAAAGTTGAGCATCTTTTCCTATTTACAGCCCAGCTGAACATACTCTTTTGCAAAATGCCTATAAAAGTATTTTGTCCATTTTTCTATTTGGACAAATTTTTCTCTTGGCCTATTCTTAATGACCTGTAGGAGTTTTTAAAATGTACTCTGGGTACAAGTCCTTTGGTGGATATAACATTGCAAATATCTTCTCTGTGGTTTGCCTTTCACTCTCAAAATCATGCACAAAAATTATTAATTTCAATATAACCCAATATGAATTTTTCTTTTATTATTAGCATTTTTGTGTTGTGTTTAAGAAATCTTTGCCTACCCCAGTGTCAGAAAAATAGTTGCTTCTGTTTTCTTCTATACAGTGTATTATTTCACCTTTCACATACAGAACTATATTCCCTCTGGAATTGTGTTTGTGTGATGTAGGAGTTAAGATTCATGTTTTTCCAAATGGGAATCTATCTGATTCAGCATGATGTATTGAAGAGACATGTTTTCCTCCCTGTTCTGCTCCATTGTCACAAAACAGGTGACTGTGAACAAGTACATTCGTTTCTGGACTCTTCCAATTGTCTAGTTGGAATACTTTGTTTATTAGGTGTCTGTGCTGCATTACTGCTACATGCACTACTATTATTAATAATTATTAAAATTTTAGTATTATTTAAATTATTATTGCTATAATGCTACACAACAAAGATCCCCCAACCTCAGTGGCTCACGGCAACAACATTAATTTCTCACAGGTCCTGAGGTCAGCTGTGCTCTGCTCTGTCCCCCTGGGGTGGCCTGGCCGTGGCTCCTGGCTGCAGGTCGGCTTGGGTGTGCTCCACGTGCCTCCAGTCAGCAGCTGGACACCAGCTGGTCCCACCAGAGGACAGCCCTGACCGTGGGCCTCAGTGCCACTGCCAGCCACAGATAGCTCCCACATTCATGGCCCCCAAAGGACGTCTCCTTCATCTGCCGTTCGTAGTCTTCCAGGGTGGACCAGACAGCTGGGCTGTCGGAAACGAGCTGGGAACCGTGCCTGGAGGCGCGTCGGGGCAGGCTTGGCCGGAGCTGGCAGGACCTGCCTTGAGTACTGGCCACAGCCGAGGGTCCAGGCCCACCCCGGACACCATCAAGCTTCACACAGGCCAACGCGTCAGGAGCCAGGCAGGCCCCGCGAGGCCCGCTGACGTCGCTGTCCCAGGCCGCGAGCAGGAGCGCAGTTCCCTGGAGGCTCAGCTGCCGGTTTTTCACGCAAAACCAAGACGGCCTGGAGCCAGGCCGCTGGCACTCGTGGACGTCCCTCCTCCGCTTTACCTGAAGGCTGGTCATCGAGTCCAAGCAGCTCCGCCCACCGAGGCTGCGGTTCCCTCCAGCCCCTGGGGGTCAGCTGCTCCCACTCAGCCGACCCTACCAGGCGTGGCATTGCGATAAGGGGAGATCTGGGGAGCGCGTTAATCGCTGCCTTTAAAATGGGTCACCAGGCAGGAGGTGACCCCCGAAGCCTAATCCTCCTGGGGTTCCGTGCTGGTTCTGTCGGGCCACCAGAGGCACTGGGGAGCGAGGGGGCAGATGACGCCCAGGTCCCAGCAGCCCCTCTGAAGTGGCAGCCCCTGAATGGGGGACCCCACAGCTGGGCAAGTGCAGGCGTGTGACACGTGAACGTCCGTGACAAGCTCAGAAGCCGATTCAGACCCAGGGGTCACCCACAAGGACACTGTGACTCCCCCTCCGGGTGGGACCCCAGCAGCAGCTCTTAGCACGTTGGGTTCTTTGCCCCCAGGGAGTCTGGGCCTCGGGGGGTGCTGGGGGGAGGGGTGGTAGGGGCAGTGGGTGGAGCCCTGTGGCCGGCCTTTTTGCCCCTTTGGCCCCTCGCTCTTGGGTCTCTGCCTGAGCCAGGGCTTTGTCCACACCTGTGGCTGCCCCAGCCTCCGGCAGGTGCCCAGCCCGGGGTCCCCTGCCCCCTGCCCCCACCGCATGCCCCTGGGTTTTGCCCTGCCGTCCTCGTCACCTCCAGCCCTCCCTGGTGCAGCTCTCTGACCTTAACACTGACTGGTCAGGCAGATGCAGGCTGGCTCTGAACTTCCTTCACGACGCAGACCAACAAGTCTCGGCCCAAAGCTTGATCTCGAGTAGCAAGGTGCTCGTTGCTGGTGTTTATTTCAGCTGTGGGGACCCGTCTGGCTCGAGCACAGGACTCGCCCGCTTGTCCTGACAGCACCTGCCCCACCAGGGGAGCGAGCGGCAGTGGAAGCATTTCCACCGTGCCCCCCACTGCTCAGCCTCTCAACAGCCAGCCACCTGCCGTGACCTGGGGGGGGGGGGCTCGGGGCCATCTCCAGGCCTCGACCCTTTCTCTTCCAGAAGCCACGTTGCTGTCGGCACCTGGCCTCGTCACCCGGATTCTCAGGGTTTGCTGCTTCCTGCCTTCCAAGCCCTAACGTGGCCGTTACTGTTTCGTGGGAGATGCCAGACCTGTGGACTCTTCAGCCACGGCGCAGCAAGTAGCAGGAGCCTCGGCTCGGCCGGCCTCGCGGCCCAGGGCCCGGTGTCGCCTCGTGCGCGGCCGCAGGAGTGCCCGGCCTTTCCGCAGGCCGTGGACGCGCTTGTCTTGGGGGGGCGACATCCCCCCGACCGGCCCTGGCACTGGCCCGGCAGAGGCGCTCAGGGCCTGCGCGCTTTGCCTTCGCCTGGCGCAGGTCTCCGTTGCGCCCATGCCATAGAGTTTCCTCGCCTCCCGCGGCTGCTTCTGAAGCGAGCGTCAGGCGATTCATCGCACCTTGCCGCTGTGCCCGTTTGTGCAGAAGAGTCTGGGTTCTGCTGCCAAGCCACCCTCCGCAAAGCCCAGCTCTCGGTGCCGACAGCCAGCGCTGGTCTGCGGTCAGCGGTCAGCGGCGGCCACGTGGCGGGGGCCAGGCCAGCTCCACGTGACCCCATGCTCGGGGCCCTGCACCTGCCCAGGGTGTGTTCCGTGAGTGAGACGATGTCACTGTGCTGACAGCTTTGCCTGAAAGGTCACTCGGCCTGGCCTGGCCGGCAGCGCGGGAAGCACGGTCCATGCCAGCGACTCGCCTGGCCCTCTGTATTTCCTACAGCCTGTCAACCTGAAGAAGAACCACGGGAATTGTACATCAACTAGAACTGATTCTTTTTATACAGATTCTTTCAACAGAATCCGCTGCTCTGTTTAATCAGATCGTGTTTGAATTCCTTTCCGTCACCTTTGGGGTTTTCAGGGTGGGATTGTCATCTTTCATTCCACGCTTTCCTAGATATTTGGTGGGGGTTAAATGTCATGGCAAACATCATCTTTATTCTACCGTCCTAGGGCACAACCTGTGGCATAGCCTGGCGGTTTTTACACGCCACAACTGTGTGCCCGCCACCCAGAAGGCTCCTTCCAGCCCTTTCCAGTCCCCCCCACCCAAACGAGCTCTGTTTTGACTTGCGTCGTGGTAGATGGTTCTGCACGGTGCTTGGACAACCAGCGGGGTCACGCTGCGCATCTTCTGGATCTGGCCTTTTCCACCTTGGATGCAGTGAGTGGAGTGTCCTTGAAAGTGGGTTCTTGGGGTGCAGCACTCCGGAGCCTCGCTGTCTGGTCTGCTGTTGGTGGAGCCTTGGGTTGCTTCTGGTTTAGGACTGTGACAAATAAAGTGGCGCTGATCGTGTAGTGCGAGTCTTTCTGTGGACACGTGCGTTCGTTTCTTTGGGCGTGGCCTAGGGGCGACACTGGGAACTCATAGAGAATGCTTTTAACGAACGTGCTTTAGTAGAAAATGGCGGAGTGCTTTCCAAAGGGGTCCTGATATTTCACTCCCGCCTGCATGTCTGCATGTCTGGTTGACCCACATCCTTGCCAACACTTAGTACTATGGGGCTTTGTCATTCTAGCCATTCTGTTAGGTAGGGAGTCGTATTTCTTGTGGTTTTAATTTAATTTCCCTGATGGTTAGTCATACTGAGAAACTTTTCATGTGTTTATTGGTCATTCACACATCTGTCATTGAGAAGTGCCTGCTTATCTTTTGCCTGCTTTTAAATTAGGTTATTTGTCCTTTTTATTATTTATTTGTAGTGCTTTTTATGGATTCTGTATATTTCTTTGTCAGATACATGTATTGGGACTATTTTCTCTCAGTGTGTGGTTGTCCACTTCCTTAATAGTGCCTTTTGAAGGGATAAATATTTTCATGAAGTACAATTTATCAATCTTTCCTTCGTAGCTAGTGCTTCAGTGCCCTGTCTAAAGTATCTTTGCCTTCCCCAGAGGCACAGAGGTGTTCTCCTGTTTCCTTCTAGAAGCTGTATGGGTTTGACTTTCACAGTTTGGTCCACAGTCCATCTTGAGTTAACTTTAGTGTCTGGTGTGAAAGGGTCAGCTTGTCGTCCACTTCTTCCAGCACCATTTATTGGAAGGACATCCTTGCTTCCCGCTGAATTGCTTTAACTTTGTCAAGGAAGGGTGGAATCTCCAAAATGAGCTCCTTCTATCTTCTTCCCTTGACCGACTAATGTCTCACTGTCCTGCCGTAGCTTTGAAATAGCTTTCCATCTTTGTTTCTTGTATCAGATTGCCTTGGCTATTCCATGTCCTTTGCATGTTCATGTCAATTTCTAAGTCAGCTTGTCCATTGCTACAAAAAGACCAGGCAGGGTTTCGTTTGGGATTGCATCAAAGCTGTGGCTATTTTAGGGAGAAATGGTATCCTACAATGTGGAGGCTTCCAGTCTATGAACTTGATAGGGCCAAACATTTATTTAGGTCTCCTTTTGTTTCTCGAGGCAGTTTTTATTATAGGTGTTTTTTTGTGAATTTATTAATAGGACTGTCGATACATTCACAGCCTGGATGAGTCCCCAGGAAGTGTGAGGAACAAAAAAGTCGATCCCAGTACATACATTCTGAATGATTCCTTTTAAATAACGTTCTTGAAATGACGAAATTACAGAACTGGGGAACAGGGTAGTGGTTGCCAGGTGCTGGAGGGGAGTGGGCGTGGCTTCAGAAGGGAAGTGGGCGTGGCTTCAGAAGCACCTGTGAGGGACCCTCACGCGCGGTGGTTCTGAGTGTGGACTGACTGAGGAAAGCGTCCCGGAGACCTCTCTGCTTTATTTCTTATTACTACATGTGAATCTATAATTATCTCAAAATACAATGTTCATTCTTAAAAATTTAAAGAAAATTTGTTCCTAGGTATTTGATGTGTTCTTTTTTTTTTTAAAGATTTATTTTTTATTTACTTCTCTCCCCTTCTGCACCCCCCCTCCCCATTGTCTGCTCAGTGTCCTTTTGCTGTGTGTTCTGTGTCCGCTTGCATTCTTGGTGGCACGGGAATCTGTGTTTCTTTTTGTTGCCACATCTTGCTGCGTCAGCTCTCCATGTGTGCAGCACCATTCTTGGGCAGGCTGCGCTTTTTTCGCACCAGGCGGCTCTCCTTGCGGGGCGCACTCCTCGCGCGCATCAGCACTATGTGTGGGCCAGCTCCACACGGGCCAGGAGGCCCTGGGTTTGAACCGTGGGCCTCCTGTATGGTAGGCGGATGCTCTATCCATTGAGCCAAATCTGTTTCCCTTGATGTGTTCGTGATGCTTTTATAAATGGCATTTAAAATTGTTTTCCAATTGTTTCTTGCTAATATGTATAGATGCAGTTGCTTTTTTATGCATTGACAAATGTTGGTAACTTGCCGTCTTGGTTCTTGTCGTTTGTAGATGCCTTGGGGTTTGTACGTAATCACCTCATCAGTTGCCAGGGGCGGTTTTTGCTTGGTGGGTGTACAGCTTTTGTAAATAAAATTGGAAAGAGTGTTCAGGGTATCCATTAACTATATTTGCTGTGGGTTTTTCACAAATACACTTTATCGGATGGAAGAAGTCCCTTCCATTCCTTGTTGGCTAAGAGTATTTGTCAATTAGGTGTTGAATTTATCAAATAGTTTTCCTACTTCTGTTGCTATGATCCTATGTGTTTTTTCCTTTATTCTGTCCATGTGGTGAGTGACTTTGATTTATGAATGTGACGCCCACTTTGCATTCCTTTATCTTTTTAATGTCTGCAGTACATGAGAATGTCTTCCTTATGTCTAATATTATTGTCTATCATCTATCATTCATCTGTCATCTATCTACCTATCATCTATATATCTGTTTTCTGTCTGTCTAGATCAGTCTTAACAGAATTTAGCCAGTTTTATTCATCTTTTTCAAAGAACCAAGAATGGGGTTTGATGAATTTTATTATATGCTCTCTATTTCACTTATTTCTGCTCTTATATTTATTATGCTTTCCTTCTACTTTCTTTGGATTTATTTTTCTGTTCTTTTTCTAACTTCTTGAGATAGATAAGTGGCTCATTAATTTTCAGCATTTCTTTTTAATACATGTATTTATATTTGTGCATGTACATTTCCTTTTATTTTCAACTTTAACAGCATCTGAAAATTTTTGACAAGTAGTATTTTATTATTCAGTTTAATATATTTGAATTTTCATTACAATTTTTTCTTTTATTCTTGCGTTATTTAGAAATTGGTTCCTATACCTGCATTAATATCAGATTTGTAGTTAGCTTTTTTCCTGTTAACAATTGCATTTTAGTTAGAAAGACCATTGTCTGTATTATTTCTATGCTTAGAAATTTGTTGTCACTTTCTTTCTGGGGTCAATTTTTGAAAACGTTCTTTAGTACTTGAAAATAATGCATACTCTTCAGTCCCCAGGTATCCTGCATTGAGTCAGGTGTGTGCTGCTCAAACCTCTCATCTGCTTAATGGGGCTTCTGTCTGCTTTTCCTATACTAAGTGAAGTATGATAAAAATCTTTGATGATGCATTAGTTTCTTGTAATTCTGTCAGTTTTTGTGCTAGAATTTTTCAGACCCTGTTACTAACTTTATTTTGTTAGAATTTGCCTGGTGTATCTTTTTCTTTCAATCGTTCTCTAGTCTTATGTTTTACTGCTTGAATTTCATTTTTTGACTCCAGATTGACAGTAATTTGTCCTTTAGCCAGTGCATTCAGCATTTACATTTGATGTAATCACGTATACGTCCCAAATCATGGTGGCTTAAAGCCTCAGGAGCGGCTTACCTGCGTGGTGCCGACTTGGGTCTTGGGAGATGGCAGTCACGACGTCGGCCGGGGCCGCGTCATCCGAAGGCTCAGCCGGGGCTGGACGAGGCACCGCCACAGTGGCGGGCGGCCACAGCTCCTCCCCACGTGGGCTTCTCCAGGGGGCTGCCCGTTTGAGCGACCTCACGGCACAGTGGCGCTCCCTCCTGCGTGGCTCAAGGCGGGGTCCCAGCGACTTTGGTGGGCTAGCCTGAGAAGCCGCACCCCATCGCTCCTGCCGTGACACCAGTCCTGGTACAGCGGAGCAGGGGCCAGGGCTGGGGTCGTCGGGGGCCGTCTCAGAGACCGAAGACCAGTTATCTATCATCTGATTTCATTTAACTTTTGTTTTTTCCATCCATTCTATATTCCTCTTTCTTTCTATTCTTGCCTTATTTGGGGTTGATTTTTTTCTCTCATTTACATTTTTTTGTTCCATTAGTTTGGAGGTTATTCACTCAGTTTGTAGGTGCCTAGAAATCGCTGCTTGCATGTTTGACTTATCAAAGTCTGAAGAAAATCATGCCTTTGTTGCCACCCAGATAATTCAAAGACCTTAAACTTAGAAACCTCAAAAACCCATACTTCCTGACTTCTTGATATTGTCCTCATATAGTTTAATTCTGTTTTTTTTTCTTTTTTTATTGTAGTAAAATATGCATAACTTCAACCTTACTATTTTCACCATTATCAACTGTGCAATTCAGTGGCAGGAAGTACACTCACAGTGTGATGTACCCGTCATCACTATGATTCAGAACTTTGTCGTCATCCCAAGTAGAAACCTGTCCCCATTAAGCAGGAACCGCACATCCTCTCTTCTACTTTCTGTCTCGCTGAATTTACCTATTCTTGAAATTTCATGTAAGTGGAATCATAGGATATTTGTCGTTTTGGGTCTAACTTACTTTACTTAGCATAATGTTTCCAAGGTGCGTGCATATTGTAGCCTGGATCGGAGCTGCATTCCTTTTTGGGAAGGGTAATATTCCTTTGTATGTATATGCCACATTTTGCTTACCAGTTCATCTGTTGATGGACACACCTGGGTTATTTCCACTTTTTGGCTACTGTTCATGCTGTGTACACTGATGTACAAGTATGAGTTCCTGTTTTCAATTATTTGGGGCATATGCCTAGGAGTGGAATTGCTAGATTATATGATAAGTCTATGTTGGATATTTTGAAGAGCTACCAGACTTTTTCACATCAGCTGCAGCGTTTCACATTCCACCTCAATGTATGAGGGTTCTAGTTTCTCAACATCACTTGTTATATTCCTGGGTTTTTTGTTTGTTTGTTTGTTTGTTTTGTTTTTATGATAACCATCCCAGTGGGTGTGACGTGGTATCTCATTTAGTTTGGGTTTTCATTTCCCTGTAGCAACAGCTAATGATGTTGAGCATATTTTCATGTGCTTATTGGCCATTTGCATATTTTCTTTGATAAAACATCTATTTGAATCCATTTGCCCAATTCTTAATTGGGCTATTTGTTTTCTTATTGGGTTGTAGGAGTCCTTTATATAGTTTTGATACCTTATTAGATATATGATTTGTAAATATTCTCCCGTTCTATGGGTTGTCTTTTCACTGTTTTGATTATGTCCTTCAATGCACAAAAGATTTTAATTTTGATAAAGTCCAATTTATTTTTTTTTTCATTGCTCGTGCTTTTTGTGTCATACTTCAGAAACCATTGTCAAATCCACGATCATGAAGATTTTACCTTGTGTTTTCTTCTAAGTTTTATAGTTTCAGATCTTACATTTACATTTTTATCCATTTTGAGTTAATTTTGGCCAGCTAAGGGTTCAGCTTCACTCTCTGGTTTGTGGATATTGTGTTTTCCCAGCCCCATTTGTTATAAAAGCTGTCTTTTCCCCATTATGTCTACTCTAGTGCCAGCACAATGTGGTGCTGATTACAGTAGCTTTATCGTAAGTTTTAAAATTGGGAAATGTGAGTCCTCCAATTTGTTCTTCTTTTTCAAGATTGTTTTGGCTATTTCGAGGCTTCTTGAAATTCCATATGAATTTAAGGATCCACTTTTCCATTTCTGCAAAAATGACCATTGGAGGGCAGTGGCTGTGGCTCAATCAGTTGAGCTCCTGTCTACCATATGGGAGGCCCTGCGTTCATGTCCCAGGGCCTCCCTGTGAAGGCAGGCTCGCCCGCACACTGCAGAGAGCTGCCTGGCCCACAGGCACGTGGAGAGCCAACTCAGCAAGGTGGCACAACAAAGAGGGAGACAAGCAAAAATGCAGAAGAACGTGCAGTGAATGGACACAGAGAGCAGACAGCAAGCAACCTGCAAGGAGGGGGGGATAAATTTAAAAAAAAAACAGACACAGAAGAATGCACAGCAAATGGACACAGAAAGCAGACAGCAAGCAAAAAGCTGCAAGGGGGGGGGATATTAAAAAAAAAGGCAATAATTAAAAAAATGACCATTGGAATTTTTATAGGGGTTGCATTGAATCTTAGAGGACTTTGGGTAGTATTGCCATTTTAACAATATTGTCTTCTTCCCAAAGTGTCATACTTTTAATATGCTGCTGAATTTGGTTTGTTGATATTTTGTTGCAGATTTTTGCATCTGTATTCATAAGGGATATTGGGCTGTAGTTTTTTCTTTTTGTGTCTTTGTGTGGCTTTGGTATAGGGTAACGCTAGCTTTATAGAATGAGTTAGAAAGTTTTTCTGCCTCTTACATTTTGGGGAAGAGTTTGGAAAGGATCAGTGTTAATTCTTCTTCAGCTGCTTGGTAGAATTCACCAGTGAAGCCATCTGATCCGGGGCTTTGCTTCGTTGGCACATATTTGGTTATTGATTCAATCGTATTACTTTTTATAGGTCTATTCGGATTTTCTAGAGTCAGCTTTTGTAGTTTGCTGTTTCTAGGAATTTGTCCATTTTATCTAAGTTATCCAACTTATTGACATATAATTGTTAATAGTATTCTCTTATAATCCTTTTTATTTCAGCAAAATCAGTAGTAGTGTCTTCATTTTCATTTCTGATTTTAGTAATTTGAGTCTTCTCTGTTTTTCTCAGTAAATGTAGCTGAGGTTTGTCTTTTCACAGAACCAACTTTGGTTTTGTTGATTATATTAGTATGTATATGTAATATTGTTATATATACAATGTATAATATACTATATACACATGAACATATGCACAATACTAAAAATAAGCTCCTTCATGAAAAGTCAAATGATTATAGAGGCTAATCCCATCTATGAAATCCTCCACCGTAACATCTAGGCCAGTGTTTGATTGACCAAACAACTGAACACCGCATCTTAGCCAAGTTGACACATAAAATTAACCATCACATTGATTTTCTCTATTCTCTATTTCATTTCTCTCCACTCTAATCTTTATTATTTCCTTTGTTCTGTTAGATTTAGTGTGTTTTTTTCCTTCTTTTTCTAATTCCTAAAGTTGTACAATTGGTTATTGGAGATCTTTTTTCTTTTTTCTTATAAATGTTTCAGCTATAAATTTCCCTCTTAGCACTACTTTCACTGTATCCCATAAATTTAGATATGCTGTGTTTTCATTTTCATTCATCTCAAGGTATTTTCCAATTTCCATTGTGATTTTTTCTTTGACTCATTGGTTTAATAGTGTGTTGTTTAATTTTCATGTATTTGTGAATTTTCCAGTTTTCCTTTTGTTATTGATTTCTAGTTTCACTCCATTGTGATCAGAAAAGATGCTGTATGATTTCAATCTCTTTAAATTTATTGAGATTTGTTTTGGTCTATCTCAGAGACTTATCCACGTGCACTTGAAAAGAATGTGTATTCTGCTGTTATTGGGTAGAGTGTTCTATACAGATCTGTTAGGTCTAATTGGCTTATGGTGTTGCCAAGTCCTCTATTTCAGTATTGGTCTTCTGTCTAGCTATTCAGTTATTATTGAAAACAGCCTATTGAAGTCTCCAACTATGCTGTCAAATATTGCTTCGTATATTCTGGCACTTTGTTATTAGTGTCATGTATGGGTTTTTTTCTTTTTTTAAAACGTATTTTTTAAATCATGTATGTTTATAATTGTTATATCTCCTTGCTGGATTGTATCTTTTGTCAATATATAATGTCATTCTTTGTCTCTTGTTACCTTTTTTAAAAAGTCTATTTTATCTGACAATATAGCTACCCCAGTCTCTCCTGGTTAATATTTGCATGGAACATCTTGTTCCATATTTTCACCTTCACCCTCTTTCTGTCTTTGTATCTATAATGAGTATTTTGTAGGTACATGGATACATGTAGATGGATGATGGTGTGTTTTATCCAATCTGCCAATCTCTGTGTTTTAATAGGAGAGTTCAATCCATTTGTATTTAAAGTAGCTTCTGATAAGAAACTATTTACTTTTCCCATTTAGCTATTTTTTTCTATATGTCTTACATGTTTTTGTTCCTCAATTTCTCCATTACTACTATTTTTTTGAATTTAGCTGATTTTTTTGTAGTGTGCCATTTTGATTCCCTTCTTCTTTCTTTTTCTGTATACTTAAAGTTATTTTCTTAGTGGTTACCAATTAACATCTTAAACTTACAACAAACTAGTTTCAATACTCCCAACTTAGTTTCAGTAGTATAGACACACTTCACTCCTATACATCTCCATCCTTCTCCCTTTAAATTGTTATTTTCCCGAATTACGTCTTTATACTTCGTGGTTCCATTAACATAGATTTATAGTTATTTTACGTGTTTGCCTTTTAAATCATGTGGAAAGAAACCAAAAGTATAATTAAAATGGCTTTTTAGCAGTGTTCTTTATTTCCTCTTATAGCTTCAAGTGACTCTAGTTTCTTTTCACTTCAGGCTGAACAACTCTCTAGCATTTCTCACAGACTAAGTCACTGGTAGTGAACTCTCAGCATTTGTTTATCTGGAAAGGTCTTTTTTTTTTTTAAGATTTATTTATTTATTCATTTCTTTCCCCTTCCCTCTACCCCAGTTGTCTGTTCTCTGTGTTTTTCTCTGCGGCTTCTTCTTTGTCTGCCTCTGTTGTTGTCAGCAGCACGGGAATCTGTGTTTCTTTTTGTTGTGTCATCTTGCTGCGTCAGTTCTCCCTGTGTGCGGCGCCATTCCTGGGCAGGCTGAACTTTCTCACGCTGGGTGGCTCTCCTTATGGGGTGCACTCCTTGCGTGTGGGGCTCCCCTACGCGGGGGACACCCCTGCGTGGCAGGGCACTCCTTGTGTGCATCAGCACTGCGCATGGGCCAGCTGCACACGGGTCAAGGAGGCCCGGGGTTTGAACCGCGGACCTCCCATGTGGTAGTCGGACGCCCTAACCACTGGGCCAAGTTCGCTTCCTGGAAAGTCTTAATTTCTCCTTCATTCATGTGAATTATTGGTTGACAAGTTTTTTTCTTTCATGATTTTATGTTATTCCACTGCCTTTTAAATTTTTTCTTCTCTTTATTGATATTCTCCTTTTGTTCATACACTGTTTTTCTGATTTCCTTTAGTTTCCCCCATGTTTTCTTTTAATTCACTGAACATGTTAAGACAGCTGATGGAACATCTTTGACTAGTGTTGTAGTTTGCCAGGCTGCTCTGACCAACACCACGCAGTGGGCTGGCTTAAACAATGGGGGTTTATTGGCTCATGGTTTTGAGGCTAGAAGTCCAAATCATGGCGTCATCAGGGCGATGGCTTCTCCCCAGTCTGTGACGTTCTAGGGCTGGCTTCCCGCAGTTCTGGGGTTCCGTGGCTGCCTTGTGTCACTGGCGATGTCCTCTCCTCTCTCTTCTGGGTGCCACTGACTTGTGGCTTCTAGATCCTTCCTGGCTTTCTCTCTCTGTGTCTAATTTCTTCAGTTTATAAGGGACCTTAGTGACCAGGATTAAAACCAAGTCTTATTCAGTTGGGCCAAACCTTAACCAAAATTAATACATTATTGTCTTCAAAAGGTTCTGTTTAGCATGGTTTCACCCCCACAGGGTGCAGAGACGCTCGGGAACAGGCTAAGTCAGGGCACGTAGTGCCATCCACCACAAATGGTCGTTCCAATCTGGGCTACCTCAGGAATGGTTTCTATCAGATTCTTTTTTTTTCTGTGAATGGGCCATACTTTCCTCTTTCTTTATATATTTACGATTATTTATTGAGTACCGGACATTCTGAGAATTATATAATGTGACAACTTTGGAAATCTGATTTTCCCACGCCAGGGACTGTTGGTTTTTGCTTCTTGAAGCCTAGAGCCATCCATTTGTGACTTTTCCAAACAATTTTTGCCAAGTGTTATTCCTTATTGAGTGCGATCGCTGAAGTTTCTGTTCAGTAAATGATCTGACAAAAATTTCCTTAAATGTCTGGCTCCGAAAAGGGGAGATGGAGGGGTGCCATTGTTTTAAATCTTCAGACAGGCGCCCTGCAACCCGAGGGGGAAACTGAGCCACGCATCTGCTTTGGTCCCTCATGGGTCTACCCAGGCCAGCTGAAACATGCAACTTCATATTTTGGAGGATAAGGTCTTAGTTTTCCGGGGCTGAGTAACAAATACCACAGACCAGTTGGCTTAAACAACAGGAAGTATTACCTCGCAGTTTGGGAGGCTAGACGTCCAAAACCAAGGGGTCAGCAGGTGTGCTCTCTCCCAGGTCTGCGGCATTCCGGGCGAGTGCAGGAAGCCCGTAACTGCATCCGCTGCCGCCACGTGCCATGGCTCTCCTCCTTTCTCCTACAACTGGGTCTGGATTTCCTTTGCTTTTTGGGCTAAAGCCCCCTCCCAATTCAGTCTGGCCTCATCGTATGTCTTTATGGGAGGCACGTTTCAGTCCACAATGGGGTACCCGCTGACCAGACGGTCACTGTGCCCCGAGTACGGCGGCCTCTCCACCCATCAACCACGCCTCTGGTGGCTGCAGGTGCCCAACCAGGGGCCGGAGTTACAAAGGCATTGGTCCCCGTTGACCTTTCAGCTCAAAGGTTGCTTCAGTGGGGGGCCACCCCCGGAACGTCCTGCTCTCCCGTTTTGCATGACTCTTAACCTCCCACTCGTCTATGTGACTTCCTTGGCTCTCCCCTTCTGCACACGTCTCCTTATCTGCCTCCCACTTCATTGTTATGTCATCATCAGCGTCTAGAAATTTTCTATTATAGTTTTAATTTTTTAAGAAATTCTACTTTTTAATAAAACTACTTGGTCATTCTTTAGTTTTCCTTTCCTTCTTATAATTTCTAAACAGTATTTGAAATTATGTATTCCTATTCTGTGTATGATAATGTCTGATAATTCTAGTAATTGAAGTCTTTGGGCATGCTTGTCTTGTCGGTTATTTCTGCTGGTAAATGCTCCTATTTTATTGTGCATTGCACGTTTTCTTTAGAAAATTCTTTGCATTCCTTCCAGGATGAAGGTGCGTTCCTCCCGAGGGCAGCCTCTGCGCTGCCGGGCCCTGAAGGAGGAGAGTCCAGCTGCCTCTAAGTGCAGCTTGGTGCTTGGCTGGACCCCCCGGGGCGAGAGGCTGCCGTGGACTTGCTTGTGGGCTCGCTCGGTTTCCTTCCCGGGGGTTTCCCTGCCGTCCCGGCTCCAAGGCACCTTCACTGGCGTCTCCTGGGTGGGGCGGGTGGGGGTTATTTTCGGTTTGCCCAAGCACTGGGGACGCAGCCCTTCCGGGTTGCTGCTTTACTGGGGGCACCCCACGTCCCACGAGGCCTGGGAACCTGGCGTGCTGGGTCCCCCAGCTGTGCAAACTCAGCACAGAGCGCTTCGGCCCGCAGGCCTCTCGGGGTCCCACCTTCCCTTCTTGCCTGGTAATTCCGTACTACCTGTCCGCCTTTTGTTGCTTTGAGAAGACGCTTTCCATATTTTGTGCCAAGTTTGGTCGTTTTCACCAAAAGGGCCAGTCCGCACACTTGTCCACTAGCCCTGAAGCCCCTCTGAGCCGCCCCGCCAAATGCCGTGTCCTGCGCAGCGCCACCACACCCGCGGTGCGCCCCTCCCTGCACCTGCCCTCGGGCCCCCGAGCTGGCCCCACTTCAGCGCCGTTCTCTCCCCGAGCGCCCGCACCCCAGCCTCCGGGCCCGCCCAGTCAGTGCTCCTGCCCTCGCCGCGCAGGGCGCCTCTGCTCCTGGTGTCGGCTCGCCGCAGGCACCTGGCGGGTGGTGGGAGCTCAGGTGCATCACACCCCCCCCCACAGGCCTCCCGTCCCCTCGGCCTACGGCCCGCCTGCCCCCCACAGTCGCCACCCAATTCTGAGCACCCCCGCGACAGGCTCCGTTTAGGCATCGGTGAGCCAAGCCCCCCACGCGTACCCGCCGCCCTCGCAGACCTGGCCCGCCCGCCGTGCCCAGTGCCAGGCCCCTGCCCGCCCTCCACGTCAGCAGGGCGCCAGGCGGCAGGGCTGGCTCGGGGGGTGCTCGGGGCTCCAGGAAGCCATGGCCCTTTGCCACCCCACTCCCACCGCAGCCCCTGAGCCTGGACCCGGGAGGAGGGGTCCACCGTCGGCAGTGGTGGCTCTGCGAGGCGAGGCGGCCCCCGCCCTGGGCTCCCGGGCCCGGGTGTATGAGCTGGGGGGGCCTGTGTACTGGGGCCGCTGCCCCGGTAGCTGCCCCCCACTCCCTAGAAGGGCAATCCAGAGACCCCAGGGGTCTGGCAATGCTTGGAAGAAACCTTGTGAGCAACAGGGCTGCAGAGAGGGGCCTGGCGGGCAGCCAGCTGGGGTGCGCTCGCCCACCCACCCCTGCCCAGCCCGGTGCCCACCCAGACCGGTGTCCACCCACCCACGACCACCCCCACCCACCCAGCCCAGTGCCCACCCACCTGTGCCCATCACTGCCCGCCCACCCCCGTGACCACCCACCCTCGCCCACCCAGCCCGGTGCCCACTCACCCGTGCCCACCCTCGCCAACCCAGCCCGGTGCCCACCCACCTATGCCCACCACTGCCCACCCACCCCTGTGACCACCCACCCTCGCCCACCCAGCCCGGTGCCCACTCACCCGTGCCCACCCTCGCCAACCCAGCCCAGTGCCCACCCACCTATGCCCACCACTGCCCACCCACCCCCGTGACCACCCACCCTCGCCCACCCAGCCCGGTGCCCACTCACCCATGCCCACCCCCGCCCACCCAGCCTGGTGCTCACCCACCTGTGCCCACCACTGCCGCCCACCCAGCCTGGTGCCCACCCACCCCTGCCTAGAGTGTGCCCGCTGGGCCTCCTGTTTGCCGGGCACTGCCACAGCGCCTGGCCAGCAGGCCCGACCCTGGAAGAGCCCTTGCAGGTCCCCTTGCCCCAGACCCTACACAGTGGCTGGACACACGCCCCACGCCGGGAGCCTGGGCCTCTGGCCAGCCTCCACACTGCAGTTTTGGGGGTTGGAGAGGCCCACAGTGCTGGACCAGGTCTGACCACATCCTGGGGATCCCAGATTGGGGAGCGCCTGGAGAGGCTCAAGTGGGGGCCCCGGAAGCTGGAGTCAACTTGGGGGCAGGTGGCCCCCAAGGACTCAGGGCACCCCAGAAAGCCAGCAGGCAGCTCCAGGGACTCAGAGCACCCCAAGAGGCCCGGCAGGCGGGTGACCGCACACTGGGACCACGGCGCCCGTCCCAGCTCCCAGTGGACCCGCCATCCTGGTGCCCTCCCCTCCTGAGCCGGTCCAGCCGCTGCCCTGCTGCCCTGGGGCCCTTGGGGACCCTGGCTCCCTGGGGTACAGTGGCAGGAACGAGGCTCCGGGCCCTAGCCTGTGGCTGGCGGTAGGGGGACGGCCACTGACAGCCTCTTTGCTGACTTCAGCCCCGAGCCCACTGCCCGTCCTGGCCGTGGCCCAGCGGGGATGACCCAGAAACAACGGGAGGGGGTGGCCCAGTTGGGGGCTGCCAGCTCGGGGGCCAGGGCAGGAGGAGCTGTCCCGGCCGCAGCGGCCCAGGCACCACCCGTCTGGAGGCCTGGGGTGGGCTGAGCGCTGGGCACAGTGGCCCCCACTCAGACAGGGGGCCTGGCGCCTCCGCCTTGGGCCTTCCACCAGCGTCCTCCTCCTCCTGGGCCAGACCCTGGGGTGGGTGTGGAGCTGCGGGTTCTCGGGCGCTGGGGCTTGCTGGTCTTGCCGCCTCCTAAGCAAGCCCTGTGCCTGCCCCCGTGGCAGAGAGCTGGACCCCTGCCCCACCTGCCCTGCCTGGGGGGCAGCTGGCGGCTTTTGGGGTGGGGGAGTCAGGCAGAGGGGCACGAGGGAGTGTGCGCAGAGCCACACCCTTCCCCTCCGCCTGGGTTTGGGGGGAGCGGGGGAGGGCTGGGGTCCGCAGCAGCCGAGTGGGTGGGCCCGGACCCCCCATGCGCCGCTGCCCGTGGGCCCCTGCGGGGGGCGGGCAGCGCTCGGGGGTCTCACGGCCGTCTCTCCCCAGGGCCACCCCGGGACCTCAAAACACCGTGCCTGATCTGCCGCAGCGCCCTCCAGGTCGCCAGTCCCTGCAAGGGCTGCCGCTCCTTCTGCGCCTCCGTGCTGCAGGGCGCCTCCTTCGTGCCGCTCGGCGACAGGCAGGCAGGCGGCCGGCACGGCCTCTGAGCCCGGCGCTGACGAGGACCAGGATGAGGCCGGGCCACGCGGGGCGCGCCGGGGCCGCTGGGGCCTCTGACACCGCCGCCTGGACGACAGGCTGGATACAGAGCTATTTTAGAGAAACCGTGTCCTTTCAGCATGTCGTTCTTTACTGAGCCCCCCAGGCAGGTCCCCGAGTCCTGGGCCCCCCCTGCAAGCCCCAACCCATGCCCCACCCTCACCCCCGGCCCCCACCCTGTGTCCCCCAGCCCCTGCTCCATGCCCCGCCCCCACCCTGTGCCCCACCTCTTGCTCCATGCCCTGCCCCTCGCCTCCCAACCCCACCCAGTGCCCCTCACCCTGTGCCCCACCCCAGCTGGCCCACAGCAGGAGGCCCCCCCGTGGCAGGCAAGAATGAGACGACCTCCCAGCACCCCTGAGCCCCTCCCAGGACGCCCCCTCCTCAGGAGTGCCCCCGCTGGACGGTGCCCCCTCCCCGGCGGGCCCCTGCGCCCCTCCGTTCACTATTTCCTCATTCGTTCAGCCACGCGTCGCGGGCGCCCAGCCATGCTCTTCACCAGGGCGCCCCCCCAGCCGGCGGGTGGCAGGGACCCCAGACCTGACCCACCTGGCGCCGGCTCCGTGGCTGCACGTGCCGGGCATGGGTGCCGGGGCGCCATGCCATGGGAGAGCCCTGTGACCTCTTTGGGCTGCGGCCAGGGCCTGCGCAGGACGAGGAGGGGCAGAGGGGGCCGCCAGGCCTGCTCCTTGTGGACACTGGGGGGCCCTTATACCCCAGCCGTCAAAGACAGGGCAGAGGCCCCTTGGCCGCGGGCTGGGGAGGGTGGTGACAGGGCAGCGAGGCTTCTGAGTTCCGTGTGTCCCTGCCGTCCACTCCTGGTCACCTGGGGCCACTTCATCGCAGCCCTGGGAGGTACACGTCCAGAGCGGCAGTTCCCGGCCGCCTTGGAGGGGGCCGAGGGGGCGCCACAGGGTGTCTTGGGGGTGACCCCCATCCCAAGGAGAAACTGGGCTCCAGAAACCAGCAAGACGTCCCCACGGCGGGCACAGCGGTTCGAGGAGAGGCCCGCCGTCCTCCCCTGCCACCTGCCTGCTCCCCCACCCCCACCCAGTGCTGAGGGGCCGGGAGGACGGCGGGTGCACACCGTGAGCCCTCTGGCCCACCCCCACCTGCTGCCCAGGGCTGGAGGAGCAGACCTGGCCGCCTGAGGCAGCCCCAGTGGTCCCAGCCTGCCACTGACCGTGCCACCCGCTCTCCAAGATGCCTTGGCCACACTGCTGGGGTGAGGGGCCCTGACGTCCCAGCCCCAGGCAGAGGGGGCGTGGCAGGACAAGGGGGGAGGCCGGGCCGGGGTCTGCAGTGGCCTCGGCTGTCGGTCCCTCCCGCAGCTGTCCTTTCTGGCTGAAGCCGCACGCTCTGCCGGATCCAGCCCTCAACAAGGCTCCACGAGGTGGCCTGTCCACACTCAGGGTGCCCCACTGGGGTTCCAGGCAGGTACCACAGTTCCGCCCAGGCCCAGCACACCTAGGGGCCACCCTGCGGCTACCCTGTCCCACACGCCCCTGTCCCCTGCAGGGACAGTGCCCTCCAGACCACAGAGGCAGGACACAAGCTCCCACCTGCTGGGGTGGAGGCGCCGCAGGACCACCCCCGGCCAGCAGGGTGCCGCCCACACGTCCTCGGCACCTGCCCCGGCTCTGCACGCAGCCGGCCTGGGGCTGCTGGGGGGCCCAGTGGCCTCAGCCCAGAAGCGTGGCCTGCGTGGTCTGCGTGTGGCTGGGAGCTCCGGAGAAGGCCAGGCCAAGCTGCCGGCAGCAGGCTTCTGCCCCTGGGGTCGGGGAGGGCGCATCTGGCCTGGGCAGAGCTGCAGTTCCCGGCCCAGGCTGGCCCGGCAGCCCCCCCGCACCTCTGCCAGCCCCACCCTATCTGAGTGCCACCGAACACCGTCCCCATCGGGACTCGTGCCAGACGATGAAGAGCGCATGGGCTCCCCGCCCCAAAGGCCAGCAGCTACCCTGGGGGGAGCCTGTTACCTGAGCCCCACGGGGAGTTGCCTCGGGCCACTGAGAAATTCCACCGCCAGCCTGGCCGGGGCTCTGCGCCCCGCCCCATCCCCGCCCAGAGCACCCCACGAGGGCCACGGCCCCGCCCCAGGCCGGGCGGGGCGGAGGCTGCACCGGCCCCCTGGGGAGTGCCCACCTACAGGGGCGAACCCCTCCCCTCCACCGGCCTGCCCGCTCTCACCTTTGGGACTGGAGCTGCAGGCTGGGGTCTGTGGCCACGGGTGCCCTCACTCGCTGCACGCGCCCTTGCGCCACGGCAGACGGATGCTGGCCTGGCGGGCAGTCGCCCTCCTCTCCCTGGCCTGGAGCACCTTCCAGAGCCCGGCCATCCCCCGCGTCACGGAATGTGGCCTCTCCTGCTCCCAGGTGAGCCCCCAGGCGCCTGTCCGGTGGCAGGTGAAGCCCTGCACTTCCCACAGGTGGGCACTGGCCTGGCACCGTCAGAGGAGATGGGGTCTGTGCCAGGGCCAGGGGCCGGGTGTCCCTGGGGGAAAGTCTGGGTGGGGGGCTGCAGGCTCTGAACCGCCTGTGACGGGCCCCCGAGGCCCTGCCACCTGAAGCCCCCCAGGTGCCCCCATGCCATCCCTGGGCTGGGCTCTGGGCAGTGCAGGCTGTGCTGGTGGGACGCTCGGGTAAACGTGCTGGGCGGCGGGCCCTCGGGCCCTCTGCAGGGCAGCTGAGGCCTTGGGGGGCAGGGCTAGTGCGCACCTGCCGAGAGAGGTCCCTGGAGGCAGCCGCGGCGCTGGCCTAGGCGTGGCGGGGACCCAGCAGAGGAAGAAGCGAGGCCGGGAAGGTGTCGTGGAGACAGGGACACGGGGATAGAGGAGAGTACGGACGAGGTTGGGAGACAGGGGTGGGGGTAGGAGAAGGGGGCAGGGGCTGGGGGACTGGGGACATGGCATGTCGCAAGGGACTCCGTGGCAGTCGCCCTGAGCCAAGCATTGCCTGGGAGACGGCAGGAGAGGACGCGGTCCCTGATCTGTCCAGGCCCCTGCCCCGTGGGGGACATCAGCCAGCAGAGGGGCCTAGCGGGGCGGGCATTCTGAGGCCGAGGGGCCAGCGGGCGGCAGAGGTCAGCGGGCTGGGCTGGGGCGCCTGCCTGGGCCGGGGAGGTGGGGGAGTGGGGGGAAAGCGCATAGGGACCCCCGCCCTGCACCGCTCCTCCCGCGGCCGGGGAGTGAGCGCCGGCAAGGCTGACGAGAAGGCGATGGGACGAGACTCGAACAGGCGGAGGCGCCGGGAGGGGCTGCCGGGAGGGGCTGCCGGCCCCCCCCCTACGCCCCGGCCCCGCCGCTCGGGCCCCCCGCCCGGGAGGAAGCGCGCGGCCCTGGCGCCCCCACCGCGCTGCCCGGCACTCGCGGCCCCTCCGCGCCCCGGGAGGCGGCGGCTTCGCCCCATTTTGCTGCGGGGGGGGGCGGTGAGCCGACCCCAGCGTGAGCCTGGCCCCCCGCCCGGGTCTGAGTCCGAAGCTGTCCGCGTCCGCCGCAGGGCTGGGGGCTCGGGCCGAGGGGACAGCGTGGGGGCCGAGACCGACTGGCCTCCAGCCCGGACCCCGCCCAGAGCCGCGCGGGGAACCCCGACGGAAAACCCCGCGGCGCCCAGCGCACCCCACCCCCGCGCCGGGACCCCAGGCGGCCCGCCCCGCCGGCCCCTCTCCCCGGGTCCGCGGCCTTCAGGGGCTGCCGGTGAAGGGGGTCAGGGGGCAGGAGAGGGGCTGCGGCCCTTGGCAAGCCTCGCGGCGCCGGGAGCTGAAGTGGCTCCGCGCCCCCCAGGCCACCCGGGTGTGCCCACCCCCCAGGCCCTGCGGACCTGGGCGGGCTGGGGAGGGGGAGCCGGCGACCGCCGCAGGACCCCAGGGCCAGAGCGGGCGCCCTGCGCGTCTCCTGCCCACCCTCTCCACGGAGCCCCCCGGCCCTCCCGCCTTGAGCTGGGGCTGGGGTGCCCGGGTCCAGGTGGCAGGGGTCCCGGGGCGCTGCCGCCTCCTGCCGCCTCGGGTCTCCCGGCCCCCGCACGGCTGGCGCTGCCCCTCCCCGCGCCCTGCTCCTCCGTGTTCCCGAAGGGGCGCCTGGAGGGGGCCGCAGAGTCCCCTGTCGGGAGCCTGGGCTCCTGGGCGCGGCGGGACGCCTCCAGCCTCCAGGATGTCAGCGGGGGTCGGAAATGTGGGGTGAGAAGGGGCAAGGGGCGGGCAGGTGGGTCCTGGGCGGGAAAGCGGGAGGGCCCAGGGCCAAGGGGCGGGGAAGCTCTCCAGAGCAAAGTTCCTCCAAAACAGAAAGGTCATTTCAAAATGGGGGCGGGGGTAACTAACCACCGGTACCGCCCCCCAAGTCTAGAGCAGAAACGAGCCTTCCTTTTTCCCTTTTCCCACCCGGGCTTTTGCGCCAGGGGCTCCCTTCTGAGCTCCCAGCGAGCGCAGAGCTCCGGCCGCACCCCCGGCTCACCCACCACAGCGGGGCCCCAGCGGCCCCTGCCCCCGCCCAGGCCCCTGCGCCCCCGAAGGCCCCTCTCGGTCCTCCCGCGCCAGGCACGCTGGCAGCAGGACAAGAACTGCGAGCTCAGTTGGGAAAGAGACTCCCCAGCGGCTGCTCCCTGTGCTTGGACCGTTTCCCCCACCCTCACCTCCTCCAAGGGCCGCTCACATTGGCCTGGGGTCCCCTCCTCAGTCACCCGGGCACAATTACATCCGGCACTGGAGCAGACGGCTCTCCTGAACCCCCTTTTCCTGACACCTCTTTCTCCCATGTGACATCGATTTGTCAACATCCAGCATCAGCTGTGATTTCCTGATTGTTCCATCTCCGCGTCTGGTCACTTGGCTATTTCACGCTCTCCGGTGCCCCCCCACCCCCACCCCCACCTCCCGGCACACTGCAGGGGGTGGATCTGTGGGGGCTGCGAGTGCCAGAAGTCAGGGGTGAGGCCACCTGCGGTGGGGGCGGGCCTGAAGACCCGAGCCCAGACTACACTGTTTACTGAGCGGAGTCTTGCTTAGAGCCAGGGTGCACCGCCCCGAGACCCCAAGGGGGAGCCCGAGGCTGGGGGCAGCGCCAGGCCCGCCGGGGAGCGAGGGGCAGGCCGGGCAGGCCGGGGGGGCCCTCCGGCCGCTCACTCCCTCTCGTTCTGTCCCCAGGGCGTCACCTGCAAGAGCCGCGTGAACCGTGAGTAACCTCAGCCTCTGGGGGGTGGGCGCCGTCCAGGACAGCTGCTCTCCCCCAGGCTGCCGGGGTCACCTGAGCACCCCGCAGGAGGCAGGTGCGCCCGCAGGGCCCCGGCGGTGGGGGCCCGCGCCCTCTATCGCGCCACCCCCCAGCCCACCCTCCTGAACACGCCTGCAACCCACCTGGAAACAAGACCCCTGGACCTCCGGGACCCGCCCTGCTGCCCACGGGCTCCCGGTGTCGCCCTCGTGCACGTGCTGGCCGCAGACGCTGCATCTTGCCTGTTGCATTGCCCGAGGCCTCCCTGCTTTCCAGAGGGGCTGCGCCGACCTGCATTCCCGCAGCAGTGTGCGCAAGTCCCCGCGTCACCTCAGAAACACCTTTCCATTTAGGCCCAGTGCAACAGGACACGTCACGGGTTGTTAGGCTTTTTAAATAACTTTATTATATTTGTAAACATAGTCTAGTTAGGCAGGATATATGGAATATATAAGGAAGAATGCTAAAATAAAACTCCAAACCCCCATGTAGAAATAAGCATTTACATTAGGTAAACCTCATAATAGAAATTTTGTAGATAAATACACAGGATCAACATAATTTCTAAAAATGAAAGTGCACTATGTCATTTAAAACAGTGTTCTACTTAGTTTTAATTAAACTTGCGGGAAAGAAATGGCTCGACTTGAGTGAAGCGTGTCTCCACCTCAGGAGGTGCCCGGTCCTCCAGGAGCCCTCTCCAGTTAAGAAAGGAGAGACTAAAACGCTGAGGAGCCTGCGTTCCGCCTTGGCGTGGCCACTTGGGTGGGCTGACCGCCCGCCCGGGGCCAAGAGCGGAGGACCCTCTGCCCAGCTCCGTGGCCGTGGGTGGCGTGCGCTTGACCAGCCGGTGGTGGAGCCAGAGCCCGTCACCAGGGATTCCGCCCCGCCACTCCCTGCCCCCATTGGGGTGGCCGCCGTGGCTTTCCCACGTGAGCCACGTCTTGTCTGCGGATGCTGTCCCCAAGCCGTGTGCTTCTCCAACGCCACCGCGCGTCTCGCCTGACGCCAGCCTGGCTCCGTGGCCTAGGAGCCTCAAGAACCCTTCCACTGCCCCTGTCGTGCCACCCCTTCGCCGCCGCGCCCGCTGTGCCTCCCGGCGAGCTCTGCCAATCCACAGGTTGGGTCCTTCCATCGTTCCAGGGATATTTTGGACTTACGTCTTGAGTGCTCTTGGGGCCCTCTGCACCGGGACCTCGTTTCTCTCTCGGCCGGGTTGCCCTGCCTTCCCCACCTGGTCACATCTGATTCCTTCACCCCTTGTCTTTTGCACCTGCTTTTGTTGTGATTGTCTGAACCCCTCGAAACAGTGTGATTTTCCGGCCTGTTCTCTTCGCTGCTATGTAGTCCCGTGCCCCAGGACGGGGTTGCTTAGTCGGCGATTTGTTTCTTGGGACGGCAGTCCTTTTCTGATCATCCTGCTGTTTGGCCATCTCTCTCTGAGTCCTTATTTTTTGAGTCTGTGCCCTTAGAAAGATGTTCCACAGCCAGAAGCAAGTGCCGCGCCTTCCCCGCTATTTCCTCCGTCCCTTTGGTGACGTTTTTCTCCATCCCTTGTACTTTGTGCATCTTGACTTCTGTGCTCCTCTCTTCCTCCAGTTTCTCTCATTCTTTTTTTTATCTTTTCTAATGTACATCTGTGACATTTCTTTACATCTTGGTCATTCTTCCACAGCTCTATACAGACCTTCAGTTTGCAAGGCTCACCACTGCTCTTTCTTCTTTTCTCTCTCTTTTTTTTTTTGCCTTCAATAAAAGAGGATTTATTGGCCCACGTCAGTGAGAAGTCTAGACTCTGTCATCTGGACCTCTCCAGGGTCTCAACTCTGCTTCCCTCTCTTTTGGTTTCATTCTTTTTTAAAAAATTCTGTTTTATTGATACAGACTAATAAAGCATACAAACCATCCAAAGTTTAAAATCAATGGTATTTGGTATAATCACATAGTTGTGCATTCATCACTTCAATCGCTATTTGAGTGTTTTCATTATTCCAATAGTAATAATAATAAATTTTTAAAAACACAAAAAAGCCCTACCCCTTAGTGATCTCCTCTCAATCTCTATGCTTCCCCTGCTGTATATGGCTACTGTTCTATTTCCATCTTTCTAATTTACTTGTTTTATATTTTGTATAGAAGGAGTCAAATAGATTGAACCCGGGACCTCATACATGCAAAGCAGGTGCTCAGCCACCGAGCTACACCTGCTTTGCTGCAGTACCTTTTTCTAGTTTCTTTCATGTAGTATATTTCCTCTTTTTTTTTTTACCCTTAATGAAAGATTATTGATATATTACTATACATTATTGTCCATATTTTTCTTTGGTTGTATTTTTGGCTGATATTAATATTCTGAACATTAACATACATTTATTCAGTTTCAAAGAAGTCTTAAATACGCACTATTGCTTATACTCATATTTCACACGAAGGTTTCCTATGCTATACAGTCCCATGTTAACATTTTTTTCAGCTTTTCTTCTAGTAAAAGACATGGCTTTAGATTTCCCCTTTTAACCACTGTCATATCCATATAATAGCACTGCTAATTACAAAAACTGTGATGTGCTTTCAACATTTCTATTCATTTCCAAAGATTTACAAACTTTTTACCAATTCTGCACAGATTAACCCTCAACTTTCCATTATCTACCTCATGCTATTTTCTAGTGACATATATTCTAGTAGTTAACTCCATGCGTTCACACAATATATTTAGTTGATAATAGCATAGTCTTACAGTATTTGTCCTTTTGTGTCTGGCTTGCTTCACTCAACATAATGTCCTCCAGTTTCATCCATGTTGTCTTATGCTTTATGACTTCATTTCTTCTTGATAATACATCATGTTTCATTGTATGCATATGCCACAATTTGTTTATCCATTCATCGGTTGTTTCCTGGGTGGTTTTCCATTTTTTGACAGTTGTGAATAAAATTGCTATGAACATAGCAATTGTCTGTCTTGAACATAGCATATTGAACATAGCAGACGTCTGTCTGTGTCACTGCTTTCGGTTCTTCTGGGTAAATACTTAAGAGTGGTATTGCTGGGTCATGTGGCAAATCTATATTCAACTTCTTTAGGAACTGCCCAACAGTCCTCCACAAGGGCTACACCATTCTGCGTTCCCACCCACAGTGAATAAGTGTTCCTATCCACATCCTCTCCAAAACTTGTTTTCCTTCTTTTTAATAGTGGCCATTCTTGTAAGTATGAAATGATATCTCATTGTAACTTTGATTTAGTTTCCCTAATTGCTAGTGATCTGAAATATTTTTTCATCTGTTCTCATTTGTATTTCTTCTTTGGACGAATGTCTATTCAAGTCTTTTGCCCATTTTTCAATCAGGTTATTTGTCTTTCTATTGTTGAGTTACAGCCTCTCTTTATATTTCATGGCTATTAACCCTTATCAGATATATGATTTTCAAGTATTTCTCTCATTGAGTTGACTGCCTTTTCACCCCTTTGACAAAGTCCTTTGAGGTGCAAAAATATTTAATTTTGAGGTCCTATTTATCTGTTTTTTTCTTTCATTGTTTGAGCTTTGGGTGTAAGATTTAAGAGACCCACACCTACCACAAGACCTTGAGGATATTTTGCTGTACTACTTGCTAGAAGTTTTATGGTCTCAGCTTTTATGTTTAGGTCTTTGATCTATTTTTTTTCTTTTTTCTTTCTTTTACTTTGTTATTCTTTGATCTATTTTGAGTTGATTCTTGTATAGGGAGTGAGATAGGGGTCCTCTTTCATTCTTTTGGTTATAGATATCTAGTTCTTCCAGCACCATTTGTTGGAGAGATTCTTTTGTCTGAATAACATGAACTTGGTAGCATTTCAAAAACCAGTTAGCCAAAGATGGGGGAAACGGACTTTGGCCCAGTGGTTAGGGCGTCCGTCTACCACATGGGAGGTCCGCGGTTCAAACCCCGGGCCTCCTTGACCCGTGTGGAGCTGGTCCACGCGCAGTGCTGATGCGCGCAAGGAATGCTGTGCCACGCAAGGGGTGTCCCTGCATAGGGGAGCCCCACGCGCAAGGAGTGCACCCGTAACAAGAGCCGCCCAGCGCGAAACACAGTGCAGCCTGCCGAGGAATGGCGCCGCCCACGCTTCCCGTGCTGCTGATGACAACAGAAGTGGACAAAGAAGACGCAGCAAAAAGACACAGAGAACAGACAACCGGGGGAGGGGAGGGGAATTAAATAAATAAATAAATCTTTAAAAAAAAAAAAAGCCATAGAGATGAGGGTTTATTTCTGGACTCTCAATTCTATTCCATTGAGCAATGTATTTATGCCAATACCGTGGTGTTTTTTTTTTCTAAGATTTATTTTATTTATTTATTTCTCTCCCCTTCCCCCAACCCCACCCTGGTTGTTCTTCTGTCTATTTGCTGCGTCGTCTTCTTTGTCCGCTTCTGTTGTTGTTAGTGGCATGGGAATCTGTGTTTCTTTTTGTTGCATCATCTTGTTGTGTCAGCTCTCCATGTGGGTGGCACCATTCCTGGACAGGCTGCACTTTCTTTCACGCTGGGCAGCTCTCCTTACGGGGCGCACTCCTTGCGCGTGGGGCTCCCCTACGCGGGGGCACCCCTGTGTGGCAGGGCACTTCTTGCGCGCATCAGCACTGCGCGTGGGCCAGCTCCACACGGGTCAAGGAGGCCCGGGGTTTGAACCACGGACCTCCCATGTGGTAGACGGATGCCCTAACCACTGGGCCAAGAACTGCCACCACCGTGCTGTTTTTGCCACTGTAGCTTTGTAATCTGTTTCAAGGTCATGCAGTGAAAGTCCTCCCACATCGCTCTTTTTTAGGATGTTTTTGGCTATTTGGGTGCCCGTTCCCTTCCAAATAAATTTGGTAATTGTCTTTTCTATATCTGTAAAGTAGGGCTGTTGGAATTTTGATTGATATCTCATTAAATCTATAAATCAGTTTGGGTAAGATTGACATCTTCACAATTTAGTCTTCCAATCCATGAACATGGAATGTCTTTCCATTTGTTTAGGTCTTCATTCATTTCTTTTAGCATTGTTTTGTTGTTTTCTGAATACAGGTCCTGTACTTTGGTTAAATCGATTCCTAGGTATTTGAGTATTTTTGTTGCTATTGTAAATGGAAATTTTGTCCTGATTTCCTCCTTAGATTGTTTAATAATAGTGTACAGGAACATTACTAATTTTTGGTTGATCTTGTATCCTGCCACTTTGCTGAACTTGTTTATTAGCTCAAGTAGTTTTGTCATAGACACTCAGAATTTTCTTAATATAGTATCATAAATCTGTCAATCTTATAACTTTTCTGAATTTAAAGTCTGTTTGCCCAGTATTAATATAGCCTAACCCTGCTCTTCTTTGGTTACTGTTTGTGGAGTGTCTTTTCCCAGCCTTTCCCTTTCAGCTGATTAGTATCCCTGGATCTAAGGTGAGTCTCTTGTAAACAGCATATGGATGGCTCATGTTTTCTTATCCATTATGTCAGCCTGTGTCTTTTGATTAGAGGGTTTAATCCATTATCATTCATTACTGTAAGGCATTACTTACTTCAGCCATTGTATTCTTTGACTTTTGTTGTTGTTACCGTGCTTCTCCCCTCGGTGTACCCAGCCCGGATGAGTGCACTGGAGCCGAGGAACCACACACAGTGAACACTCCGGGGACACAGGCTCGTGGCACAGGCCTGGTTTATTGAGGAAGTGTAGTGGTATATATAGGTGAGTGAGGGGAGGTAGGATGGTGTGTAAGACCTGGATTGGTTATGTTAATTTGATAAGGCTGATTGGCTCCAGAGGTCTTGTTACTGAGGGCAGGGGCAGTTTAGGTGGGCTCAGTGGTTGTTTGAGCACTTCAGCGCCATCTTTGAGGAGTGGGTCTTTTGTCTCACCCACAGACTTTCATATGTTATATCTTATTTTTATCTCTTTTTACCCTTTTGGTTACTCTTTCTGGTAGTCTTCGCTTATACACTCTCCTCCAAGCCTTTCTCTCCTGTCTTTTTCTTTCTCACTGTAAGGCTTTTTTTAATGCTCCCTGCAAAGCTGGATTCTTTTTTATGAATTCTCTTAGCTTCTGTTTATTTTTTAATATTTTTAAATCACCTTCATGCAGACCCAGCAGTTATTTTGATTGCTTTCATTTGCTATATGGCGTGCTAGAAGGATGAATTGTGTTCAAGGTAGGAGTACTTAGGGGAGACATAGGGTAAAGAGGAGATAAAAGAAAATTATGGTGACAGGAGGGTATTATTGGGCATGGAGATTGGCCATTGAGGGGGTATAGGATGAAAAAAAGAATCTTTAGACAGACAGTAAAAAGGAAAAGACAAAGATAAGGAAATTCAGGCATGTCTTGATCCATGTCTGTATTAGTCAGCGAAAGCGGTGCTGATGCAAAATACCAGAAACTGGTTGGTTTTTATAAAGGGCATTTATTTGGGGTAGTTGCTTACAGATACCAGGCCATAAGGCATAAGTTACTTCCCTCACCAAAGTCTATTTGGCGCAAGATGGCTGCCGACATCTGCGAGGGCTCAGGCTTCCTGGGTTCCTGCGTTCCTGGGGCTTGCTTTTCTCTGGGTTCAAGGTTCCTTTCTTCCTGGGACTGGCTTCTCTTTCCTCTGTGTGCTGACTTCCCGGGGCTCCAGTATAAGGCTTCAGCATCAAACTCCAACATCAGAAACCCCTAACTCTGTCCTTTGCCATGCCTTTTATCTGTGAGTCCCCACCCACCAAGGGGCGGGAAGTCAGCGCCTTAATGACGTGGCCCAATCAAAGTCCTAATCATAACTCAGTCATGCCCAGGTACAGATCAGATTACAAGCATAATCCAATATCTACTTTTGGAATTCATAACCATATCAAACCTCTACAGTACCTTGGATGTCATCTACTTGTTCCAACATCTTGGGCAGAAGCTTTCCACATCCAATGCCATCTGCTTTTGGAATCCTTGTGTCAATTCTGGGTCCAAAATGGGATTAGCCTCTGAAGGACTTGGAGCACATCTTAGCTGTGACAGGTGGACTCAGGGGCCAGTTCCCTGTAGCTTTACTGCCATAGTGGTTTGGCCAATAAGACTTGATAAGGTCCTTTCCATCTAGGTTCTAAGCAGCTTTTGTTGGTGTGTCTTCCAGTATACCCATCATGCAGAGTCTGCTCTAGACGAATCTCAGGAAAGTCAGCCCCTACACCTACAAATGTGGAACTGGGTATATGCAATTAGTCCCTTACAATAATCATCAATTTCACATTGTAAAAGGTTGGCATTTACCAAAGTAGAGGAAATACTAAGTCTCATGGGTCTTCCCATTATGATTTCATAGGGGTCAGCTGGTGTTTTCCTGATGGGCTGGACCTTATGACCAGCAAGGCTAAGGGAAGAACCCTAGGCCATGGAAGAGAGGGATTCAAATAGTTTAGCTAATTCCAGTTTTAAGACATCATTTGTTCATGCTACCTTACCTGAGGGCGGTAGGAACAGTGAAGTTTTTGGTTGGTGGGTGAGACCTTGCAAAATTCCTTGATTACAATTCCAGTAAATTGGGAGCCTCTATCACTTGAGAGAAGAGCCGGGATTCCCAGGGTGGGAAAATGAAGTCCAATTATTTTTTTAGCTACTGTTAGGGCAGTAGTCTTGTGAAAAGGACAAGCCTCTATCCATCAGAATATAGACAGAGGAAAATGAGGACAGAGTCGTAGCCATGGAAGGGAGTATAATGTACAAAGTCCATCTGAAGAGGCATGTGACCCTGTCCCACCTTTACAGGGCCATGCTAATTGACAGGTGGAACATCATTTACACACTCACCTTGCTTCTCGTTTAAAGTCCCTTTTTTGTGTGAGAAAAGAAAGCTCTTTCCTGTAGCTGATTGCAAGTGCTTTCAGAGAAGGATCAGGGCAAACCAAGGAAAGGTGGTTGTTTTAGCGTCATGTAGCATTTCTTAAGAATAACTGAAATGATGACTAATAGCTCTATACTCTAATACCATGCAGATCAGTACCAGTGCAGACCGTGGAGAGTGAAAACATTGTCAGATCTCTAGGAATTCATATAATCGCTACATATTTATATGAATAACATTTCATCCATACATATTTAATCAAGAGAAGGTTAGAAAAATCCCTTTTAATTTGACAGCACTTCCCATGCAATGCATATCATCAAATGAACCTAGCTATTTCCAGCACCTTTTGTTTTATAAGGTGAAAGAATGAATCCTTTGTGATTTTCCAGGGTTTCCTCAGAAATCTCTAAAGACAAGTAAAAGAGATATCCTTTAGGGTTTGATTTTGAGGCAAAGTGTCAAAAGTTGGCAGAAGGTTTGAACACTTGACTAAATAGGATTTTAGGTCACTGAGAAGCAATACTTGGTTATCTATTTAACCAAAGTGACAATAAAATATTTTAAAAGGAAAAATAAGAGGTAACATGATTGTAGGGAGGAAAAAGGAAACAAAAACTTAGTTCTTTCAGAAGTGAGAAGGCTTGTTCTCTTAAACAATAAAGAGTGATAAGGCCAATATAAACATAAATGAGGATATTATTCTGATATGACATAGGATCTTTGTCTTCTAGGCAGATTACTCAGATGGGGAAGAAAAACCTTTTATACACTCTCACAAAGAGGAGACCATTAATCCAAGAAAATTTCATCATTTTAACAGAAAACCAAATTCTAATTTTGCATGAATATACTGTTTGATATGAAAGCTCTTAAAGAAATCTCATGGATAAGGGTATCAAATCTTAGTGAGCACTGGCCACAAGAAATAAAATTCATTTCCACAAACCTACTATAACTTTCTACATCCATTCAGGTTTTGTCCTACATTTTCCTCAGTCTCATTCTGCAACAACCAGTCAATTTACTTTAGGTAAAAATTAGACATATTGCTAACTTATTTGATCAGTAAACCTGTATAAATTTAGGAAGAGCATACCCAAGTAGAATAAAACTATACGCTTATATTGTACTCAACATTGACAACTTGGAAGACAGAGTTTTCTATTTAACTAGCAATGTTAAACTAGTCCTATGTGTCAAAGATTTACCTAGATTATGTGCACTTGAATTTTTAAAACATTTGAATTTAGTTGTACAAATTTTTTTTTTACATTGGAAGAATTCTAAGTTCGATTTCCATAATTCCTGGGACTTGAGGCATATTCATTTATAATCAGTGTTTATTTATCTTTAAACAATTTGATTAGAGCTCTTTTAAGGATTTTATGTATAAATTTCATATTTCCATCCAAAGGTTCATCATACAAACAAACAATTATAATTTTAATTGATTAAATAGTATAAAATTACAATTTTAATTGATTATAGCATGAATTAAAATTTTTTCAGCCATGAGCCAGACATAATACAGAAAGACAAAAACATAGAAATACAAAACTCACCAGTTTATATAAAAGAGCTGGCTTTCTCTCCTTGCTCCACTCTTGTATTTTTATCAGAAATTTTTTTCTTGGCAAATGGAACAAGTGGAGTTATTTATTTAATATGAAGGCTAAAGCTTTCTTATCATAATTTGAGGAGGAGGTTTTCTAAGGTTTTCTTTGCCCTGATGTGTAATCTTACAGGAACTTTACCGTTTCTCAGGCCTGTTTGGCGCTCCCTTTGCTGGGGAGCGAGGCGTCCGGCGTGTCCCTGTCTTGGTCAGCCCACCAGCCTTTGCGAGGATTTAGCACCTGAGGTTCCCACCACCCGTGTTCAAGCTCACAGGTCTTAGCCAGACGGACCTGGCCTGTGTGCGTCCATATTCTAAATTCTTCTGTGAATATTTGGTGATCTCATTTGGGGCAAATATGTAATTGTAGCTCTTAGTTCAGTTTTGGTCCAAGATGTAACCTCTTCTCTCATGGATAGCCGGGTTCTGTGGAAGGCTTAACTTGAACATTTTCCCTCCGTGGGTCAAGAGGAAATAGAGCTGCTGTGGGGAGGGGCCGGGTGCAGGAAGGGGAGAGCTGTAGGTTTGGTTTGGAGTTCTTTCCCTTCTGTTTTTACCCTTTTCTTTTTCTAATTAAAATGGATTCTCAAAGCCTATGTCTCTGAGAGAGACAGAAAATTAGGGAGCTTGAGGGAGAAATGAAATAAAATGAAATGAAATGAAGTGAAATATCTGACAGTAGGACCAAAACCAAACCCAAAGACCAAATAAAAGGCAGTTGAACTTGGAGCAAATTGCAGAGCTCAGATATAGGAAGGGGTTACCTGGGGGGTTTGGCATCTCGGTAGTTGGACAACAGGCACAAAAGGTCCATGGACACCTAACCACACGAGTCCCCAGAGCCCTCAGCCCCTAAGAACACCCTCTGCATCTGGCTGGGGTCTGCAAACTTGTGAAGGAGAAATTGGAGTAGCGATTGCAGACTATGGTGTTTTGTTCTCGACACCAGCAAAGGAAGCCAGGTCACTTGCAGGAATGGAAGTAGCTTCAGGCTTCCAAGGTTGTTATTTTTATAGACATTAAAAAGTAAGTTAGCTTGGGGTGAGGGGCATGGTCGGAAGATGGTGGAGAAGGGAGCTCCAGGGGTCAGAACAGCTACCAAACAGGCAGGAACCATCTGGATCCTATTTTGGAGCTCCAGAGGGCAGAAGAACACTGGGCAGCACCCGGGGGAGAGTGGGAGCAGGAAGCTGATAAATTACAGTAAAGAGCAGTCAGCTGCTCTCTGTGCCATGGTCACTGGCTCCTATCTCCAACTCTCGCAGAAGGCCACCGTGGAGTCCAGCCCCTGGCTAGCTCACTGGTGACAGAAAAGGGCTTAAAAATCCTCTTCCCAAACACCAGGGGTGGCATAGCCGATCGCTGACCGCAGCTTCTGACTAGTGGCTGTGGACATGGGCCTGGCTCTGAGGGTGACCATTGTTTAATGCGTCCCAGACAAACGCTGGGGCAGAGGAGGCTGGAAGACAATGTGCTGTGGGGGCAGGTGAAGGGCCGGGTTTGCTGGGCAGGCCAAAAAAGCTCAGCTCTGGGAGTGCGAGAGAAGCTCTCGGTGCCCGTCCTGACCCGCCCCCCCCCGGGTACTCGGAGCCGGCCAGTGCCCCCTGTGGACCCCTGGCCCTGTTTCTGATGGGAAGGACTGACTTGGGAAAATCCTCTCCAGCATGAGAAACATATCTCAGGGAATAAGTCCCAGAGTTAGCATTTAAAATATTAAAATGTACAGTGTACAGCAAAAAGTTACAAGACAAACAAAGAAACAGGAAAGGCCCATCCAAAGGAAGAGGAGGGGAGTCCAGAAAACACAAGAAAAGACGACCAGAATGTGAACATACCAAAAAAAGTCTTTTTAAAAAATGATCTTAAAAAGGCTCAAAGAGGTGAAGGAAAATACATAGTAAGAACTAAATATCAGAAAAGCAATGAATGAGAAATAGGAGAATCTTAATAATGACATAGAAATTTTAAAAAAGGAACCAAACAGAACTACTGGAGTTGAAGACTACAATAGCTGAAATGACACGTTCCCAGGAGGGTTTCAAGGGCAGACTGGAGCTGGCAGAAGAAAGAATCAATGAACTCGAACACAAAACATTTGACATGAGTCAAGCAGAAGAGAAGAAAGAAGAAAAGATTTATAAAAGGTGAAAAATAGCCCAAGACACCTCGGGACACCATCAAGAGAAGCAATAGACAAATTTTGAGAGTCCATTAAGGACAAGAAAGAGAAAAGGGGCAGAATCAATATCCAAAGACATAAAGAGACAACAGACTAAAGACGTGACTATGCACATCTGAGAAGCCCTGGGAACACCAAACAGGGTAAACATGACGGAAAATACACCCCGGCATATATTGCTCACACTGTCAAATGCAAAGGACAAGGAGAGAGTTCTGAAAGCTGCAAGAGAAAAGCAGCATGTTATGTACAAGGGAGTCCCAATTAGATAGAGTACAGATTTCTCATTGGAAACCATGGAGCAAAGGCGTGGCAATGGGCAATGCGTTGAAATACTTCAAGATCTGAAAGAAAACAATTGCCAACTAAGAATTTCATATCTTGTGAGACTTTCTTTCAAAAATGAGTGTGAGGAGAGCAGATTTGGCCCAATGGATAGGGCATCTGCCTACCACATGGGAAGCCCAAGGTTCAAATCCAGGGCCTCCTTGACCCATGTGGAGCTGGCCCACATGCAGTGCTGATGCGCACAAGGAGTGCCGTGCCACGCAGGGGTGTCCCCTGCATAGGGGAGCCCCCCGCACAAGGAGTGTGCCCCGTAAGGAGAGCCGCCCAGCATGAAAGAAAGTGCAGCCCGCTCAGGAATGATGCCGCACACATGGAGAGCTGAGGTAGCAAGATGACACAACAAAACAAGACACAGATTCTGGGTGCCACTGACAAGAATAGAAGCAGACACAGAAGAACACACAATGAATGGACTCAGAGAGCAGACAACTCGGGGGTGGGGGGCAGGGAAGGAGGAGAGAAATGAAAAATAAATCTTTAAAAAAATTAGTGTGAGATTAAGACATTCCCAGGTAAACAAAAGCTGGAAGAGTTCATCACCAGTAGACCTGCTCTACAAGCAATGCTAAAGAGAGTTCTTCAGACTGAAAGGAAAGTACACTGGACAGTGGTTCAAAGTGGCATGAAGAAATAAAGACCTCAGTTTAGGTAAACATTTGGGTAATTATAAATGCCAGTATTATTGTAGTCTATTATTTGGATGTAACACTTCTTTCTTCCTACTGGTGCTAAAATGCAAATGCATAAAAAGTAATGATAAATCTATAGTTTTGGACATACAATATACAAAGATGTAAGTAGTAACAAGTACAAAAACAAAAATGGGGGACAAAGGGGTATAAGGAAATAATGTGTGTGTACTGTTTTAGTTAAGTTGGTATCAAAACAAACATGATTGTTATATATTTAGGATATTGAATTTTAATTCCACAGTAACCACAAGGAAAACAGATGAAAAAATATATCCAGATAGAGAAGGCATTCAATGTGGTACAACACAAAAAGTCAAGTAAATATGAAAATAGGCATTAATGGAAGAATTGAGAGACAAAAAATACGACATACAAACTGTAAATAGCAAAATGGCAAAAGAAAGTCCTACATCATCAGTAGTGACTTTAAATGTAAATGGGTTAAACTCTCCAGTCAAAAGGCAGAGATTGACAGAATAGATTTTTTTATGACCCAACTATATGCTGTCTGTAAGACACTCACCTTTGGGAAGCGGACTTTGCCCAGTGGTTAGGGCATCCGTCTACCACATGGGAGGTCTGTGGTTCAAACCCCAGGCCTCCTCGACCTGTGTGGAGCTGGCCCATGCAGTGCTGATGCGCGCAAGGAGTGCTGTGCCATGCTGGGATGTCCCCCGCGTAGGGGAGCCCCACACACAAGGAGTGTGCCCCATAAGGAGAGCCACCCAGTGCGAAAGGAAATGCAACCTGCCTAAGAATGGCACCGCCCACATGGAGAGCTGACACATCAAGATGACGCAACAAAAAGAAACACAGATTCCCATGCCACTGACAACAACAGAAGTGGACAAAGAAGAAGACGCAGCAAATAGACACAGAGAACAGACAACTGGGGTAGGGAGGAAGGGGAGAGAAATAAATAAATAAATCTTTAAAAAAAAAGAAAAGACATTCACCTTAAATGCAAAGATACAAGTAGGTTGAAAATGAAAGAATGGAAGAAATACGCCATGCTAGTAATAACCAAAAGAGACCTTGGGTAGCTATACTAATCTCAAGTAAAATAGACCTTAAGTGAAAAGCAGTTATGAGAGATTTCATAGTTTGCCACAGGGTTACCAATGCAAAGTACCAGAAATTGGTTGGCTTTTATCATGGGAATTCTATTAAAGGAAAATCTTACAATTCTGAGGCCATGAAATGTTCAAATCCAGGCACCATCTTAGATGCTTTCTCACCAAAGTCAGCTACTGGTGATCCTGGCGCCCTGCCATGTGGGAAGGCGAGATGGTGGCTGATCTCTGCCAGGGCCCTGCCTTCCCCTCTGGGCTCATTGTCTCCTGAAGCTCAGCGATGGGTGATCAGGCAAATGGCAGAGCTCGTCTCCTCAGCCCTGGGCTGCTCCATGGACCCAGCCCTCTGGGGGATTCTTTCCATGCCTCTGTGTGCTGCTGACTCCAGACTCCAGAACCTCTCTCAGCCTCATAGCGCTTCTCTTCTCTCCTGCAGTCCTCTCTCTCACATGGCAGGATCAAAATGGCAGCTTCCTGGGGAGTGGATGTGGCTCAAGTGGTTGAGCACCTGCTTCCCACATGGGAGGTCCTGGGTTTGATTGCTGGTGCCTTCTAAAAAAAGAAACAAACAAAAAAAACCCAACTCAGGTAAGCCTCAGCTGGCTCAGTGGTTGAGCACCAGCTTCCCATATACAAGGTCCTGGGTTCAACCCCCAGCCCCCAGTACAAATGGCAGCTTCCTTTCTCTGTATGTCTCGTCATCTGTGTCTCCATTTATATAAGGCTCAGCAAGAGGGTGGAGACCTAACCTGCATCATGCCTCACTGACATGGTCCAATCAAATACCCTAAAGTGATCTGATTGAAAGTGATCTAATCAAAGTGAATCTAGTGTACTCAAAGGGTACCACACCCACAGGAATGGATTAGTTTAAGACCATCTCCTTTTGGGATTCAAAAAAGAATTTCAAACCATCACAAGGGACAATGATGGTGATTATATACTGATAAAGGAGACTTTTCAAAAAGAAGATGTAACAATTATAAATATAATATATATGCACTTAACAGCAAGTCCTAAAATATATGAAACAAATACTGACAGATTTGAAGGGAGAAATTGATGGCTCTGGATTAAAAGAAGACTTTAATACACACTTTCAACAATACATATAGGGAAGCGGACTTGGCCCAGTGGTTAGGGCATCCGTCTACCACATGGGAGGTCCGCGGTTCAAACCCCGGGCCTCCTTGACCCATGTACAGCTGGCCCACATGCAGTGCTGATGTGTGCAAGGAGTGCCATGCCACGCAGGGGTGTCCCCCGTGTAAGGAAGCCCCACGCGCAAGGAGTGCACCCCGTGAGGAGAGCCGCCCAGCATGAAAGAAAGTGCAGCCTGCCCAGGAATGGCACTGCACACACGGAGAGCTGACACAACAAGGTGACGCAACAAAAAGAAACACAGATTCCCGTGCCACTGACAACAACAGAAGCGGACAAAGAAGATGACGCAACAAGTAGACACAGAACAGACAACCGGGGCGAGGGAGAAGGGGAGAGAAATAAATAAATAAATCTTTAAAAAAAACAAAACAAAACAGTGGATAGAATATCTAGTGAGAAGAATTATAAGGAAATACAAGACTTGAACAATGCACCAAAACAAACTAGACCCAACAGACATATATAGAACACTTTACACAGCAAAAGCAGAATACTCATTCTTCTCGAGTGCACATGGATCATTCTCCAGAATAGACCATATGTTAGATCAGAAAAGAAGTCTCAGTAAATTTAAAAATGTTGAAATAATACATTGTATATTCTCCAGCTAGAAATCAGTAACAAAGGGAGAAATGTAAAATTCATAATTATGTTAAATTTAAAAACATACCCTTAAGCAAACAATGGGTTAGAAGGGAAATCAGAAGTGAAATTAGGATATATTTAAGGCAAATGAAAGTGAAAACATACCAAAATTTATAGGATGCAGCAAAGGCAGTTCTCAGAGGGAAATTTATAGCTCTAAAAGCTTACATTAAAAACGAAGAAAGACTTCAAAGCAAAGACCTAACCTCAAAACTGGAAGAACTAGAAAAAAATGAGCAAACTAAACCTAAACCCAAAGCAATCAGAAGGAAGAAAATAACAAAGATTAGAATTGAGATAAATGAAATAGAGAATAGAAAAATAATAGAATGAACAAAACCAAATGTTGATTCTATGAAAAGATCAATAAAATCAATAAACCTTTAGCTAGACGAACAAAGAAAATAAGAGGGGAAAAAAAAACAAAAACAAAGAAAATAAGAGGATACAAATAACAAAAATCAGGAATGAAAAGGGGGCATTACTATTGACCCTGCCAAAATAAAAAGGCCTTAAGAGGACACTATGAACAACTGTATGCCAATAAATTAGATAACCTAGATGAAATGGACAAATTCTTCAAAACACAGAAACTACCTACATTAACTCAAGAAGAAATAGAAGATCTCAATAAACCAATTGCTAGAAAAGAGATTGAATCAATAATAAAAACTTCCCAACAAAGAAAAGCCCAGGACTAGATGGCTTCATGGGGGGATTCTACCAAATATTCCAAGAAGGCTTAACTCCATTTTGTTCAAAGTCTTCAAAAAATTTGAAGAGGAATAGACATTCCCTAATTCATTCTAGAGGACAACATCACCCCCATACCAAAGCCAGATAAAGATATCACAAGAAAGACAAACTACAGAACAATATCTCTTTTGAATATTGATGCAAAAATCCTCAACAAAATATTAGCAAACCGAATCCAACAGCATGTTAAAATATGGGATTTGTCCCTGGCATTCAATGTTGGGTCAACATAAGAAAATCAATTAATGTAATACACCACATTAACATAATGAAGGGAAAAAAACACATGATCATCTCAAATGAAGCAGAAAAGGCATTTGACAAACTCCAGCACCCCTGTTTTGATAAAAACAACAACAACAACAAAAACACAACAACTTAGAATACTAGGAATAGAAGGAAACTTCCTCAACATGATAACGGGCATATATGAAAAGCCCACAGCTAATATACTACTTAATGGTGAAAGACTGAAAGTTTTCCCTTAAGATCAGAAACAAGTCAGGGACGCCCACTGTCACCACTGCTATTCAACATTGTACTGGAAATTCTTGCCAGAGCAATTAAGCAAGAAAAAGAAGTAAAAGAGATTCAAATTGGATCCCTTTTTGTAGACGACATGATTGTATATACAGAAAATCCTGAAAAATCTTCAACATATTTCATAGAGCTAAAAAAAAAATGAGTTCAGCAAAGTGGCAGGGTACAAGGTCAACATCCAAAAATCAGTAGTGTTTATATCTGCAGACAAGGAAGAATCAGAAGAAGAAATCCAGAAAAAATTCCAAAAGCAACTAAAAGAAGGACATATCCAGGAATAAACCTAACCAAAGATGTAAAGGACTTGTACACAAACTATAAAACATGGCTAAAAGAAAGCAAAGACCTAAATAAATGGAAGGACATTCCATGTTCATGGATTGGAAGACTAAATATCATTAAGCTATTTAAAGCAATTTATAAATATATAAAGCAACTTATAGATTTAACACAATTTCAGTCAAAATTCCAATAACCTTCTTTGCAGAAATGGAAAAGTCAATCATCAAATTTATTTGAAAGGGTAAGGGGCCCTGAACAGCTAAAGCCATCTTGAAAAAAAGAAAGAATGAAGTCAGAGGATTCACACTTCCCGATCTAAAAACATATTACAAAACCACAATAATCAAAACAGTATGGTAGGGAGTAGGTGTAGCTCAGTGGTTGAATGCCTGCTCCCCATGTACAAGGTCCTGGGTTCAATTCCTGGTACCACCTTTTTTAAAAAAAAGCATGGTACTGGCACAGGACAGACATACAGACCAAAAGAACTGAATTGAGAACTCAGAAATCACCAACCCTCACATTTATGGCCAACTGATTTTTGACAAGGCAAAGACCAATCAATTGGGAAAGATCAGTCTCTTCAACAAATAGTGTTGGGAAAACTGGATCTCCAGTTACAAAAACAAAGAAGGAGGGCCCCTACCTCACATGTTATAGAAAATAAACCCAAAATGAGCAAATACCTAACTATAAGAGCCAGAACTATCAAACACCTAGAAAAAAAAAAAGGGAAACATATTGAGGCTCTGGTATTAGGCAATGGTTTCTTAGACTTTACACTCAAGCACAAGAACTAAAAGAAAAAGTAGATAAATGGGATGTCACCATATTTTAAAGATTTCGTTCTTCAAAGGACTTTATCATGAAAGTAAAACAATAATATACACAATGGTAGAAAATGTTTGGAAACTACATATTCTATAAAGGTTCACTACCCAGAATATTTAAAGAAACCTTTCAACTTAACAACAAACAGACAATCAACCCAATGTAAAAATGGGCAAAAGACTTGGATGGGCATCTCTCCAAAGAAAATATATAAATAGCCAGAAAGCACATTAAAAGATGCTCAACATCATTAGCCATCTGGGAAATGCAGATCAAAACCACAATGAGATAACATTTCACACCCATGAGAATGACTGATATTTTTCACACACAAAAAAAAAAAAAGGAAAATAAGTTTTGGAGAAGATGAGGTGAAATAGGAACACTCATTCACTGCTGGTGGGAATGTAAAATGGAGCAGCAGCCATGGAAGACAGTTTGGCGGTTCCTCTGAAAGTTAATTATTGAACTACCCTATGAGCTGGAACACCACTCCTAGGAATATACAGATATTTGTACACAAGTGTTCAAAGTGGCATTATTCACAATTGCCAAAAGATGGTAGTGACTCAAGTGTACATCAATCAATGAACAGATAAATAGAACATGGCTTATACGTACAACGTAGCAGTACTCAGCTGTGAGATGGAAGAAGTCCTGATACACGTGACGATGTGGATGAGCCCTGAAGACGTCGTGTGAGTGAAGCAAGCCAGACACAAAAGGACAGATATTGTATGAGCTACCTGGTTTGAAATAATTAGAACAAGCCAACTCAGAGTCAGGATCTAGAATGCAGGTTATGGAGTGGGATTAGGGAATAGGACGTTAAGGCTTAAATGGAGAGGGTTCCTATTTGGGAAAATGGAAATGGTTAGGTAGTGGATGGTGGTGAGGGTAGCACGACGTCGTGAATGTAATTAACAGCACTGAAATATAGATCTGAATGTGATTAAAAGGGGAAATGTTAGATTGTATATATGGTGACAGAATAAAAAAAATTTTAAACCCACAGAATTACACTACACAACAGCAAACCCATTGTTAAACCATTCTTAATAGTACAATTGTAGAAATGCGCTATCATAGCAGAGCGGCTATAGCTCAGTGGTTGAGCACCTGCTTCTCATGGACGAGGTCCCAGGTTCAATCCCCAATACCTCCTAAAAAAAAAAAAAAAAAGAAATGTGCTGTACTCAATGATAATAAGTGTTCCACACCGCTGTAGGGTGTTGGTGGTGGGTGTTGTATGGAAATCTTGTATTTTGTGCATGATTGTTCTGTAAACCCACAACTTCTCTACTTTAATAGAAGTTAGCTCGACTCCTCCTGGTTGGTGGGGTTCGCCTGTCGCACAGGGGCAGGCTTGGGGCAGGCTTGGGGCAGGTGGGCGTTGCTCTGCATGGACTCGAACGTGAGGAGCGCGGGCCGAGCCTGGCTATCTGGGTAGGCCTCTTGGATGTCACGTGTCAGCAGATGAGGAGGACGCTCAGGAGGCCATGCGGGAGGAGCCGGCGTGGCTTGCTCGGCTCTGAGGGCCCAGGCTTTCTCCACACACGCTTACCCGGCTTCTCTCCCCTGACTCACACCCCCGGCCAGCGCCTCAGCCCAGTGGCCTGTCTTTCCTGCCGTCCTCCCGTGAAGCCTCCTCACATCACGCTGTGAGGATTCTCGGACTGTCCCTCGGATCACAAGTATCTTCTCCCATTCTGTCCTCTTTTAACCTTGTTGAGAATGTCTAACGCTACACAGAAGTTTTTTGTTTTAGTGTAATCATAGTCACTAATCTCCTCTATAATGGATTTTGTGGATTTTTTGGTATCTCTGAAGAAATTCTTCCCCATCCTGACGTCATAAAGATGTTTTCCCTATATTTCTTTCTAAGGGTTTTAGAGTTTTGTTTTTCACATTTAGGTCTTTAATTTGTCCAGGGTTTATTTCCGGGTGTAGTGTGAAGGAGAAATCCGATTTTATGTTTTGCTCCTTGGCAGTCCAGCTGCGGCCACCCCGGGTCAGTGTGCGCCCCTCCCCTCAGTGTGGCCCTTTCGACCAGACGCCCTGTTTCCAGGCAGTGCTGGCCCCGACCCCTGAGCCGGTCGTACACCGTCTCCACCCCATCAAGCCGGCTGCTGCTGGTCCTGGTGGAGGGAGCCCCTCTTTGGTACTTGTTTTCCTTCTTGGACTTTGTCTTGGGAAGATGGTGGAGATGGGGGCAGCGTAGACGGTGGACCCTCCTGAGCCCTCGGACAGGAGCAGAGCGATTCCTGAAGCAGCCGTGGGTGCCACGCTGACCGCGAGGCCCGCGCTCCACGAAGCCGAGAGCCCTGAGGCCCCGGCCCAGGAGGAGGAAGCAGAGCGAGGCCAAGGGTGCTGCAGGCCCGAGAACAGAAGAACCCAAAAGAGACGACGAGGATCCTCTGGAAGGGGGCAGCTGGCGTGGGGAGGGGGTGGCCAGAGGGAAGATCCACGGGGCTGGGGGCGCGCCCGGGGCTCGCGGCCCTCCCCTGTAAGACAGCCCCAGAACGAGAAGCCTGGCCCGGAATCGAAGTTGAACAGAACAGGGACGATAGAGACGAAGGGAAGGGAGCTCCAGGCAAAGGACGAGGGTGGAAAAGAGCCGGGAAGTCTGAAATCACCACCCAAGGAACAGACGCGGGAGCTCGTGAGGCCAGAAAGCATCGGGAGCCATGCCTCCCTCTAAAAGTCCAGGAAAACTAAATTCACCTAAATATGAACTGCATCAAGGACAAATCCCACACAAATTTATGATTAAAAAAAAGGGGGAATAAGGGACTGAAAAATATCCTTACAGAAAAGGTAAGTGCACCTAAAAGTGTAGCAGAGGGCATGCTGAAAAAAACATCAGAAGTGTAACACTTCATTGTAAAATGGTTTAAAATACTCAGGAAAAGTGATACAAGATGGTAAAGAACAAAATTGTTGAAATTAGAAATACTCAGAAATGAGGTGTCAGAAATCAGAAGGACAGGGAAAAATCCTTTTGGAAATGAAGATTAAATTAGAAGAACAAAAGAGTGGATAAACACAGTATTAAATGCCTTACAAGAAATAGCAGGTGAAAAGGAGGAAGTTTTTTAAAGGCACAGAGAAATGAGGGAGCGGATATAGCTCAAGCGGTTGAGTGCCTACTTCCCATGTCCAAGGTCCTGGGTTTGATCCCAGTACCTTTAAAGAAAAGAGAAGAGAAGAGGAGGGGAGGGGAGGAGAAAGGATGTGAGAGAAAGTGATAAATATTGAAAACAGGCAAAGAATATCCAAATCACAGATAAAAGGGGTCCCTGAAGACAAAAACCAAACAACAGAACAAATTCTAAGAACTACATGTCAAGAAAATGTTCCAAATTAAACTTTTTGAACTATATATTGAAAGGGCAAACCATGTACCTGAGAATATCAGCTCTGAACAAGTCAACACCAAAACATATTTTAGTAAAATTTTAAAGAAAAAAAATTCTCTTGAGTATCTAGGCAAAAAAGAGCATGCAACTTATAGGAAAAAGAAAAGTATATTATCATCAGTCTTTTCAACAGCAACATTTTAGGCCAGAAGGAAATGGATGGGAGAATTGACCTTCAAGGGTAAAGATATGGGACAATAAAAATAGGGATAGAATGGGAAGGGCACCTGCCAAGAAGTGTTTCTTATCATTTCCAGTCATCATAATTGCTCATGGTAGGACTAGTACTGCAATTCTGTATGTTATATGGAATATAACAAATAAATATAAAATATATTTTTACTGTATTGTCCCCTGTGTCCTTGAGAATCAAGGTGCTCAGCATGGAAGAAAGGAGGTACAGATGTCATAATGAAAAGGTTAGGTACCACCTTTGCTTTGCATTGGAAATCAAACTATAAGCTCTACCCACTAGAAAAATCCTAGAACCAAAGACTAACTCCACACAGAATCTCCGTGGTGCCCAGGGTATGGTCTTTCCCACTGAAAGAAACCAAGCATCTCAGAGAAATGGCTGGTTCCCAGGTGAGGCAGAAAATGTAAGAAGAACCTGGAGCATCTTGTCTACCAGCTGGCGAGGAAGCATCGAAGGCTGGGCGACATGCCCAGTGGACTCAGGAGCCTCCCGTTAGCCAGAGGACACGGGTGAGCTTGACAAAAGAACAAGAATTGCAATGAATTGCCACCCATGTTTAAACCCATGAGTTCCTAATGATATATTTAAAAAATAAAAATAAAATAATGGTTCATCCTCTGTGAATGACAGGGAAGCAATTCATTTGCTAGAAAACTGTGTGAATAAAAGGAAAGCTCTCTCCTCCATGAACTCCACGTCTGAGAGGAGGTAAAGCACCTCCTCGCAAAACTATCCTAGCTAAGAAATGAAAACAAAACGATAGAATTAGAGTATCACCATTTGGCATCCCCAGTGAACTGAGCCCCATCAGCAAAGAGAGCCAACCGGACTGTGTGCTGCCCACAGGGGCACTGGACGCCGCCTGCCTAAGGACCCAGCCCCGGCGTGGTCGGGCCATGGTCCTGCTGCCAATTTGCCAGAAACAGAGGACAGAGGGAAATGCTGAACTGCACTTGGAGGAGAGCAACATCCAGACCTCAGTGGGTCAAAGAGCCTGGCCTCTTCAAGAACGGAGTGTAAGGGAAAGAAAGATCTAGATGAAAAGCTTGTGGATGAAAAGACCTAAGAGATACATCGAGTTTTTTAAAAAATGGGCAAAGATGAACTATTCGTATCTGGAAAGGTATATTTGAATGATGAAAGGATAGAGAAATGCAAAGGAGCTCCTGTCAAAGTCCAGTCGGGTTTGCTTTTGGAGTGAGGGAGGGCGACAAGGTGCATGGGAAGGCTGTCTGATCAAGGGTGTTGGCTTCCTAACCATTCACTAAGCCATACGCTTCCCTTGTGTGATTTTTCTATATCTTCATTTTAGTTTCCATGATAAATAGGTCTAAAAAGAGTCTTAGCATTTTGTATACCATTTCCCGAATTTCAGTAGGCATTTGATTGGAATTGCTTTGAATTCATTCATCAAATTGGGACAGAAATGGCATCTTAGAAAAGTTGAGTCTTCCAGTCATGACCATGGAGTGCGTCTCCATTTATTTAGGTCTTTTTCAAACAGAAATTGAAGGATACTGTGAATGGTTTGCTATCTTATTACATTTTCTAATTGGTATTGCGGGTGTAAAGCAGTGCTATTTTTGTATATTTATCTTGTATCCAACACATTTCTTAAAATCTCTTTATTATTTCTAAGAGTTTTGGGCGGCGGACTTGGCCCAGTGGTTAGGGCGTCCGTCTACCACACGGGAGGTCCGCGGTTCAAACCCCGGGCCTCCTTGACCCGTGTGCAGCTGGCCCATGCGCAGTGCTGATGTGCGCAAGGAGTGCCATGCCACGCAGGGGTGTCCCCCGCGTAGGGGAGCCCCACGCGCAAGGAGTGCGCCCCGTAAGGAGAGCCACCCAGTGCGAAAGAAAGTGCAGCCTGCCCAGGAATGGCGCCACACACATGGAGAGCTGACACAAGATGATGCAACAAAAAGAAGCACAGATTCCCGTGCCGCTGACAACAACAGAAGCAGACAAAGAAGACACAGCAAATAGACAACCGGGGTGGGGGGTGGGGGGGAAATGGGGAGAGAAATAAATAAATAAATCTTAAAAAAAAAAAAAAAAGAGTTTTATCATTGAGTCCCTTAATTTTTTCTATATAGATAATTAAATACTCTGCAAATAATGACAGCTTTCCACTTAATAAACCTTATGCACTTTTTTCTTTTTCTTGTCTTATATAATTGGTTTGAGGGTCCAGACAATGTTGAATGGGGGGAGCCTTACCCCAGTATTAATGGCAGTGATTCCCAAGGTTGAAAATATGTGCCCTGGGGGGAAAAGCGACAAAGAAAGCATGTTTGAAAAAAAAAAACAACAACACACAACTTACAGTATTAGTATTAACTTTATTGCATATTTGGGACAGAGTCCTCTAAAGTAGTCAAGGAAGTGCTTTTTTTCCCCTAGTTTGCATAAAATTTTTTAAAAATCATGAATAGGCATTGCATTTTATAAAATTTTTCTGCATCTCTGAGAATAATCATGTAATTTTCCTCCTTTAATCTTTTAATGAGGTGAATATTACTGATAGATTTTTTTAAAGATTTATTTATTTCACACACACTCTCATTGTTTGTGCTCACTGTCGCTCTCTGTGTCTGTTTGCTGTGTTTTTTAGGAGGCATCAGGAACTGAACCCAGGATCCCCCATGTGGGAGGGAGACACCCAATGGCTTGAAGCACGTCCACTCCCTGACAGATTTTCTAATGTTACACCACACTTGCAGTCCTTTAATAAATTCTATTTGATTGTACTTCTAATATACTGTTAAATCTATTTTCTAAAATGATATTTAGAATTTTGTAAGTATATGCATATATAAGACTATACTTTTACTTTCTAGGGTAACACTTGGAAATTTTAGCCATCATCTCAAATACTGTTCTTGTCTTTTTCAAACTCCAGTGATATATTTTAGGCATTTCACTTCATTCTTCATATTTTCTATCACTTTTCTGTATTTTCCATGTTTTTTACTCTCTTTGCTGCCTTGTGGATAATTTATTCTGATCTGTTTTCCAGTTCACTAATTCTCTCTCTAGTGATGTCAAATCTGCTCTAAAAATCCTTTGTGTATTTTTGATTGTTGTGTACTATAGGTTTCATTTCTAGAAGTTCTATTTGTTTCTTTCAAATAAGCTTGGTCTCTATATAAGCCCCCCCCCACACACTGCATGTGTTTTCAAGCTTGTCTTTTATCTCTTTGATATAGTTAGCATGGTTGATTTGTAGCTCCTGTCCAATAGTTCTGTTATCTACGGACCTTCTGAGACTGTTTCTAAGCTCTGCATTTTCTCTGGTTCTTGCTCCTGGTTCTTTGTTTCCTGACATGCCTGTTTGTCTTGAACTGTGTCTGTGTGACGCCCCCGTTTGTGGAATTCCCCAAGGCCTCAGTTAAGGGGCCTTCCCCGGGCAGGACTTGCCTGTGTCCATGGCAACCGTTTCAAACTAGCTCTCAGGCAGGTCCCTGGCCCTCCCTGGACGCCCACCCGCTGCTCGCCGCGGCCTGGCCTCCGAGCCCCCAGCCCCTGGCTTTGCTGCACGCAGGCCCTGGGAGTTCGGGGGGTGCGGGTGTCTTCAGATCCACCCTCATCCCAGGGGCCTTCTGAGGACGTCCCCGTGTGCCCCAACATGCGGAAAGTCCCGCCTGGGTGCGCCCCGCGGGCTCAGCGTCTCCCGTCTGTCCTGCTCCGTCCTCGGGGCTGGAAAACACCCTCGGGGCAAAGGTGGCTTCCAGCACTCGGCTGAGCTCTGGCTTCTCTCCCCTTGCGGCCTGACGATTTCTTACTCTTTTATCAGCTCTCGTAAGTTTTCAAGAATTTTTAAAAAGTCATGTTTTTGTCTGGTGTTGTTTTTCCAGCTGGAGAGTCGGCCCCAGGGGTCGGCCTCCCACATTATGGGAAATGTAACTCCAACTGATTTTATACACAAAACACTGTTTTCTCCTCCTCCTCTCTCAGGACTAATTTAAATTCACCACCAGGTTTCCCCAGTTTCTCACTCACTGTTGTTTTGTGTAAGCCACTTCTTCCTTTGGAGTTCCTATTTCTCCTTTTTAAAGTACCTCTATTAGGCATTCTTTCAGTAAGGTTCTCTGTGTGGTTTTCAAATCTTTGAATAAGGGGAAGTGTAGTTACTTCTCTCTAAGTCTTTGTGATGAATTTTAGGCTCAGTTATCTCTTCAGAGTAAAATTCTCACCATTTTGTCCCACAAATACTTTGGCATGTTTTTACTTCACTTGCCCTTTCCTCTGTATTCTCTCCCGTTTTGTCAGTTTAATCTGGGGCTAAAGTCTGTTCCTACTTTATACATTTTATTTTACAGGAGGCACTTTTTCCTGTTAGCTCAATATATTTCAGCATTTTCCATGCTCACCATTGGTCTGTCTCTTCCACGGCATTTTTCCATAGAAAGATGTTTGGCTGGAGCAGGTCTTTGTGTGTGTTTTTTTTTTTCAGAAATAAAACATCGAGACATGTCTATTTGTCATTTCTTGCCTGAAGGACAGCTTGGATGAAGAGAAAATCCTAAAGCACAAACTCCGCTCTCAAGGATGCTGCAGTGCTGGGAGCAGGGGCGTTTTCCCACACAGGGCCCCTACCCCCTGTGGTCTAGTGTTTTGTCCCTAATCCATCTGTTTTCCTGTTAAGCCTGTGATCAGCCTGGGTTTGTGCGCCCTTTGGGGGCAGAGACCTGTGGCTCTGGACAGTCCTGCCTCCTCTGATGCCAGCACTGCCCCCTTGGGTGGCCTCCCGTGTAGATTCGTTCACCTCCTGAAGGTGCCGCAAGCCCCTCAGACGGGCTGCGCCGATGGTGTTGGCTCCCAGCAGCACCCGGGGACGGCAGAGCCAGGGGCTGCGCAAGTGTGCGGCTCGCGGGGCAGGGACGGGGGCAGCAGGAGGGGCGTCTGTCCCTGATACTCCTTAGTGTCACCAGCTCATGGCGATAATGAAAAGCAGGTCCATCCGATAGACCAGAGGTCACCCCAAGGTCAATGAGGAAATGGGGTCCCCCCTGTGGAGGAGAATCCAAGAAGAGTAGAAACAGGCTTGTGCCTGGGTGTCGGGGCTTCACATTTTTGTTGTCTTATTGCTTTATTTCTTCCACGTCTGGTCCTGTGTAAACCGAAACTGAGCTGGAAGCAGCTCCCACCAAAAGGCTGAGCCCGGTGCTCCCCGCACCTCGGGGGGCTGGGGCCTTCCTTACGCGGGTTGTAAGCTGCGGGAGGAGGACGTGGCTTTTCAACGTTAATGACATGTTGACATGCAACGAGCTGTACACATTAAAGTACAATTTGCTGTTTTTACACGTCTACACCAGCGAAACCCTTACCAGAACCAAGGCAGTGAAAACACCCCTCACCCCAAAAGTCTCCTGCACCCCTTTCTAATCCTCCGCACCATCCCTCTACCCCTCCCCTGACAGCCATTGATCAGCTTTCTGTCAAGAGATTAGTTGGTGCTTTCTAGACTTGCATATAACTGGAACGTACTGTCGGGGCTCTTCTGGGACTGGCTGCTTCCACACAGCATGACTGAGATTCATGCAGCAGCAGGTGTCAAAAGTGCATCCCAGGAAGCAGGTGTGGCTCAGGCTGTTGGCCTCCTGCCTATATGGGAGGCCCAGGGTTCGATTCCCGGGGCCTCCTGATGAGGGCAAGCTGGGCCACGTGGAGTGCTGGCCCACGCGGAGTGCTGGCCCACGCGGAGTGCTGGCCCACGCGGAGTGCTGGCCCACGCGGAGTGCTGGCTCACGCGGAGTGCTGGCCCACGCGGAGTGCTGGCCCACGCGGAGTGCTGGCCGGCCCAGGAGTGCTGGCCCATGCAGCAAGTTGGCCCAAGCAGAGAGCTGGTGCAGCAAGATGACACAACAAAAAGAGACACAGAAGAGAGACAATAAGAGACACAGCAGACCAGGGAGCTGAGGTGGCACAAGAGATTGAGCGCCTCTCTCCCACTCTGGAGGGTCCCGGGATCAATTCCTGGTGCTGCCTAAAGTGAAGACAAACAGAAGAATGCACAGCGAACGGGCACAGACAGCAGACAGTGGGGGCGGGGAATAAATGAGTGAATCTTAAATAAAAAAGTGCACCCCAAGTTAAGGTTTAAAATGGACAGGGTCCCTATCTGGAATGGTGGAAATGTTTTGGTAATGGGTGGTGGTGATGGTGGCACAATATTGTGAGTGCAGTTAACAGCACCGAAATCTATATCTAAACGTGATTAAAAGAAGTGTTAGACTGCATATAAGGTAACAGAATGCAAAATTTTTTAAACATCCATGGAACTACACCACACAAACAGTGAACCCTAAGCTAACCCATGGACTTTAATAGTACAATTATAAAAATGTGCTGTCATTAATTGCAACAAATGTTCCACATTGGTGGTGGGGTGGTACATGGGAATCCTGCATGTTATGCATGATTGTTCTGTAAACCCACTTCTCCAGTAAAGGGAGGAAAAGTGTATTCTATTACACCTGTATAGGACAGTCTGTTATCCATTCGGTCATTTGGGTTATTTCTAGTGTGAGGCTACTAAAACAGTTGCCAAATAGGATGCTATGAACATTTGTGTACAAGACCTTTTCATTACCCTTGGAACCGAATAGCTGAATCAGATGTTAAATGGATGTTTAACTCCTAAAGAAGCTGCCACCTTGTCTTCTAAGGTGATTGTGTCACCTTCCATTCCCAGCCACAGTGTAGGAAGGACCCAGTTCCTCTAGCCCTCGTTAACACTTGATATGATCAGAGTCTTTATTATTAGTCATTCTAATAGGTATACAGTGACGTCTCATTGTTGTGCTAATTTGCATATCCCTAATGACTAATGATGCTGCACAGCTCTCTGCTTATTTGCCGTTTATATCTTCTACAGTGAAGTGTCCATTCAGATCCTTTGCCTATTTTTTCCTAGGTGGTTGGTTTTCTTATTATGCAAATTATTTATCAGATATGTGATTTTCAAATATTTTCTCCTGGTTTGTGGCTCTGTGTTTTTCATCTCCTAACAGTGTCTTTCAAAGAGCAAAAGTTTTTAATTTTGATGAAACCCAATTACCCAGGGTTTCTTTTATGGATCACAGTTTCAGTACTGTATCTAACAAATCTTAGCCAAGGTCATGAATATTTTATTATATGTTTTCTTCTAATAGTTTTACAGTTCTAGGATCCACTTATAGGTCTACAGTCCATTTTAAGTTTTTTTTTTTTTTTTCAAAGATTTATTTATTTATTTAATTTCCCCCCCTCCCCTGGTTGTCTGTTCTTGGTGTCTATTTGCTGCGTCTTGTTTCTTTGTCTGCTTCTGTTGTAGTCAGCGGCACAGGAAGTGTGGGCGGCGCCATTCCTGGGCAGGCTGCACTTTCTTTTCATGCTGGGCGGCTCTCCTCACGGGCGCACTCCTTGCGCGTGGGGCTCCCCCACGCGGGGGACACCCTTGCGTGGCACGGCACTCCTTGCACGCATCAGCACTGCGCATGGGCCAGCTCCACACGGGTCAAGGAGGCCCGGGGTTTGAACCGCGGACCTCCCATATGGTAGACGGACGCCCTAACCACTGGGCCAAAGTCCGTTTCCCCATTTTAAGTTTTGACGTGTTTTTTTTTTGAAGAGTGCAATGTATGAGTTGAAATTCATTTTTTGGCATATGGGCATTCAGTTGTTTCAGCACTATTTGTTGAAGACTCTCCTTTTTCCACTGAATTGCCTTTGCGTGTTTGTTGAGGATCAGTTGCTCATGCATGTGAGGGACTCTCTGGGGACTTTCCATTCCACCCACCGTCTATTTGTCTTGATGTCAGTATCACCTTGTCCTGATGACTGTTTGATATGTCTTGAAATTAGATCATGCTAGTTCTCTAAATTTTTCTTTTTCATCAGAGATGGTTGACTATTCTAGATCTTTGCATTTCCATGTGAATTTTTAAACCAGCTTGTTAATTTAAGAAAAAAATAGACTTCTATAAAAAAGAATTTTGATCCACATTTCATTGAATTTATAGATCAGTGTGGGGAGGATTGACATCTTAACAATATTGAGTCTTCCAACTCATGAACAGAGTGTTATCTCCCTCCATTTTTTTAGGTTATCTTTAATATCTCTCAGCAATATTATGTAGTTTTCAGGGTACAGATTTTATACATCTTTTCTAGATTTGGCCTCAAATATATCATATTTTTATATTATTCTAATGATATTTAAAATTTTTAATTTGCAGTTGTTCTTTGATAGTATATAGAAATAAGATAGATTTTTTATATTGATCTTGTATCCTGCTACTGTGCTGAACTCACTTATTAGTTCTAGTAGGTTTTTTTTTTGTAGATTCCACTGGGTTTTCTACAGAGACAATTATGTCATCTGCAAATGAAGACAGTTTTACTCCTTCCTTTCCAATCTGGATGCCTTTTATTTCCCTTTCTTGCTTTATTGCACTGACTAGGATTTCCAATACAATTTTGGTAAAAGCAGAGATGTTTGCCTTGTCTCTGGTCTTCGGGGGAAAGAATTCATACTTTCACCATTAAAATGTTAGATTTAGATACTTCATAGATGCTTTTTATCAGACTGATGATGTTCCTTTCTATTCCTACTTTGCTGAGACTTTTTATCAGGAACAGATGTTGGATTTTATCATGTAATTTTTCTATGACTACTGAAATGTAATCATATGGTTTTTGTATTTAATTGTTAGCAGGGTGAATTATAATGATATAATGATTGATTATTGAAGGTTAAATAAATTTTGAACCTAGGATAAAACCTGGTCATTATGTGTTATCCTTTTTATGTATTGTTGGATTCGATTCACTAAAATTTCGTTTGGAGTTTTTACCCATGTTCATGAGTCATAGGTTCTGTAGTTTTCTTTTCTTGTAATGTCTCTCTCAGATTGTGGTATCAGGGTGATACTGGCCTCACAGAATGAGTTTGAAGCATTCCCTCTTCTTCAGTTTTCTGAAACAGTTTGTGTAGAACTGGTTGTCTTAGCTCCCTAGGCTGCTGAAAGCTGATACCATAAAATGAGTTGGCTTAAACAAGGAGGATTATTAGCTTACAGTTAAGCTGATAAAATGTCCAAGTCACGGCGTCACCAAGTGATGCTTTCTCCGTGAAGACCGGCTGCCGGCGACCCTCGGCTCCTCTGCCACTTGGCAAGGCACACGGCCGCAGCCACTGGGCTCTCCCTTCTCTTCTGGATCCATTGGTTTCAGCTTCTTACACCTGCGGCTTTCATGGGCACCTCCCTCTCTCGTGCTCGCTCTTGCTCGCTCTCCCTCCCTCCGTTCCTCCCTCCTTCTATTCATCCCATTTATTCATCCAGTAAGAGGACTAAGACCCATCATGAATGATACAGGCCCCACCTTAACTGAAGTGACCTTGTCAGAAGGTCCTACTGGGCTGGGGAAAGCATGCTCAGGGGTGTGGAGTTTTTCTTTTTGGAGTAATGAAATGGTTCAAAAGAGTTTTGTGGTGTTGAATGCACAACGTTGTGACTTTACTAAAATCCATTGATTATATACTTTGGATAGATCATATGGTGTGATAATATATCTCAATAAAAATGCTTAATAAAGAATTGAGCAGGGAAACGGACTTTGGCCCAGTGGTTAGGGCGTCCGTCTACCATATGGGAGGTCCGCGGTTCAAACCCCGGGCCTCCTTGACCCGTGTGGAGCTGGCCATGCGCAGCGCTGATGCGCGCAAGGAGTGCCGTGCCACTCAAGGGTGTCCCCCGCGTGGGGGAGCCCCACGCGCAAGGAGTGCGCCCGTGAGGAAAGCCGCCCAGCGTGAAAAGAAAGAGCAGCCTGCCCAGGAATGGCGCCACCCACACTTCCCGTGCCGCTGACGACAACAGAAGCGGACAAAGAAACAAGACGCAGCAAATAGACACCAAGAACAGACAACCAGGGGAGGGGGGGAAATTAAATAAATAAATAAAATAAAAAAATAAAAAAAATAAAAAAATAAAAAAAAAAAGAATTGAGCAAGAATAGCCAGAAATAGTAGCTATGTACAGCAGGGGAAACAGAGAGATTAAAGAGGTAAAGAGTTTCTTATTTGTCTCTTATTATTATTATTGAAATAATGAAAATGCTTTAATAATGATTTAAATGATGAATGCACAATTATGTTATTATACAAAATACCATTGATTGTACACTTGGGATGAATTGTATGCTTTATTAATATGTACCAATAAAATTGATTTGTTTAAAAAAATAAAAAGGTTCTACTTACAATGGGTCTACATCCACAGGAATGTATTAAATTTAAGAACTTTTCTTTCTAGGGTCACACAGCTTCACACCACTACAGTGGTATTATTTCTTCCTAAAACCTTTGGTTTCATTGATTTTCTCTATAGATTTTCTGGTTTCTATTTCATTGGTTTCTACTCTGATTTTTATCATTTTCTTTCTTCTGCCTTCTTTGGGATTCATTTGCTCTTCTTTTTCTAGTTTCTTTTTTTTTCCATGTGTTTTTTGCCTTTTATATTTCTTCTCTGGACAAATGTCTATTCAAGTCTTGACCATTTTTTAACTGAGTCATTTGTCTTTTTATTGTTGAGTTGTAACATCTCTTTATATATCTTGGGTATTAAACCCTTATCTGATATGTGATTTCAAAATATTTTCTCCCATTGAGTGGGCTGCCTTCTCACCCTTCTGACAAAGTCCTGGGAAGTGCAAAAGTGTTTAATTTTGAGGAGGTACCAAGTATCTATTTTTTCTTTTGCTGCATGTGCTTTGGGTGTAAGATCCAAGAAACCACCACCTACCACAAGTTTTTTAAGATGTTTCCCTACATTTTCTTCTAGTAGTTTTATGGTCCTAGCTTTTATATTTGTGTCTCTGATCCATTTTGAGTTGATTCTTGTATAGGGAGTGAGATACGGGTCCTCTTTCATTCTTTTGGTTATAGATGTCTAATTGTCCCAGCAACATTTATTGAACAGACTGTTTTGTTGTCCTGTTAACATGGACTTGGTAGGTTTGTTTTTTTGTTCTCAATTGATCATATAGGTGAAGGTTTATTTCTGGATTCTCAATTCTATTCCACTGATTGATGTGTCTATCTTTATGCCAGTACCATGCTGTTTGACCACTGTAGCTTTGTAATATGTTTCAAGATCAGGCAGTGAAATTCCTCCCATATTGCTCTTCTTTTTCAGAATGCTTTTGGCTATTCAGGTATACTTTCCCTTCCAAATGAATTTGGTAATTACCTTTTCTAACTCTGTAAAATAGACTGTTGGAATTTTTATTGGTATCGCATTGAATCTATAAATCAGTTTGGGTAAGATTGACATCTTCGTGATATTTATTCTTTCAATCCATGAATACAAAATGTCTTTCCATTTGTTTAGGTCTTTTTAAAAAATTTTTCCTTTAGCACTCTTTTGTAGTTTTCTGCATATAGGTCCAGTACTTCTTTGGTTAAATGAATTCCTAGGTATTTGAGACTCTTTGTTACTATTATAAATGGAATTTTCCCCCTTTTTCCTCCTCAGATTGTTCACTACTAGTGTACAAAAACATTACTGATTTTTGCATGTGATCTTGTATACTGCCACTTTGCTGAACTCATTTATTAGCTCAAATAGCTTTGTCATGGATACTTCAGAATTTTCTAAATACAGGATCATGTCATCTGCAAACAATGAGAAATTTACTTCCTCTTTTCCTATTTGGATGCCTTTAATTTTTTTTCTTGTCTAATTGCCCTACCTAGAACTTCTAGTACAATGTTGAATAACAATGGTGACAGTGGGCATCCTTGTCTCACTCCTGATCTTAGAGGAAAAGCTTTCAATTTTTCCTCATTGAACACGATGTTGGCTGTGGGTTTTTCATATATGCCTTTTATCATACTGAGGAATTTTCCTCCTATTCCTATCTTTTGAAGTGTTTTTATCAAACAAGAATGCTGGATTTTGTCAAATTCCATTTCTGCATCAATTGAGATGATCGTGTGTTTTTTTCCCTTCAATTTGTTAATGTGGTGTATTACATTGATTGATTTCCTTATGTTGAATCAGCCTTGCATACCAGGAATAAATCCCACTTGGTCATGATGTGCAAGTCTTTTGATATGCTGTTGGATTTCATTTGCAGGTATTTTGTTGAGAATTTTTGTATCTATGTTCATTAGAGAGATTGGTCTATAATTTTCTTGTTGTATCTTTATATGGCTTTGGTATTAGGGTGATATTGTCTTCATAAAATGTGTTGGGTAATTTTCCCTCCTCTTCAATTTTTTGGGAGAGTTTAAAAAGGATTGGTGTTAACTCTTTTCAAAATGCTTGGTGGAATTCACTTGTGAAGACATCTGGTCCTGGACTTTTCTTTGCTGTGAGATTTTTGATGATGGATTCAATCTCTTTAAATGTGATTGGTTTGTTAAGTTCTTGTATTTCTTGTAGCGTCAGTGTAGGTTGGTTGTGCATTTCTAGGAACTTGTCCATTTTATCTAGGTTTCTAGTTTGTTGGTATATAGTTTCTCATAATATCCTCTTATGATTCTTTTTATTTCTGTGGAGTTAGTTGTAACTTCCCCCTTTCATTTCAGATTGTATGTCTTTGCATCTTCTCTCTTTTTTTCTGTGTTAGACTAGCTAGGGGTTGTCAATTTTATTGATCTTCTCAAAGAACCAGCTTTTGGTTTTGTTGATTTTCTCTATTGTTTTTTTGTTTTCAATTTCATTTATTTCGGCTCTAATCTTTATTATTTCTTTCCTTCTGCTTGCTTTGGGGATTGGTTTGCTGTTCTTTTTCTAGTTTCTCTAGTTGTTCAGTTAAGTCTTTGAGTTTAGCTCTTTCTTCTTTTTTAATATCGGCGTTTAGGGCTAGGCATTTCCCCCTCAAGACTGCCTTCACTGTATCCCATCAGTTTTGATACATTGTGTTCTTGTTTTCATTTGTCTCAACATATTTACTGATTTCACTTGCAATTTCTTCTTTACCCACTGATTATTTAGGAGTGTGTTTTTCAGCCTCCACACATTTGCAAATTTGCTTTTTTCCTATTACTGATTTCCAGTTTCATTCCATTATGATCTGAGAAGGTGCTTTGTATAATTTTAATCTTTTTGTATTTATAGAGAGCTGCACTGTACCCCAACATGTGGTCTATGCTGGAGAAAGATCCATGGGCACTTGAGAAGAATACTAACCAGCTGAGTTTGGATGCAGCGTTCTATATATCTGTTAAGTCTAACTCATGAATTGTACTGTTCAAGTTCTCTGTTTCCTTGTTGATCTTCTGTCTAGTTGTTCTATCTCATGATGTCAGTGGGGTGTTGAAGTCTCCAAGGAGTTTTGTAGAGATGTCTATTCTCACTTCAGTTTTGCCAGTTTGTGTCATGTATTTTGGGGCACCCTGGTTAGGTGCATAGATATTTATAACTTTTATATCTTCCTGGTGGATTGTCCCTTTTATTAATACATAAAGGCCTTCTATATCTCTTATAATTTTATTGCATTTAAAGTCAGTTTTGTCTAATAGTAGTATTGCTACCTTTGCTCTTTTTTGGTTACTATTTGTGTGGAGTATCTTTTTCCAACCTTTCACTTTCAGCTGGTTTGTATCCCAGGGTCTAAGTGAGTTTCTTGTAAGCAGCATATTTCATGGCTCATGTTTTTTTAATCCATTCTATCAGTCTGTATCTTTTAATTCTGTCAGCCTGTATCTTTTGATTGGGGAGTTTAACCCATTCACTTTCCATGGTATTACTATAAATGCATTATTTACTTCCACCATTTTGTTTTTTGTTTTTCTTATGTCATATCATATTTTTGTCTGCCTTTGTACTCTTTTGGTTATCCTTTCTCTATTCTGTCTTCTATTCTCTCCTTCCAGCCTCTCTTTTCTGTCTTTTTCTTTCAAGTTCTAAGGCTTCCTTTAATATTTCCTGCAAAGGTGGATTCTCTTTTGCAAAATCTCTTAGTTGCTGTTTGTTTGTGAATATTTTATATTCACCTTCATATCTGAAGGACAATTTTGCTAGATAAAGAATCCTCAGCTGGCAGGTTTTCTCTTTCAGTATCCTAATTGTATCATACCACTGTCTTCTCACATCCATGGTTTCTGAAGAGAAATCCGCACTAAGTCTTACTCTGCATCCCTTGTATGTGATGGTTTGCTTCTCCCTTGCTGCGCTGAGAATTTTCTCTTTATCTTTGACATTTGACATTCTGAGTAGTATGTGTCTCGGGGTAGGTCTATTCTGATTTATTTTGATCGGGGTACAGTGCACTTCTTGGACATATAAATTCATTTCTTTTATGAGAATTGGGAAATTTTCAGCTATTATTTCCTCAAATACTCTTACTTTTTTCTTCCCTTCTCCTTCTGGAACTCCCATGACAAATGTTGTTGTGTTTCATGTTGTCATTCAACTCACGAGGCCTTGCTCAATTTTTTACATTCTTTTCTCTCTTCAATTTCAGCTGTTCTGTCTTCAGTATCATTTACTCTTTCTTCTACTATTTAGTCTGCTGTTATATGCGTCTAATGTATTTTTTTTATCTCACCTATTGTGTCTTTCATTCCCATGAACTCTGTTACTTTTCAGGATTTCAAAATCTTCTTTGTGCTTGCTCAATGTCTTCTTAATGTCACTTATTTCCTTATCATATTGTCTTTCAACTCATTAATTTGGTTTTGGAAATTTGTGCACATCTCGCTAATTAGTTCTGTCAAATCCTGTGTCTCTTCAGGGCCTTTGATATATTTCTTTTCTTGGGTCATGTCTTCCATTTTCTTAGTATGGCTCATAATTTTTTGCTAATTAGGATGTAGTTTACTCAGATACTCAATTTCTTTCTCCTTTGTAGGGATTTAGTGGTGGGAGGCTGTGTGTTACACTGCTTTTTGATTCTTGGCTTGACCTGGATTGTTAGGATTGTCTCAGCTAGTTGCTCACAAGTGGGCTCTGGACCCAGGAATTGGTTGCAGAAAGGTTTCCTAGGGCTTTGGAAAGACGCTATAAAGGCAGGCAAAAGCCTCTCCTTATTTTTAATTTTTTCACATGCGCTTCCTTGGTCTGCCAGCAGATGGTGCTCTTTGGCAGCTCTCAGTTCAATGTCTATCAGAGCATTTGTTGCAACACAGACTGATGAGTGTGCTGGAGCTTCCTGCCTGGAGGTAGGAGCCTTGAGATTTAAACTTTCTAGAGCCAGTTCTCCAGCCTTCTCTGGCAGCCCCCTCCCTTTTCCTGTGTAGGAAACATTTCCACTCCCCTCTGAGTTCTCAACAATCAGTCCTGCTTAGTAGAAGGAGATCGGGAGGGTTGTGTATCTTTAGCCCCTTGCAGGCTCCCAAGATAAACAATGGCGCAGCCCCACCGGGCCGGAAGGGCCCCTGGACACAGCAGACCTGATCTGAGGGTCAGAAGCTGAGTAGCCTCAGGCTGTGTCCTCTCCCCCCTTTCCTGGGCTGGTGGATCCCTGGGGCTAGAAATCTAAAGTGTCTTTAGCGTGGGGGACGGTGCCAGCAGCTGCAGCCCGTGATTTCAACTCAGTTCTGTCCTCACGATTCCCCTCCTTTGCCCCTTTCTCCTCTGGGTGGTGTCCAGCCTTCGCCTGGTGTCCCAAACCCTAGAAGATCTTTTTCTAGGCTGATTCAGTCTATCCTTGAGCTACTTTCTGGAGAAGAGAGTCCTCCTGTGTCTTTCTAAGTCCGCCATTTTCCCAGAACCTCATCTACTTTTAATTTTCTCATGTGTGTTTCCTTGGTCTCTTTTTCTAGTTTCTTAAGGTGTAAACTGAAGTCATTGATTCGAGAACTTTCTTCTTTTCTAATAAGGGAGTTTAGTGCAATAAATTCCCCCCTAGATACTAGTTTAATGGCATCCAAAAAATTTTTATGTTGTCTTTTCATTTTTACTCAGTTTAAAGAAGTTTCTAATTTTTCTTTTGATTTCTTTTTTGACACACGGGTTACTTAGACTTGTGTTTCGTTTATAAATATTGAGAAATTTTCTAGAAATATTTAGAAATCTCCTAGAAAAACTTTTGTTATTCATGTCTAGTTTAATTCCACTGTGGTCAGAGATAATGCTAGGTATTGATCTGAAGCATTTTAAATTTATTTGAGACTGGTTTATGCGACCAGCATACGGGCTATTTTGGTAATAGTCCGCGTGCACTTGAAAAGAACTTGTCCTCTGCTGTTGCTGGGTGGAGTGCTCTACAGAGGTCACTTGGGTCAAGTGGGCGGTTGTGTTGTTCAGGTCTATTCCAGCCATCTGGAATTCTGCCTATCTGTCCCACCAATGATTAAGAAAAGGGTATTGAAGTTTCCAACTATAATTGCAGATTTTTTAATTTCTCTTTGTAGTTTTATCAGTTTTGTTTCTTGTGATTTGAAGCTCTGTATTAAGTGTAAAAATTTAGGATTTGTTATGTCCTTGTGATGACTTGACCCCTATATTATTATGAAATGACTATCTTTATCCCTGGTAATATTATTGGCTTTGAAATCTATGTTGTCTGGTACTAATATACCACTGTAGCCTTCTTTTCATTAATATTAGCATACCATATCTTTTCCCACACTTGTCCTTTTACTTTTAATGAAACCATATCTTTTTCCACACTTGTCCTTTTACTTTTAATGAATTGGTGACTTTATAGTGTGTGTTTCTTATAGACAGTATTTATTTCTTTGTTTGTTTGTTTTTAAATACCGGGATTGAACCCGGGACCTAGTGCATGGGAAGCAGGTGCTCAACCACTGAGCTACACATGCACAAGCAGCATTTAGATAAGCCTTGCTTTTTTATATGAATCTGAAAATCTCTCCCTTTGACTGTGATAATAAACATTTACATTTAATATGATTATTAATATAGTTAGGTTTAAATATAGTTGATATTTGTTTTCTATTTGTTCAGCTGTTCATTAACTTTTTCCTCTTTTTCTGTCTTACTTTGGATTAACTGAATATTTTTTTCTGATTCCATTTTATCTCCTTTGTTGACTTGTTGCCTCAAACTCTTTGTTACTTTGGCGGTTGCTTCAGGGTTTATAGTATACATCTTTAACTTATCATCGCCACCCTCAAGTGGTAATATACCATTCACGCATAGTCAAAGCCCTGTACTGTAATATACTCCCACTTCTTCCATTCTGGGCCTTTGTGCTATGGTAGTCATACCTTCTCCTTTTACATATATTCTAAACCTCACACTACATTGTTACTGTTTTTGCTTAAATAGTAGTTCTCTTTTAAGCAGATAATAAGAAAATACCTTGCATATTTCCTCATGTAGTTACCATATCTGGTACTTTGTTCTTTTGATATCATTTCATCTGGTTTCATTTTCTTTCTCCCAGAAGGACTTTCGTTTACTTTTTTGTGGTGTGCACCTTCTGGTGACAAATTCTTTCAGCTTTTGTTGCTACAAAAGTCTTTCCCCTCTCATTGTCAGTGGTTTTCACGTGGTATAGAATCCTAAATTGATGGGCTTTGTCTTTCAGTGTTTTACAGGTGTTGAACTCAGCTTCTCACTTGCTTTGTTTCCAACAAGAGATTTGCCACTATCCTGTCTTTCCTCTCTATGTGACATGTCTGTTAGCCTCTGGCTGCTCTTCACATTTTCTCTTTATCATTAGTTTTGAGCAAATTGGTTATGATGTAACTTAGTGTGATTGTCTTCATGTATCTTATACTTAGCTCATTGAATTTCTTGGATATGCGAGTTTATAATTTTCATCAGATTTGAAAAATTGCCTATTATTTGCTCAAAGATTTTTTTTTTTCAATCCCCCCACTCTTTCAAGGACTGCAATTATTAAACATGTGCATTAGGCCACTTGAAATTGTCACACAGCTTTCAGATGCTTAGTTCACTTATCATCATCATTATGTCATTTCTCTCTGCTTCCTTTTGGGTAGCTTCTCTTGCTATGCCATGCTATATCTTAAGGCTCTCCAAGCTTTTCTTTTGCAGTGTCTAACCTGCTATTAATCTTATCTGATGTCTTTTTCATTTCAAACATTGTAGTTTTCATCTCTAGAAGTTGGCTTTGACTCTTCTTAATATCTTACATGCCAATAATTAATTTTTTTAGCATATGGAATACAGTTCCTTATCTACTAATTCTAACACCTGTGTCTGTTTCGGTTCACTGATTTTCCTTCTCATTGTGAGTTGCACTTTCCTGATTCTTTCCATAGCTTGGAATTTTTACACACGGCAGACGTGGGTTTTGCCCTCTTGGGTGCTGGATGTAATTTTATTCCTGTAAATATTCTTTAGTCTTGTTCCAGAGCTTGGCTACGTCACTTGGACACATTTTACGTTTCGGGGGGCCTTGCCTTTAAGATGCTAGGCAGGCTGGGGCGGTGCTCGTCCCCTGAGGCCGACCCTCCTGGTACTGGACCAGTCCCCGCCACCCGCCACCCGCCACCCGTGAGGGTTTCCGGTGTGGTTGGGAAAAGGGCCTCTTCCCCGCCCCACGAGTGAGTGTCGAATTCTGCCCCCAAATCCTTCGGGGGGTCCTTCCCTGCCTCTGGTCGTCTCCGCGCGTGCTGACCGCGTGCTGACCGCGGGAGGGAGACCCAGCGAAGCCCGGAGCCCCTGCCTGGCGCTCTCCTCTCCTGAGCTGTGCAAGACTCCAGCTTGGTCTCGACTCGACCCCCTCTCCTGCCGGGCTCCTCCTGGTTCCCCAGCTCCGCTCGCTGCCTGGAAAGCCCCGAGGTTGACTCCCATTCCTTGGGGACCACTGCCTTCATTTTGTCTGGTCTTCCTGGCTATTTTGGGCAGGAGGATAAAGCCCGTCCCTGACCCCTGTTCGAGTACCCTGGTCACAGCGGGGGTTATCTGAGGGGGCTCTCCTTCCCGTTGGCCTGGGCAGACTCTCAGTTCCCACTGCCCCTCCGAGCCTGCGGTCGGCACCCAAGCACCAGGACGCCAGGGGCACTTTGGCCGTGCCACTGCCTCACCTTCGATGGAGCAGGTGCATCCAGGGCAAACTGCCTTCCGGGGGAGTCTCCCATCACCCCACTTGTGTCTCAGCTGGAGAACGGCCCTGGGTGGGACCTGATCTTGACGAACTACAGCCTGTGTCCCACAGTCCTGGGAGGCCACGGCCCTTGGCCCCTCAAGACACAGCCCGCCTCGGCTTCTGGCTGCTTGGGCCTTGGGTGGCATCTCCTTCTGCAGGGAGTAGTGCGTCATTTTCCTCTGCTTTCCCTTACTTGCACTTTAACCATCTCCCCTGCTCTTAAAGGTGGTCTCTCCTCCCTGCACAGGCAGGTCCACTGGGTCCTCTCCCTTCCCCTCGAGCTCTGGCCGCAACCGTGATTTCCGAGTCTATTTCCTGGAGTTTGCCTTGGGGTCCCCTGTGTAGAAGACACTAAGTGATTTCCAGGCCCCCCTGAAGCACCCGCCGAGCACACAGCTCATCCACCTTCCGGTGTCTGGGGTGCATCGCCCCACCTGGGGGCTCTCCCCCCACTTCTCCTGGTCCTGGGGCCCTTTTGCTTTGCTCTCCCACACACCCCAAAGCCACGACTCCCCGGGGCCCATGGTCGGTGCTTGGCTCCTGTGGACAAGCCACAGCCGGGCCTGCCCCTCGGCCCTGCGTGCAGCAGGGACGGGACCACCGCCCCCAAGGAGCTCAGCCCCCAGGGCTGCGTGGAGCCCATGGGCTCCTCCAGGGCCCGCCTGCCAGCCTGGACGAGCAGAGGCCTGAGCTAACACCAAGCTGCCCTGCGTGGCGTGGCCTGGCCACAGCTGCCCGCTCCGTGGGCAGGGCACTTGAGGACAGTCCTACCTGCATGGAGCAGCCGCCTGCCTGTGGACAGAGCTGCCGGGACCTCAGGGCCACACCCAGTGCCCCCAGCAGGGCCTGCGCCGGCCTCTTCGTGGCTTGATTAGAAACGGGAGTGGAGGGGCTTGCCCGGTGGGTGGGCTCCTCTGTCCCCTGGCTGGCCAGGGGCTGACCTGCCTTCTGGTGTCTAACGGAGCGGGCTCAGGTGGGCCTGCTACTTCCAGGTGGCTGGTCCCGCAGTGGGTTGGGGCCACATGGTGTGATGGGACCCCTCCCCAGGCTGAGCAGCCCCCAGGGCCCTGTCCCTCGCCCACCGACAAAGCCTTAGCTGGCCCCCTCCCTGCACTCTCCTCTCCCCCTCCCCAGGGAACATTGCCAGCAGCTTCTGCCAGGCGCCCCCCACGCACGTGTCCAGCGCGGTCCTGGAGGCCCTGGCGCTGTCCACCGCCATGAAGTGCGGCGCAGCCGGTGGCTGCTCCCTGCTCCTGCGGGTGCGCGCGGCGCTCAGGCTGCTCGGTGAGGGCGGGGTGGGGGGCGACACCGAATCCTCCCCGCGAGGGGGAGGGGCCGCTCGCTGCACTAAAGGGGTGGGCGTGGGGGGCGCCCTGGCCCTGCTCTGACCTCAGCCTGGCCGCGGCCTCCCTCCCCAGAGCGCCTGCGCGGCCTGGAGGTCTGCTCCACGCGCCTCGACACCCGGGAGACCCAGTGCCAGCGCGTGTGGGTCCCCAGGGCCTCGCGCAGGCCGCGGGTGGGGCAGCAGGTGAGCGACGGCCCTCCCCGCGGCCTCCCCCTCCCCCCACTGCTCACCCTGCGGTCTCCCCCCTTCTCCTCAAGACCCTCCCCCGCGGCCTGCCCCCACGGCCCTCACCTCCACACCCTGCTCCCCACGTTCTCCCCCCACAGCCCCTGCCACTCCCCCCACAGCCCCGCCCCGGCCTCAGCAGCAGCTTCTCGCACACTGGTCGCCTCTGTCCCCTTCCCGGGGCCCTGCCACCCACAGCCAGGAGAACGGGCGACCCCTCCTCCTGGCCCCCAGACCCACTGAGGCGCCCTGGTCCCTGGGGGTGGGCCCAGGCCCCCGCCCTGACACCTGCACCGCAGCTCCAGGTGCGCCTGGACTGCTTCGAGGTGAGCGCGGCCCAGCTCCTCCACGTCACCCTGAGGACCACCCCCCACTTCTGCGGGGTCCAGCTGGAGCAGATGTACCGCGTGGAAGGTGGGCGCCTCTGGGGCCGGCGGGCAAAGTTCTGGGGCCTGGCTGGGGCTCTGGACAGCTGCCTGCGCGCGTTTTGGCCCCACCTGGGGTCACGCCTGCCCCCACCCCCACCCCTAACCCCTCCGCGCCCCGGGGGGCGCTCCAGGCCCCCCTGCACCTCTCGCAATTGCAGGCTGCGAGGAGGAGGACGTGGGGAGGCACGTGGCCGACTGCTCCGGTGAGTGCCCCTGGCTGAGGCCACCAGCCCACCGCCCCGCCCCTCCCTTCCTCCGCGGGGCGAACGCTGGAGCGTCCTCAGGGGAGTCACGGCCCTGGCCTCACAGGACAGGTGGGGCCCGGGGCCCTGGGCCCTGGGCCCTTGACCCCTGCGTCGCAGCCACAGACCCCCCGTGGGCCCTTGCCACCACCAGCCCCCCCCCCCCCCCCGCAGCCGGGAAGCTCGTCTACCGGGTGAACCGCAGCCGCAAGGCCTTCGACGTCCTGGTGCCCGGCGCCCCCGGGCGCCCCGACTACTTCGTGCGGCTCTGCCTGCGGAGGCACAGCTGCGAGGACGCGGGCCCCCTGGTGCGGGTGAGCGCCGCCCCCTCCGCGACCCCGGCCGTCCGCTGCCCCGCGCCCACCGCCCAGGCCTCAGCCCTGTCCCCGCTGCAGGTGCCGTCGAGCGGGGTCTCCCGGCAGGTGTCTCTGCCCTACAGCCGGGAGCTGCCGTGCCTGTGCCTGGAGGTGAGCGGGGCGGGGGCTGGGGGCGGGGGCGGGCGGTGGGCGGGTCCCTTGCTGACCCCGCCCCTCCCCAGGGCTGGTCGGCGACCCCCGACGCGGTGCGGAGTCGGATCTGCCCCTTTGAAGACGGCAAGTGCTGGGCGCAGCCTGGGGCGCCCTCCACCCCCCGGAGTTGGGGACGCGCTCAGCGGGCGCTGGGGGCGCGGGCGGGGTAGGGGCTGCCCCAGGGGGGGGGGGCAGCCTGCTCTGCGCGAGCGCCCCGCGTGGCAGCACCTGTGCACGGGTGTGCGCGGGCTCGCGTGTGTGCGTAGGTGCGCGTGAGCCCAGGCTTGTCCCTCGGGGGTACGGGCGGGTCCCCTGCTCTGGGCCCTGCTCGACGCACCCCCCACGCCCACGCGCCCACGGAGCCCGGGACAGAGCTCCCGGGCCCAGCAGGGAAGGGCTCCCACGTCCCAGGATCGCGACCCTAGCGGGGTGGGGGCCGGCTCGGGTGGGCCCCCGGCTGACCGGTGCCCGGCGCAGGGTCCCCGCAGACCTGGAGGCGCCGTGGGACGCCGTCCGCTACCACCCCGGCAGCCGGGCGCTGAGCTGGGAGCCCGCCTGCCCCGCGCGCGGCCGCCTGAGCCTGTGCTGGCGCCCGGGGCCTGGGGCGCAGTGCCGCGAGCTGGAGCACACGGCGCGGCCGGCGCGGGCCGGGGTGAGTGTCCCGAGAGGGCTCGGGGGGCTCGGGACGGCCGTGCCCTGACCGGAGCCCCCTCAGGTGCAGTACCCACTGGTGGACACACAGCCCCAGCTCTGCCTGAAGGTGAGTCGCCCCCTGCCCCCAGTGGGGGTGGCGAGGAGCTAGAGGGCTGGGGGGGCAGGAGCTGCGGGCGCCCGCCCCGCGCCTTGCCCAGCCCTGGAGCCAGCTGAGGACCCCGCGGCCCTGGGGGCGCCCTCCTGGTCAGAGCTGGGCAGAGCTGGGGCGCCGGCGAGGGGAAGCTGCCCCAGAGAGGCGCGGAGGGCGCCAGCCCCTCCCGGCGCCCCTCTCCCCGCGCCCCTCTCCCCGCAGTTCTCCAGCCGTCTGCGCTCTTGGGTGTGGTGCCCCTTCGCGGGCCGGCGCTTCCAAGGTGAGCGCAGGCGGGGCGCGGGCGGGGAGGCCGGGCCTGGGCGCTGCCCGCGAGATGCCCCTCCGTCCCGCTCCGACGCCCCGGCCCCCTCCCGCCCGCAGCCTGGAGGATGACGGCGCAGCAGCCGGCGCCGTCGCAGGGCCTGCCCGGCGCCGCCTTCTCCTCCCCCAGCCCCGCCCGCTTCCAGGAGCGCCTGTGTCACGGGCCAGGGACCGGGCCGCCCGCCTGTGGCAGCCCGCTGCCCGCCACGCCCGGCCCCCCGGCCTCAGTGAGCAGGGTGGGGGGAGGCCATCGCTTCCCTGCGGCCCCCCACCTCCCACCCGGCGCGGGGAGGGGTCGAGTGGGCGGGCCCTCCCTCCTGGCACCGAGAGGGCCCTGGCCAGCGCGTGGCACACACCTGTGTCCACGGGGCCAGGGCCGGGGCAGCAAGGCCTTCCCGCTGCCCGCTGTCCCCTCTCTGACCCAGGGCGGCCCCGCTGAGGGCCCTGTTGGCGCCTTCATGGACCTCCCCCGGACAAGGCCTGTGCCCCCCACACCTGCCTCCAGGTGAGGGGCTGTGTGGCCCAGCTCCTCCTGCTCCCAGGCCTTGGTTTCTGGACTGGGGCACCCCACTCCCCCAAGCTGCCCCTGGAGATGCAGGGCCGGGGCTGCAGGCTGCGGCAGTGACCGTGGTGTGGGGAGCCGGCCGCGGGCAGCTGTGCTGACCCAGCCCCCCACGCCCTCAGGGCTGGAGGGCCACGCTTCTCCGTGCCCCTGCAGCTGTGCCACCTGAAGTGCAGTGAGTGGCCAGCAGGCGTCCCCGGGCCAGCGAGGGGGCGTCCTGGGGGCTGCAGGGCACGGAGGGCTGGACCCCGAGAGTCCCCTGCTGCCTGCCACCCAGCACAGTCGGGGCATGCCGAGGACCCCCCAGCCCTGGCCCGGGAGCCGAGGCCCCTCCCAGGGGCCCAGCCCGCACTCTGGGGCCCACGAGGCCCCGTCCCTGGCCCGTCCCCGAGCCCTCACCCCGCAACGTGCAGTGTGGTCCTCCCTGGCGTGTCCACCTGCCCTGACCCAGGGGCTCTGTCTGCAGCTGCCCCTGACTTGGGATGTCCCTTGGCCCACCCTCAGGGCCCCACCCATGAGACCCAGACACTGCTGCAGCCCCCAGGCCACGCTGCCCTCCATGCAGTGGGAGGGACTGGACCTTGCCCAGCGGGGGAGGGCCGGCTGCCCTGGTCAGTCCTGACGAGCTCCCTGCAGCCCAGGGCCACCGGCACTCCAGCCCGGGGCCGCAGACCCCTCTTCTCTGCTTTCCAGGGTCTCCGGCCCCCACACAGTGGAGGGGAGGGGGCTGGGGCGGGTAGCTGTGCCTCCAGGCAAGGACAGTCCCCCTCTCCCTCCCTGGCTGCCCCCCAGCAGCCCGAGGTGCCGGAGCCTCCTGAGGGACTCCAGTCCAGGTGCTGGGGGCGGGGGCAGCTCACATCTGGGACCCCAAAGCTTCTGACTGCTGAGGCCCCCCCACCGCTTGAAGTGTGGTAGCATTAGGGAAGGGAGGCTCCCCTGGCCCCAAAAGCAAGGGAGAAGGGGGCCCTTAGGGGCTCCAGCCCCTCCGGAACCTTCTGGGGGAGAACAGCATGGCCTCTGCTGGGTCCCAGACTCCCACCCCCCACAGCCCCTTGGACGCCCCGTGGACAGTCACAGCCGCCCCCTGGGTTGAAGACGAGCGCTGGCCTCCCGCCCAGATGGCTGCCCGGGCCACCCAGGGCCTCGGGGACAGGGTGTGACCTCCTCCTGCGATGAAGGACCCGGCCAAGGACCGCCGGCCTCGCCCAGAGCACCCCCAGTGCGGGTGGCCCTGCAGCCTCCTGCCTCCACCATGACCTGCTGCCCTCGAGGGCTCTGCCAAGTGCCCTGCCAAGTCCCCAGGTCCCCACCTGGCCGGGGGCCCCAGGGACCGCCCAGCCCCCTCCTCCCGCACGCCCCCCTGGACGGCCCCTCGCGGCTCGCTGCCCTGCCCTGGGCTCTGCGTTCCTGCCTCCCGCCACGACGGGCGCTGCTGCCTAAGGGTGGGCTTGTGCCCGCATGCCCCTCCCTCCAGTAAACACCTGTCACCGCAGCCTCTTCTGAGCACAGAGACCGGGCCTGCGGGGCGGTGGGGGTGGGGGGGGTCACAGGGCCCAGGCGTACCTGTGGAAATGGGGCCGTGGCCTCAGGGTGTCCCGGGACTTGGTTGTGAGCCTGGAGCCCTGGCCGGGCAGGAGTGGCCTGAGTCCAAAGCCGCTGCTGGGGTGCGGTCCCCTGGGCAATGGAAGGGGCTCCCCTCGTGACACCCCACCACCCTAAAGGCTCAGGATGACAACACCCAGGACTGGGTGGCCCCCAAATGTGTTGGGGCCTGGGACCTGCCCACGCAGAGGCTTCCCTGCCCCACGAGAGCCACCCCAGCTGTCACTGGAAGACACCCCCCCCCCGACGATGGCCAGGGAGAGTCCCACCCCTTTGTGCCCCCCAGCCTCCCTAGAAGCCCCCAGCCTCACCCCGGGGCTGGCTTAGATTCCGTCCTGGGGTGAAGACCCTCAGGTGGGGCCCCCCAGCAGCCCTGGTTGCCGCGCCCCTCCCCCCACGGCCATCCCACCAGCATTGGGTCCCCAAGAGCTCTGCAGGGAGGGCCCAGGGCCACTCAGAGCCACCGGAGTCAGCTGCAGTCAGCGTGGCGTGGTGTGACGGGGCGTCCCTGGCTCAAGTGTTCCCCAAAACGAGCAGCTGAAGCAAGAGCACCCCGGGGCTTCCCAGGGTCAAGGAGGCAGGCACCCCGGGGCTCCCGGTGCCCCACTGTGCCCCCCCGGGTCAGGGCCTCGCACGAGGGGGTGCTGGGGGAGGGTGTCCCGGCTCCGGACTCCAGGAGGAGCCAGCGGCCCCCCTGCACTGTGCGCAGACCCGGGCCCTGCCCTCACCCGGGAGGCAGGAAGGAAGTGGCAGGGGGCGCCCAGCTGACCAGGTGCGGGCTCCCCAAGTCCAGGCCATAGCCCTGGACGCCCACGGCTGGGGGAGACCGAGGCCCGAGCAGAGGCAGTGACCGTGCTGTCCCAGGAGTGAGGGGCACGGGGTGGGGAAGGCGCGCCCAGGTCTCGGCGACCCCAACGGCGCACCGACGAGCGCCCCGCTGTGAGCCGCCGCCAGGTGGCGCTCGGTGCCCAGTGCCCTGGCCAGGGACTCCGCGCCCCCAGACCAGGAGGAGGGGGCTGAGTAATTCCGGCCCAGGATTCATCCCGGATTCACACCAACCCGCGCTTAGCAGCATGAGCCTGCAGCGCCGCGTGCCACCGCCCGGCGCTCTCATCCGCCAGCGCGTGCTGGGCCCGCTGGGCTGGCGCCAGCTCCTGCCCTGCAGCCTGGGGGCCCAGGGCGGGCTACGCGGCCGAGGGGCTCTCAGCCCCCAGGGCCGGTGCTCACCCTTCCCGGAGCGGACCCTGGTGGAGGCAGCCTGCAGGCGCGGGGTTCGAGGCCAGGGTCCAGACACGAAGACTCGGGCGGGGGTCAAGGCGGGCGCGGTGTGAACAGTGGCCCCCGCGCGTGGCCGGCAGACACCTGGCGCTTTGGCCTCCGCAGCTGGAGGTGGAGCGGGGCGGCCAGGCGGGAGCGCGGCACGCAGGCGGTAGCAGGGCCCCACGGGCCCCCCGCGTCCGGGCAGGGCTTACTGAGGCTGCAAGCCTGGCTCTGGGGCCCACGCTGCAGGCCCCGTGGTGAAGGCGACATCTGAGCGGAGATGAGAAGTGGGCGAAGGAGGGAGTGGAAAATAATTAGAAATAAAGTCTCCCAATGACCGGTGAATCCTCTCATGGAGTTAGAAAATAAGGCGGTGATTGTCGAATGAAAACACTAAACCAGACCGCGTTCTTCGCTGCAGTCGGAAGGAAATCCCACCCCTTCCTTGCCGGGGCGGGCGCCCGTTCTGCGTGTGCCCCCAGCCCGCAGCACCTGCAGCCGACGGCACCCTGAGCTCCCCGGTCACTGGGTGGCCACCTGTGTTAGCGAAACACCTTTCTCCTAAGAAGTAGAACGCCCAGCGCCTGGAGTGCAGGGTCCTGCGGTTTAGTCTCCTGGCTGCTCAAGCAAGAACCTGGCGATGGTTGGTTTAATCAACGGGAATTTATTGGCTCCCGGTTTTGAGGCCAGGAGAAGCCCCAAATCAAGGCGCAAAGCATGTGATCTTGCTTTCTCCCCGAAGACGGCTCCGTGGGGCTGGCGGCCAGCGGCCTTGGCCCCGGCTTCTGTCGCCGGGCAGTGCCATGGTGCCGCCTCTCTCACCAGCGTCCTGCTGGTTTTCCGCCTCTGGTTTCCCTCCGTCTCAATTTCCCGCTGCCCGGGAAGGCCTCCGGTGACAGGCCCACGACCCCCCTGCCTCAGCCGGGCGCGCTGTGGCTGCAGTGGCTCATCCCCAGGCCCTGCTGACGAGGGGCTCACACCTGTGCCTTTCTGGGGTGGCTCCAAGGCGCAGCAGCAGCCAGTGCAAAGGCCCTGGGGTGGGCGTCTGTCTGGGGGGAGGAGGGAAGCAGGCAGGAAGCGAGAGGAGAGGAGGGACTGCAGGCAGAGAGGGGCCGCTGCAAGGAGACCCCCTGTGATGGGGCCGAGCCCGCCTTGGAGCAGCCACCCCACCCCGGTGGGCAGCGGAAAGCACCGGAGGGGACAGGGGCTGTGCGCCGGGAGGCAGAGGCAGGGAGACGGGTCAGAACTGCTGCCGGGTACAAGTGAGGCCAGGCCCCGGGAGGAGAGGGTGAGGGCTTGAAGGAGAGACGTGGGGGGGCGGGGCGCCCGGGGTGGGGGAGGGCGCGGCATCACGTGGGGTGTGGGGCACCGGAAGTGGGCGGTGAGAGACGAGGTGGGGTGGGGGCGCCCTGACCTGGGCACAGGAGAAGTGCCGGGGGGCTGGGCCTGCAGCACCCCAGGAGGGCGTGCGCCCCGCGGCTCCCGGCGTCTGGGCCCGGGTGGGGAAACCGGGGAGCGCTCGGGGCGGGGGTGGGGCTGCCCGGGCCACGCACCCAGGCCGGGGCGGGGGCGCTGGGATCGTGGGAGGGTCCCGGGTGCCTGGAGGGGGCGGGGCGGCCCGCGCAGGCGCACACCCCCTCCTCCGGGTGCCCGCGGGTGGGCGGGGGAGGGTCGCGGCTCCGGGGGTGGCCGCTGGGGCACCGGTCGGAAGGGGAGCAGCTGCGGGGGCGGACCTGGCGCCCTCCGACCCGCCTGGGCCCAGTCGGACGAGGGGCCTGCCCCCGGGGACAGGCTGGGCTTACAGGCCCTGGAGGGCAAGGCGAGGGGGCCGCGGCTGCCGCGGAGGAAGGGGCGCCCCTGGAGGGCCCGGGTGAGGGGCATAGCGCCCTTCCCGCCAGCGGGGGGAGCGGAGGCTCAGGAGCCCCCCCTCGGGTTTGGCCTTTATTTGGGGGAAAACGCCTTGGAGGACTCGCCTCTGGTTCCAGGCCCTGGGAGGGACCCCGCCCCGGCCCTCACCAAGACCCCTCCGCACCCCAGGAGGGGCCCCACTGGCCACCCAACCGAGGCTCGGGTCCTGGGGCCTGCCTTGCCATCACCCCTTCCCCCCCAGGCAGCCGGGGCGCAGGCAGAGCTGGTGGATGCGGGCCGGCCCCCTCGGCCGCACACTACCTGGGTGACCCATCCTGGCCTGGGTGGTCTCCTTCAGCGAGGGGGCGGGGCGGGCAGTGGGCAGGGCCCCCCAGCAGGGCCTCAGGGCTGCTCTTGGCGCCCCATCGGCCCCTCCCCTGCCCCCACTTCCAAGAGGAGCCGGGCCTACGTGTCTGGAGATGACCGAGGCCTAAGCCCACTGAATACCCCCCAGCCCCCTCAGCAGCCCCCCAGCTCTGCCGGTCACCCCATCTCCAAAGAGATCCCTGCGTCATTCCCTCATTTGTTTTTCCTGAGCTCCAGGGATGTCCTGTGGGGGGCAGTGGACAGTCCCTTCCCCAACGGGCAACTCTCAAACCGGACAAAACTCATGAGCCACCATCCCCCGGAACTCAAGCTGGGAGCCCTTACTCAAGAAGCGCCCCCAGGGAAGCAGACTTGGCCCAGTGGTTAGGGCGTCCGTCTACCACATGGGAGGTCCGCGGTTCAAACCCCGGGCTCTTTGACCCGTGTGGAGCTGGCCCATGCACAGTGCTGACATGTGCAAGGAGTGCCCTGCCAAGCAGGGGTGTCCCCCGCATAGGGGAGCCCCACGCAAAAGGAGTGCGCCCCGTAAGGAGAGCCACCCAGCGCAAAAGAAAGTGCAGCCTGCCAATGGCACCACACACACAGAGAGCTGATGCAGCAAGATGATGCAACAATAAGAAACACAGATTCCTGTGCCGCTGACAACAACAGAAGTGGACAAAGAAGACGCAGCAAATAGACACAGAGAACAGACAACCGGTGTGGGGGGGAGGGAGAGAAATAAATAAATCTTAAAAAAAAAAAAAGCGCCCCCAAAACTCCGGGGAAGCCCAAGGCTCCCCGCGGCTCCGCTCAGCTCCCCGGGACGGGGTGGTGGCCCCACGCACAACGGGCAGCAGCCCTGACCCAGAACAGACTGTCCGCCTGGAAGGCGGGGGCTCGGAGGCCGGCATGTGGAGAGCCGGGAGGGCCGTGGCTGGCTTGAGACCCCACGCCAGCGGTCCTGCGGCTCTTGCCCTCGTGTGCGTGTCCTCCAGCAGGGTGCCCGCGTGTGCCCCCCAAGCTCCCTCCTGCCCAACCCCCCCCCCGCGAGGCAGCCCCGCATCTGTCAGTGTAGTTTTGTTTTTTCCAGAACGTCAAAGAAATGAAGTCTAAGTAGCCCCCCTGAGTCCGCTTCCTGCAGGCGGCCCGATGCCCCTGACCGCCCGCAGCCGCCCCTGTGGGGCGCCTTCTCGGGTGCTGCGGGGGTGACGTCACCCGTGAAGCTGCCCTAGGTCAGGGTGCAGGTTTCCGTGGGAACCTAAGTGTTCGTTTCTCTGGGCCGACGCCCGGGGTGGGATCGCCTTAGGGTGTGAGAAGCGGACAGGCTGCCTCTCAGAAGGGCTGGCCCCTGCACCCAGCGCCGGTGCTTGAGGTCCGGCTCCTCGGGACCCTGGCCACAGCTGCGGTGGCCGCCGTTTCAGCCGTTCTGGTGAGTTTGGAGTGGTAGCTCGTTTTAATTTGCGTTTCCCTGATGGTTAATGTGACAGTTTGAGATTATTTTATGAATCCCAAAAAGAGAAAAGATTATTTGTAAATGAATCTCTTCTTCTGGGTGTGATACCCTTGGGTTAAATTGGCTTCAGCTGAGGGGCCCTTGATTAAATGGCCTATGTCGATCAGGGCGTTTTCTGACCGTCGGTGAGGGCTGGCTCAGGCTGAGTCCCCGCCGCTTGGTGGGTCCCGGGAACACTCACTCAGGAAGACGCACAGAGGAGAGCTGGGTCACTCTGATCCTGCCACGTGACAGAAAGGAGGCGGCTCTAGCAGCTGGAGCCCGGGGGAGTGGGCCGCCTGCCTGGCAGCTCACAGCTGGCCGTGGGAGGAGAGCCAGGCTGACGGAGGAAGCCCTGAGGGACGAGCCCCAACCGGGAGACGGTGGAAGCCGGAGGGGAGGGAGAGGCCAGCAGAGCTCGCCGCCATCTTGCTTCACGCGTGGCAGCCGACTTCCGTGAGAAAGCAGCCTTGCGTTGGACTCTTTCCTTCTTTAAAGATTTATTTATTTATTCCCCTCCCCCTTCCCCTCCTCTTCCCCTCCCCCCACACTGCTGTTTTTGCCCTCTGTGTCCATTTGCTGTGTGATCTTCTCTATTTCTGTCTTCTCATTTTTTCTCCTCTAGGATTCTCTGGGATTCGATTCTGGGGACCCTGATGTGGATAGAAGTTCCCTATCAGACCAGTTCCTGGTCTTCTTCATCTCTCTTTTGTTGCGTCATCATCTTTCTGCATGACTCACTTTTGCGGGCACTGGCTCACCGTGCGGGCACTCGGCTTGCCACGTGGGCGCTCGGCTTACCATGTGGGCACTGGCTCACAGTGCAGGCACATTTTCTCTTCTTCTTTTTCACCAGGAGGTCCCAGGGATCGAACCCAGGTCCTCCCATATGGTAGGCAGAGGCCTTATCACTTTAGCCACATCCTTTTCTCAGAGTTAGATTCTTTAGGGCCTTATAACTGTAAGCTTTTATCACAAATAAATACCCTTTATAGAAGCCAACAGATTTCTGGTACTTTGCATCAGCACCCCTTTGGCTGATCAATAAAGCTAATGATGTTAAGCATCTTTTCATGTGTTCATTTGCTATCTGTATATCTTCTTGGGTGAAATGTCTGTTCAAGACCTTTGCCCTTTTTAAAATTGTGTTCTTTAATTGTTTTTGTTGTTGAGTTTTGAGAGTTCTGATAGTCTATACAAAAGTCCTTTGTCATAGATGTGGTATGCAAATATTTTCCCCTGAACTGCAGTTTCTCTTATCGTTCCCTGGACAGTGTCTTCAGCAGAGCAAAAGTTCACTGGCTATAAAAGCATATCTTGTTTTAGGGCACTTCCCTTCATTGCACTCGGCAGATACTGCGTGTTTTACAAATTGAAGGTTTGTGGCAATCCTCATCAAGCAAGTCCATCAGCATCATTTTTCCAATAGCATGTGCTCACTTTGTGTGTCTGTGTCACATTTTGGTAATTCTCACAGTATTTCAAACTTTTTCATTATTTTTATATCTGTTTTGGTGATCTGTGATCAGTGACCAGTGATCTTTGTTGTAACTAGTGGAATTGTTTTGAGGTGCCATGAACTACACCCATGTAAGACGGCAAATTTAACCAATAAGTGCTGCGTGTGTTCTGTCTGCTCCACCAGCCGGCTGTTCCCATCCTCGCACTCCCTTGGATCTCCCTATTTGAAGACATAATATTAAACTTAGGCCAATTAATAACAACACAATGGCCTCTTTTTTGTTTTTTTAGGAGGTACTGGGGATTGAAACCCGGACTTTGTACATGGGAAGCAAGTGCTCAACCAATGAGCTGCATCCACTCCCCAATGAGAGCGGGTTTTTTCATTTGTTTTTGTTTTTAAAAGGTACGGAGGATTGAACTAGGACCTTGTACATGGGAAGCAGGCATTCATCTGCTCCCCTCTACAATGGCCTCTAAGTGTTCAAGTGAAAGGAAGAATCATGTGTCTCTCACTTTAAATCAAAAACTAGAAACGAGCAGCTTAGTGAGGAAAGATAAGTTCGAAAGTAGAGATAAGCTGAAAGCAAGGCCTCTTTGTCAAACGCTGAGCCAAGCTGGGAACACAGAGGAGACGTTCTTGAAGGAAACTAAACGTGCTGCTCCAGTATGCACATGGAAGATAAGAAAGCAGAACAGCCTTATTGCTGGTGTGGAGAAAGTTCTAGTGGTCTGGAGAGACGGTCAACCAGCCACAAGCCAAGGGAGAGCGAGGTCATGAAGAACTTCTCTTCAATTCGATGAAGGCTGAGAGGGGTGAGGAAGCTGCAGAGGAAACGCCTGCAGCTCGCAGAGGTGAGTTCAAGAGGTTTAAGGAAAGGTGTCATCTCCATAGCATGAAAGTGAAGTGAAGCAGCAAGTGCTGATGTAGAAGCTGCAGCAAGTCATTCAGAAGATCTGGCTGAGACTGATGAAGGTGGCTGACTCAGCAACAGGTTCTCGATGTAGATTAAATGGCCTTCTACTGGAAGATGCCATCTGGTACTTTCATGGCTAAAGAGGAGACGTCAGTATCTGGCTTCAAATTTCAAAGGACAGGCTGGAGGTCCTGTTAGGGGATAATGCAGCTGGAGTCTTTAAGTGGAAGTCAGTGCTCACTTACCATTCGGAAAACCCTAGGGCCCTTAGGAAGGATGCTAAATCCTCTCTCCTGTGCTCTATGTGCTGTGCCTGAACAGCACATCTGCTTACAACATGGTTGACTGAGTATTTAAAGCCCACTGTTGAGACCCACTGCTCAGAAAAAAAGGTTCCTTTTAAAATATGACTGCTCATTGACAATGTACCTGGTCACCCAAGAGCTCTGATGGAGATGTACAAGATGAACGTCATTTTCGTGCCTGATAACACAAAATCCATTCTGCAGCCCATGGATCAAGGATTCATTTAGACTTTCAAGTCTTCTTATTTAAGAAAGACATTTTTAAGGCTATAGCTGCCATAGATAGTGATTCCTCTGATGGATCTGGGCAACATAAATTGAAAATCTTCTGGAAAAGAATTCACCATTTTAGATGCCATTTATGAGAGGAAGTAAAAGTATCAACATTAACAGGAGTTTGGAAGAAGTTGATTTCAACCTTCGTGGATGATTTTGAGGGTTTCAAGACTTCAGTGGAGGAAGTAACTACAGAGGTGGTGGAAATCTCAAGAAAACTAGAACTGAATTCCTGCAATCTCATAATAAAACTTAAATGGATGAGGCATAGCTCCTTATGGGTGAACAAAAACTGTAAGGTGATGTCTAGTTCTGGTGAGGATGCTGTGAACATTGTTAAAATGACACTAAAGGATTTAGAATATTACATAGATCTTAGCTGATAAAGCAGCAACAGAGTTTCAGAGGACTGACTCCAATTTTTTTTTTTTAAGATTTATTTATTTATTTAATTCCCCCCCTCCCCTGGTTGTCTGTTCTCTATGTCTATTTGCTGCGTCTTGTTTCTTTGTCCACTTCCCTCACGGCAGGGGAAGTGTGGGCGGCGCCATTCCTGGGCAGGCTGCTCTTTCTTTCGCGCTGGGTGGCTCTCCATACGGGGCGCACTCCTTGCGCGTGGGGCTCCCCTACGCGGGGGACACCCCTGTGTGGCGTGGCACTCCTTGCGCGCATCAGCACTGCACATGGGCCAGCTCCACACGGGTCAAGGAGGCCTGGGGTTTGAACCGTGGACCTCCCATGTGGTAGACGGCCCTAACCACTGGGCCAAGTCCATTTCCTTGAAAGAAGTTCTACTCTAGGTAAAAATGCTAGAAAAGAGAATTACATGTTACAAGGAAATCTTTCATGAAAGGAAGAGTGAATTAATGTGGAAAATCAATTGTTTTCTTATTTTAAGAAATTGCCACAGCCACACCAACCTTCAGCAGCCACCACGCTGATCCATCAGCAGCCATTAACATCAAGGCAAGACTTCACCAGCAAAAAGGTTATAGCTTGCTGACGGTGCAGATGATGGCTAGCACTTTTTAGCATTAAAGCATTTTTTAAGCAACGTATATTGGGTTTTTTTTTTTACATAATGCTTTTGCGCATGTATTAGCCAATGGGGTGCTGATGCAAAATACCAGAAATCATGGGAAGCAGACGTGGCTCAACTGATAGAGTGTCTGCCTACCATATGGGAGATGCAGTGTTCCAACCCAGGGCCTTCTGGCCCAAGTGGTGAGCTGGCCCACACATGGCACTGCCGCACACGAGGAGTGCCGTGCCACACGGGGGTGCACCCCATGTAGAAGAGGCCCACATGCGAGGAGTGCACCCCACGTTGAGCCACCCCATGCAAAAAAAGCACAGTCCACCCAGGAGTGGTGCCACACACATGGAGAGCTGATGCAGCAAGATGATGCAACAAAAAGAGACAAAGATTCCTGGTGCCACTGACAAATATAAGCAGACACAGAAGAACACACAGTGAATGGACACAGAGAGCAGACAACTGGTGGGGGAAGGGAGGGGTAAGGGAGAGAAATAAATTAAAAATTTAAAAGAATCGGACTCTGTCCTTTGCTGTGTCTTTTACCTGTGAGTCCCCACCCACCAAGGGGCAGGGACTCAAGGCCTTTAATGATGTGGCCCAATCAAAGCCCTAGCCATAATTTAACCACACCCAGGTACAGACCAGTTCACAAACATAATCCAATGTCTAGTTTTGGAATTCATGAACCATATCAAACTGCTGCAACACACTTAATAGACTGTGGTATAGTGCAAACATAACTTTTATATGCACTGGGAAACCAAAGTATTTGTGTGTCTTGCTTTATTGCAATATTTGCTTTATTGCAGTGATCTGGAACCAAACCTTCAATATCTCCAAGTTATGCCTGTAGAATTCTGAGTTTACAGTTCTTTTCTTTTGTCATATTTCCTTCTGGCCCCTACAGTTTATGATGAGAAATCCACAATCATTCAAATCATTGTTTCTATATAAATAATATGTTGATTTTCCCTGTCTGCTTGCAAGATTTTTTCCCCTTGTCTTTAACTTCAGCAATCTGATTATGAGGTATCTTAGTATGGATGGTATTTGCTTCTCTTTTTGAATCTATACATTTATGTCTTTCACCAAATTTGAGAAGTTTTAAAGCCATTATTTCTTCAAATACTTTTTCAGCTCTGCACTCTTTCTCCTCCTTCTGGGACATCAGTGACATAAATGTTAGCCTTTTGTTGTTGTTTTGTAGGTCCCTGAACTCTGTTAATATTTTTTTCAACCTTTTCTCTCTCTTGCTCAGAATAGATCATTTCTATTTCTCTATCTTTGAGTTCATTGACTCTCTCCTCTTTACATCCATTCTGCTGCGGAGCCCACCCAGTCAACTTTTTGTCCTTTAGTTCTTAAATTTCCATTTGATTCTTGTTTATATCTTCTATGTCTTTGTTGAGTCATTTTGTTTTAATATTTGTGTCAAGATTGGTTGCAATTGCTAGTTCCAGCAATTTTTAAAATAATAGTTGCTTTAAAGTGATTGCCAGATAATTCAAAACATGGTGTCACTGGTGTCTGTTGATTGGCTTTTCCCATGTGAGTCGAGATTTTCATGTTCTTTGTATGGCAAATGATTTTAATTTCTATACTGGACATTTTAAATTCTATGTTTTGAGGCTCTGGGTCTCTTTTTTCCTCCATGGTAGTCTTGTTTTAGTCTCCTGTGGGCTATGGTGCCAACATCAGTTCAATCTGCAAAACCTTCACTGTGCTATTCAGGTCTACCCTGGGTGGAGGGTTACCTGGTAGATCTGTTCTCCAAGTACTTGTTATGCTAATTAGATCAGATCCACGCACACGTAAATTAGGGTTGGGCCCAGAAGTTCAAAACTTTAAAGTGAATGGGATCATTTTCCTGAGCTTTTTCTTCTCCATTATCTCCCTGGTACTTTCCAGTTCCCTGGGGTTCCCTTTTTCTCCTGTCAGAAACCACCCACTTCTGCATTTGTGACCCGTCCAGAGCCAGGAGGACATGATGGGGGAAAGTCTACTGATATATGAGTTCGGCAAGGTTGTGGGAGCCCAGATCAATGAACAAGTGTGAACCGTATTCCTACGTGTTAGCAGTGAAAATCCTAGGAAATCAAGAACACAATTTGATTCATAATAGCATCAAACAGAATAAAATACCTAGGAATAAGCTTAACAAAAGAAGTGCAAGTTTTGAACATTTAAAATTACAAAGTATTTCTGAGAAATTTTGAAGATCTGGAAAAAAAGATGGAGAGACATCCCATGCTCATTGGCTGGAAGACTCGATGTTTTTAATAATGCAAAATACTACCCCAAATGGATCTATAGACTCAATGCAGGCTCTGTCAAAGTCTGAGCAGGTCCTTATTTTTTAAAAGAAATTAGCAATCTGATCCTAAAGTTTACATGGAACTGGAAAGGATCCAGAGTAGACAAAACAATTTGGGAAGAACAAAGTTGGAGGATGAATACGTCCCAATTTCAAGAGTTATCATAGGGTCCCAGTTTTGGAGACAGCATTGCTGGCATAGGAGAGAGAGACCCATGGAGCAGAGCCAAGATGGCAAGTCCATGGGCGAAGGTCATTCTTTCCAACAAGCATGCTGTGACAATCAAATGACCCCATGTAAAAAGATGAACTTAGACCCTTACCTCACACCATATACAGAAGTTGACTCAAAATGAACCACAGACCTAAATGTAAGAGCTAAAACTATAAAACTTTTAAAAGAAAACATGGGGAAACGGACTTGGCCCAGTGGTTAGGGCGTCCGTCTACCACATGGGAGGTCCGTGGTTCAAACCCTGGGCCTCCTTGACCCGTGTGGAGCTGGCCCATGTGCAGTGCTGATGCGCACAAGGAGTGCTGTGCCACGCAGGGGTGTCCCCCGCGTAGGGGAGCCCCACGCACAAGGAGTAAGCCCCACGCGCAAGGAGTGCGCCCCGTAAGGAGAGCCGCCCAGCGCGAAAGAAAGAGCAGCCTGCCCAGGAATGGTGCCGCACACACTTCCCGTGCCGCTGACGACAACAGAAGCGGACAAAGAAAGAAGACGCACTTCGGGACATGGAGCTGCCCTGGATGGTGCTTCAGAGGTAATCACCGGACATTGTAAATCCTCACAGGGCCTACATGATGGAATAGAGGAGAGTATGGGCCATGATGTGAACCAATGTATATGAGGTGCAGAGGTGCCCAAAGATGTACTTACCAAATCCAATGGATGTGTCATGATGATGGGAACGAGTGTTGGTGGGGGGGGGGGAGAGGGGGGGTGGGGGGGTGGGGTTGAATGGGACCTCACATATATATTTTTAATGTAATATTATTACAAAGTCAATAAAAAATAAAAAAATTAAAGAAAAAAAAAATAAAAATAAAAAAAATAAAAAAATAAAAAAAAAAGAAAGAAGACGCAGCAAATAGACACCGAGAACAGACAACCGGGGCGGGGGCGGGGGGGGGGATTAAATAAACAAATCTTTTAAAAAAAGAAAAAAAGAAAAGAAAACATGAGTTAGGCTATGTGTTCTTCTATGCAATATAAAGCAAGATTCATGAAGGAAAATACTGATAAATTGTACTTGATCCAGAGTAAAGAGTTTTATACTTCAAATGACACCATTAAGAGAATGAAAAGACAAGCCACAGATTGGAAAAGAAGGTTTGCAAGCCATACACCTAGGAAAGGACTTGTATTCAGACTACTCAGAGGTACATACTCAGAATATATAAACAGCAATAATCAGACAACCCAAGAAAAAATGGGCAAAAATTTTTATTAGACATTTCACCAAAGAAGAAAATTAAGTAGTTTTTAAGCACCTGAAAAGATGTTCAAAATCATTAGACATTAGGAAAAGGCAAATTAAAACCACAGTAAAATACCACCTCACATTAAAATGGCTATAATTAGAAAGTAAGACAATAACAAGTATTAGCGAGGATGTGGGAAAATTGGAATCCTCACACATTTCTGGTTTCTTCAAAACTTAAACATAAATTCACCATACGAAACCAGAAATTCTACTCCCGGGTATCTAAGAAAAGCGAAAACATGCCCACATGGAACCTGTACAGGGATGTTTGCCGCAGCTTTACTCACAAGGACCCCAAAGTGGGAGCAACCCCAGGAGTCCACCAGCTGGTGAGCGGAGGAAGAGGGAACCCACACCCCAGGCAAACTGTGTGGGCGAACCTCGGGGCACCAGCACCAACTGCAAGTGCAGGACCCGCTTATATCAAACGTGCGAGGAAGGCGCGCTAGAGGACCTGAGCTGAGCAGGCCACCTCCCCACCCCAAGACCCCAGCCAGGGTAGCCCGGGTCCACTCTGCAGCCCGTGTCCACTGCAGCCTGAGCCTGCCAGCGGTCAAGCAGAACCCAAATGCCCACGACCTGCCAGCCCCTCCCCAGCCCCATCCACGTCGACCCGCCCTCCCCCAGCCCCGTCCACGCCCTCCCCCTGCCCCGTCCACGCCGACCCACCCTCCCCCAGCCCCGTCCACGCCCTCCCCCTGCCCCGTCCACGCCGACTCGCCCTCCCCCAGCCCCGTCCACGCCGACCCGCCCTCCCCCTGCCCCGTCCACACTGACCCGCCCTTCCCCAGCCCCGTCCACACTGACCGGCGCTTGCGGGCTCCTCTAGTCTTTCCTTGAGCCGCCCCTCTCCAGGGAGGTCCGCCCTGACCACCAATTTACAACACGACCCCCACTTCCTGGACCCGACCCTGCCTTAGCCACCCCCCACACACCCAGAGAACACCCCTGGGAGCGCTCGGCAGGCAGAGGGAGGGATCTCATCTGTACCACCACCACCCCACCCCACCCCCGGCCCCGGCTTGGGAGAGCCACACTGGGTGACAGCGGTGGGCCGCCTCCGGGGACAGAGCCAGGGGCTGCTGTGGCGCAGTGCGGGGCCCTGCCGGACACAGCACCTGCGGGACCCACGCGGGGCGGGCGGGGGAGGGGAAGCCTGGGGGGGCGTGAGCCCAGGGGTGTGGGAGGGGCTCTGAGGGAACTGGGGGGCCGGGAGCCCGGAAGGCCCGGAGGGGACTCAGCACCTGTGGGTGCCTCGGACAGAGGTGGTGGGGGTCTGGGAGCCGTGAGCCGGGTGGGCCGGGGCGGGGTGGACAGAGCGCCTGCGGGATGGGGGTGGGGCCAGGGGCCCTGAGGTGGGGCTGGGTCGGGGGCCCCAGGACAGCCGGGCCTTGAGGAGGAGCAGCTTTGGGGTGTGAGGGGAGTCCTGGCACGCGGCTCTCCCCGGACCAGGGCCTGCACGCGGCGTGCACGCACACAGACGCACCCACACCTCCCTCCGTGCACAGACACCTGGAGATACGCGCACGCTGGAGCACACACCACGTTACACACCCACACACCTGCTGGCTCACAGGACACGCACAGGTGCATGTTCCACTGGTGCGTGCAAGGACACACATTCACGGGCACACACGTGTGCGCAGTCCACAGGGCTACGCGCCCAAGCACAGGCACGCACACACACCCTTTTTGTGGCTGGTGCATTTGTCGGCCTCAGGCGGGGAGACTGAGGCAGCCACCGAGCGTCCTGGCCAGGCGGGTGCAGAGCTGGGGCTCGGGGCCCCTGCAGCGCCGGCCCCAGTGTCCAGGAGGGCCGGGCCGCCTACCAGCCCCCCGGCCTCCTCTGGCCGGGTCACAGTCGCCCCAATCTCTCTGCAGGGCTGGTGGGGCGGGGCCTCTGCAGCCCCTTCCCAAGACCCGCCACGCAGGCGCAGCTGGGAGGGAGGGCTGCGGCCCGGGGCCCACCACCCACGCGGGCCTCTGCGGGTCCTGCGCCCCTTCCCCAGCGGGCGGCCGGGCGCTCGCTGCCTCGGGGCCTTGGCGTGTGCTGCCTGTGCTCCCTCACTCCCCCACAGGCCGATGGCGGCCCTGAGGAGCCCACCCGCGCCCATCACGCCCGAGTGTCTTGCCCACTGCCCCTCTGCAGTGGGGAGCCCTCCAGGGGTCGAAAGCCTGATTTTCTCCCAAGTCAAATCGGACTTTGAACTGGCAGGAGGGGCAGGGGTGGGCTTGGGGAGCGGAAACCAGATGGTGGGTGGGTGTGTGGAGGGGGCGGGGGCAGCGTCAGGAGCCCCGGGGGGCCGCCTTGCCCTGAGCACACGCACACCCATGCACACGCGTGCACACGCACACACTTGCACAGGCACACCCCACGCACGGGAGGGGGAAGCAGAGCCCGGCAGGGGCCTGAGGGGCTCAGAATCCCACGGCCTCGGCGGCCCCCGCACAGCCCTGGCCCGGGGTTCGAGGTAGGACCCAGCCGGCCTGGTCCCTGGTCACCAGCTGAGCAGAGCACCCTGCTGGGCGTGCACGTGGAGCCCTGCCTCGGTGGGGTCACTGGGCTGCAGGCTGGCGAGGGGTCGGTGGGTGGAGGGGCTATCGTGAAGCCGGCCAGTAAGGCAGGGAATCACCAGACGGGTCTGGAACCTGGCAGCATCCACGTGGACATCAGGAGCCCCAAGATGGCTGCTGGAGGACCCCCCCAAGATGGCTGCTGGAGGGACCCCCAAGATGGCTGCTGGAGGGCCCCCCAAGATCCTGCCATCCAGAACAAGGACTTCCTCCAGAAGCCAGGAGGAGCCCCGGATGTTCCCGAGGACTTTATCATTGGGCCCTCCTGGGGGATTGATGGGGGGTAATCAATCAAAACAGCGAACAGTGGGACCCCTCCCCTGCCATTAGCAAAGGGCTGAGATAATTAACCTTCCAAACAGCAGGCGCCAGGCCTGAGCCCGCCTGCCTTTGGACCCCTGTTCCTGCCCTCTGTGTCCTGCTCTTGGCTGTTTTCCCCTTGCCATGATGTGCACACAAGTAAAAGCTGGGGTTTTCTAATCTATAATGGGAAATCGTAATCTGTGAATCGGCCCTCCTTATCACTTTCCAGCCCCTTCCTCTTCACCTGGGACCCACGATCTGTTATTTTCTCCCATTTCTTGTCCCTCCTTGCCTGAATAAATCACTGGCCTAACTCTCCGACGTGCTCTTGAAATTCATTTCTGCAGCACAGGCCAGAACCTCGACAAAATCCGGTAACAATCGGGGTCGCCTGCCTCGGGGCCTGAGCCCAGAGTTAGGGGTGACACTCAGTCCTACCCCTGCGGTGCCCACCTCAGCCCTTGGGGTAGGCCATGGGCCTGGGGCACCCCAGACCCCGCGGCAGGGTACCCCCCAGGCCGACGGAGGCCAGTGGGCAGCTCCGGGCTGGGCCGGGGCACAGGGAAGGAGTGGGGCTCCATGCCCCAAGCCAGTCCCCTGGGCCATGCCATCACCCCCGAACCCCGACTCGGTGAGATGGGGTGCAATGGGGTTCACCACTGCACCCACCACCAGCCACCTGCTGGATGGGGCGAGGGCCTTGGGGTCCAGCTGCTTTCTGAGCCGACTTGGCCCTTAGGGCCATGGGTGGGTCCCTAGACTTCCCGAGCCTCAGTTTCCCCACTTGGCTCACCTGGGGCTGGGTACAAGAGCCCCGTGCCCAGGAGGCCCCTCACTAGTTCATCCAGGAGTGGACCCCCCAACTCACCCACCCTGGCAGGTATCTGGGGCCCAGCCTACTTGGGAGGGGCTTTCCGTGCTGGAGCTCCCCTCCCTGCCCCCCCAGCCCACCAGGACTGCCTGCCGGGAACCCCGGGGGGCAGGTGGGGGCCGGAGGCCATTGTGTAATCGCAGTCAGGGTTTCTCCAGGGCTGCCTGGAAGGCAGGATGGAAGTCATGCTCTGGCCACTCGGTCCACCCACAAGCCCAGGGCCGGGAATTCCGCTCCGGCCTGCAACCCCTCAGCCATGGCCAGGGTCATCCGGCCCACCCCCCTGCTCCCGGGCTCAGGCCTGCCCTAGGACCCCCCAGCCAGGGGCCCTGGCTGCCCCCCTCCATGCGCCTGCTCCCCTTGGGTGGCCCACCTGGCCGAGGGGCTGCCTGCGGCAGGCAGGGGCTCGAGGCCCAGGCCCACGGGCGCCTCGCCCCTCCGTGCCGGCACCGGGGACACACGGGGCCTCCTCGGCCCGCGGGCTCCGGGTCCCGGGGAAGCTGCTTCCCCTTTCGCCTGGCCTCGTCCCCACAGCCGTGCTGAGGTTTCGTTTCTCGCGCTGCTTGGCAGGAAAGGGCCTCGGGAGGGCTGGCGGCTCCGCAGCCTGGGCGGTGTGCGCCGGGCCCTGCTCTTCCGGGAGCCCGCTGGCCGCGGGCCAGGAGGGGAGCAGGCAGGAGAGGCCACGCGCGCGAGGCCGGCCAGCCCAGGCCTGGGTGCTGGGCACTGCTGCGGGTGCGGCTGGCCCCGGCGCCCTCAGCGTGGCCCCCGCAGGCCCACCTGTGCAGGCATGTCCCTGGCGGCTGCAGGGCCCGCGAACACAGCGGAGACAGCCTTACTCAGAGCCGGGGCGAGGCTGCCCAGGATGGCTGCCCAGCAAGGCCCGAGCCGCTGACCGCGAGGACGGCACGGCGCCTTCCACCGAGGGAAGCCTCCTGGGGGTGGGTTCTGGGGATTGGGGGTTCCTGTGTGACCCCATGGAGAGCCCCCTCCCACAGGGTGGGCCCTTTCAGAAGTCAGCCCTGTGGCGCGAAGGGTGCCCTGCGAGTGGCAGCGGCAGGGTCAGCACAGCCTCGTGAGAGCCGAGCGGCAGCCCGGGGGGACTGTGCACCAGCGTGAGGACGCGGCGGGAGGCAGGCCCGAGGTGGCAGCAGGGCCGGGAGCCCCAGCCCTGGCCAGGGACACCCGCAGTCCGAGGGGCACGGCCGGGGCCCAGGCTCAGGCCCCCCGCCCAGTGCCAGCGCCGCCCGCCCAGCCGCCCGCACGGGTCCCCGGGAGAGCCCCATCCCGGCCGCAGGAGGCGTCGGCGCCGAGGACACAGGGAGGACCTGGCAGGAGGTGGGCGAGCTGCGGGCCGGGCAGATGGGACAGCAGGCCTGGGTGCTGACAAGGCCCCCATCTCCACACCCCCACCCCGTGCAGCCTCCCTGCACCGAGGCAGTGGGGGGCGGGGGCTGCCTTGTAGGTATGAGGGGGCACCCCAAGACCCGGGGCTGCCCGGGCAGGGAGGAGGGTCATTGAGGGAGACCCGGAGCTCCCCCAGCTCCCCAGCTCCCTCCGCAGGGCGAAGCAGAATGGGCACGGGGTCCTGGGGCCCTGGTGGGGGATCGAGGCACCCCAGGCCTGCCTCCTGTCACTTGGACATGGCAGAGCCCAAGGGTGTGTGTCTGGGGACTGGGGTGGAGACTGGGGTGAGGGCTGGGGTGGGCCCGGGGGGAGAGGCTGGGGGAGGGAGCCCCAGCACTACCTCCCACCCCGAGCTACCTGGGGACCCTGGCGGCCGGGCTGGGCCGGCCTTCCCAGCAGGACTGGGGCCTCACTGCAAATCCTGGAATTCTACTGTCAGGGTGCCCCACAGGCCAGGAAAGCCCCCACCCCACTGCTTCCTGCCCGCCTCAGGCAGTCCTGCACAGCCAGGCCACAGACACCGAGGAAGCCAGGAAAAGGGCCCAGGAGACCGCAGGGCCTCTGCCTGGCAGTGGGGGCATCGTGGGGGACCTCTCCCTGCACTACGGCTGGGAACACCAAACATGCACCCCACCCCCAGGCGGGGGCCTCAGGGTCCCCAGGGGAGGGGAGCTGGAGGGCGGACGACGTAGCCCAGGCCCGAGCAGGTCCCAGCGGGGCAGGTGAGAGCGGCACCCCGGAGGAGGGTGAGATGAGTGTGAACCCCGATTGCAGAGCTGCCCAGGGGGAGGGGGTGCCGGCAGGGACACAGCCCACTCGAGCCCCCCCTGCTGTGAGCCCCGCGGTGAACCGCGGGCCACGTGGGTGAAGGTAGCGCTGACATCTGGGTGGGCAGACCCCACGGGGCCCACCTGGCCGCCCTCCCCTGGGGGCCCCCGCCGTGCCCTGGGCACCCTATTGCACTAGGCCCCTCTGACCTCACCCCCACTGACCCTCCCCAGCAGGACTCCTACAGCTGCAGTCATCGTACGCTCTCCCCCCCCCCCCTGCGGTCAACCCCTCGGCCCCCAGGGCTGCCCCCCAGCTGCAAGGCCCAGAGGCTCCGTGGGCAAGTGGAGAGGGCTGTCTTGGCCTGCCCCAGGCCTGCTCAGGACCCGGCACCAAGAGAAGCTGAGGGGGTGCTGGTCGGAGGAGTGGGCACGTGGCTGGGTGGGGGTGGGTAGTAGGTTGGGTGGCAGCTAGATGGCTGGGCATCTGAAGGCATGGACAGCTGGACAAATAGGTGGCTAGAAAAGTGACCAAGGAAGCGGGTGGCCGGGCGGAAGAAGGGAGGCTGGGAGGACAGACGGCTGCCGGCCGCTCAGCCGCTGGACGGCGAGATGCTGAGCGAGCAGTTGGAGGGGAAGGGGGCTGGGCAGCAGGTCCACACCGGGGCCCGAGGGGCGGCCGCCCTGCTGAGGGCCCGGCCACATGCTCCAGCAGCTCCTGAACTGGGCACCTTTGGGGTACTCCTGCAGAGGCAGGGGTACCCCGCGGGGAGGGGCTCTGCGGGGGCAACGGTGAGCCCTGAGAGCGGCTGGGGAGGCAAGAGCCCGTTCCCACCCAGCATTCTCGTCCCCACCCAGCATTCGTGAAGCAGTGGAAGGTGTGGGCGGGGCGGGGCCACCAGCGCCCGGGGGCAGGCAGGGGGCAGGCAGGGGCCGAGGGTGACCAGAACCGGTCCGCCAGGCAAGTGGTGAGGGGCTGCCCGGGGCGAGTCTGGAGCCCAGAAGATGCAGGGAGAGGTGGGGGCAGCGGGCAGGGTGAGGCCGCCAGGGGCGGGCAGCGTGGGGCCAAGGACCGAGCCCCGTGGTCCGCAGCCCGCCAGGGAGGGAGGGTCTGCTGTGGCGCAGCCATGAGGCAAAGGAGCAGGGGAGCGTTGCATGCTGGGACCGCGTAACAACATTCTAGAAAAACGTGGGTGGGATCAGCTGTGTACAGCGCTGCGGACAGGCCTGGACAGGCCGAGCAAAGCCAGGGCTGAGCCCGACCACGGCTCCACCCCCGAGGGTGCAGTGCAGCGCAGCGCGAGGGGACCTGGCACCTGCTCCGAGATGGCAGTGACACTCGAGCCTGCCCCCTGCAGCTGGCAGGACCCCATCCCACCCAGGCCCCTGGAGCGCTGGAAAGGCCCGCTGCGTGTCCTCCGGCCTCACCCCGGACCTCCGCTCCTGCTGTCCTGCCGTGACCCTTGGAGGCTCTCCCAGGTACCCAGAAGGCACGGGAGCACCCCACGGTCCCAAGGCCACCTCCCACCCACCTGGGCCTTCCCGCCCCCCCATAAGCCAGGCCCCGACTGCCACCCCGATAGCATCCTGGGGCTCCCACCCCTGGCCACAGAGGTCCTCACAGGCCACCCCAGGCCTGGGCCCTCTGCCCCGGGAACCTGCGCCTGTCAGGGTGTTGAGACCAGGGGGATCCCCGATGGGGAGCCGAGGAGCACATCTCCCAGGGCCCCTCCTCCCAGAGGTGCCTGCGCTCACCCCAAACGGCCCAGCCCCTGCGAACACAAGGAGGCTGTTCCATACAAAAAACTTTAATTGAAATGCCTGTATAAAAAAATAGGATCTTCCGTACGTTTCACACTTCCGAAATGAGAGAAACCCCCACCCACGGTGCCTATCACCGGGGCACAGACGCCCAGCTGCTAAAATAAATTAAAGGCTCGAGGCTCTGTCCCCTCCCCAGCTCCCAGAGCCAACAAGCAGACTGTACAAGATCAATAATTTAAAACCCGCCACCCCCCCCCCCCCCGGCGTGGCACACGGCAGAGGCACCCGCTCCTGTCCAGTCAGCCGTGCAGACGCGGGCGCACACCAAGTACAGCCCCCAGGCCTGCGGGGCCGCCGCCGCGCCAGCCACCCTCCCTCCCGCACCCAGGGACCCGAGGGGCGCTGCTCGGGGAGCAGCCTCAACAAATAAATTAAACCAATAAATAGCCCGGGCGCCCTCCGCAAGGACCACACCACAAATACGGGCAGCGGGCGCTGCAGGGGCCTCGCGTTGCATTGCTTGTGCGAAGCACGCCCCGACAGCCAGCTCGAGGGCGCGGCCCGGCCCCAGGGGGTGCAGTGACAGCCCACACAGGTCACGTGGGGTCGCCGAGGCCGGGCCGGGGACGACCCCCTGCCCCTCAGCCTGGCCGTCTTTGGACAGACGGAGCTTGAAACGCCAAGTCCCGTGGAGCAGCGTTTGAAAAGGCACTCAAAGCAAGGGAAACCGAGGCCACTGCTGCCCGCAGGCCGGACACAGCCCGCAGAGGGCCAGGCCAGGCGGGCCGCGCACCCCTGCGGCCTCACAAGCTCTCGCTGCTGGAGGTGGTGCTGGAGCCGTCGTCGGGGTGCAGGGCGCAGAGCCGCAGGTCGCAGCTCTCCAGGGCGCCCCCGTCTGCTCCCAGCACCCAGGGGTGGGCGGCAATCTGGTCGAGGGTGGGCCGCTCGGAGGGCCGCAGAGACAGACACCACTCTATGAGCTGCTGGCACTCTGTGGAGAAGGCGGAGTCAGAAAGGGCCGAGCCCCGCGGCCCCCCCCCCCCCCCCCCCCGTCCCTCCCCGCCGACCCTGCGCACCTGGGGAGACCCTCCTCCGGAAAAAGAGGCGGCCGTGAAGGATCTCGTCGTCCCGCTCGAAGGGGACGTCCCCGCAGACCATGTCGTACAGCAGCACGCCCAGGGACCACACGGTGGCCGAGCGCCCGTGGTAGCGATGGCAGCGGATCCACTCCGGGGGGCTGTACACCCTGGTGCCTGGGGAAAAGGAGTGGTCAGGGCACCCGGGCCTCAGGAGCGGGCATCAGGGACACCCACGCTCGACCCGGCCCGCATCGCAGCAGGGTGCGGCTCCCAACTGGCCTCCAAACCCTGCGCGTCATCCCCGTCATCCCCCTGGAAAAAACCTGGAAAAACCCGCCCCCACCCCTGCGGGGCGGGTCACGTGAGCCGCAGCTCGGGTTTCACAACAAACAGACGTGGAGGAAGCCGCGGGCGGGCCAAGGCGGGGCGCCCCGCTTCCCGGATCCCTGGACAACGCTGCAGGGACGCGGGGAGAGGACACCAGGAGAGAACACTGGGAGGAAAAGCAGCGAGGAGAGGGAAGAGGGAAGAGAGGGGCGAGGGCCGCGGAGCTGGGAGGGGGCGGAGGGGGCGGAGACGCGGGGAGCCCGGGCTTCACCGCGCTCCGCAATGCGGGGATTTCTGCCGTGGCAGCCGTTCGCTCGCACGCACGCACGCGGGGCCCGCCCCACGGCCCGGGAAGGCCCGGAGGCAGCACCAGCGCCGACGTCAGCCGGGGGCGCTCCAGGACACGGCGCAGAGCCACTCGTGCGCCAACACGCAGCAGCCACGAGCGCGAGGCCGCTAAGGGCTCCGAGCGCCCCGCAGCGGCAGCGCCCCAACGCAGCCGAAGGGGGTGGCTGTGCGCGCCCACCTCGCCCCCACCCATCACAAACAATCGGGCGCGCACCGGCTCAGCCCTCCCCACGGCAACAGAGGGCCCGCGTCCCCCCGGCCCACGCGAGCAGGGCACGAAGCGCGCGCCGCGCGACCTCCCCAACAGTCGCCGGCCGGCCAAGCCCGAGCCCCTGCAGCAAACCCCCCCTCCGCGAACCCCGGTGAGCGTTAACCCACCGCCCCGCGGGGCCCGCGCGCACCATCGAAATCAGTGTAGACCGTGTCCTTGAGCAGCGCGCCCGAGCCGAAGTCGATGAGTTTGAGCTCGCCCGAGCGCAGGTCCACCAGCAGGTTCTCGTCCTTGATGTCGCGGTGCACCACCCCGCAGCCGTGGCAGTGGCGCACGGCGGCCAGCACCTGCGCGAAGAAGCGGCGCGCCAGCGGTTCGTCGAGCGCGCCCCGCTCCGTGATGAAGTCGAAGAGGTCCTGCGCCGGCTCGGGCCGCTCCAGCACCAGCAGGAAGCCGTCGGGCCGCTCGAACCAGTCGAGCAGGCGGATGACGCCGCGCGCGCCGCCCGCCGCGCCCACCTTGCGCAGCAGCACCACCTCGAGGGGCACGGTCGCGCCGCCCTGGGGGACACGCGGAGTCAGCCGCCGCCGCCCGCGCGCCCCGCCCCGCGCCCGGACCCCCGCCCGCACTTACGACGCTGCCCCACTCGGTCACTCGCTCCCTCACCACGTGCTTCACGGCGACCTGGGGGGGATCGAGCGGTCAGGGCCGGGGCGCGGGGGGGCGCGGGGGGCAGGGGCGAGAGCCGGCGCGGCGGCCCGACTCACCGGGAGCCCGTCGGCGAGGCGGCTGCCCGCGTAGACGGTGCCGAAGCCGCCGCTGCCCAGCACGGCGCCGACCTGGTACGCCTTCTCGAAACTCTCCTTCTCCGCCTTGGCTGCGGGAAGCGCGCGGGCGGGGTTGGCGGGGCCGGGGCCGGCCGCCACCTCCCCCCGGCGCCCCCCGGCGCCGCCCCCGCGCCTACCGGGCTGCAGGATCTTCACCGGGAGGTGGTCCACGCCGCCGGGCCCGCAGAGGTGCGCCAGCGAGCCGAACTTGGAGAGCAGCATCGCGGGCGGCGGGGCGGGCCCGGCTCCCCGCCTCGGCGCGCAGGCGGCGCCCCCGAGCCCCGGGCGCACGGCGGGCGGCGCGGGCGGGCGGGGGGCCCCGCGGGGGTCGGCCTCCGAGCGCCGAGACCCGCCGGCGCGCTCGGGGCGGGGGCCGTCGCGCGGCGCAGTCCGCCTGGGTCGAGCCGCGGAGCCGCGCAGTCGCCGAGCCGCTCACACGCCGGCGCCGCCTCGTCCCGGGCTTTTGGGCCGCGGCGGCGCGTATCCCTCCGCGGGGGCGGGGCCCGAGGCTCCGCCCCCGCGCCGCGCGCGCTCCAGCCGAGGCGCCGGTGGGCGGGGCGCGGGGCCGCCGGGACTCGTTTGCCGTAGTAGGTGTCGCGGAGGCGCACACTGCATCGGATCACCGCGCGCGCGCGCACACACACACTCTTATACACACGTTGCGCACGCGCAATAGTTCCGGCACGCGCGGGGAGGCGCCGCGGGAGCCAATGGGAGCCGCGCTTTCAGAGCACCCCGGGGTCCCTGCCAATGGCGGGGTCCGGCGCGGGCGGTACGGGAATTCCTCGCCCCCACCGGCCTCCGCGAATCCGCGGGCGAAGGTCACCCGGCCCCGACCCGCGCCCCCTGCGGGCCGCACGCGCCTTCTTCCCGCGTGCGCGAAGAGGCGGGCACGGCGGCGCCGAGCGGGAGGGCGTAGGTCCCGAGGAGCGCTCGGAGGTCGCGGCAGAGCCCCCGGCCCCGGCGCTGCGGGGCAGTCTCGCCCTCCCGGCGCGCACGTGGCCCGGCGCGGGAGGCCCCGCGGGGCCGGGCCTGTCCCCGGCGCGGGCCCGGGTGTCGGCCGCCTCCTCCAGGGAGCCCGCCTCGACGCCTGCGGCGGCTGGGCCCGAGGCCAGGGCTGGGCAGGCCCACGTGGTCCTGCGCTGGACTTGACTCTGGTCTGAATCCTCGAGCGCCTGGGCCGTCCCGACCTCGGCCAAGGTCACCGGCCTGAGAGCGAGCGGAGGAGCCAGCAGCCGGCCCACAGTGGACTGAGGGAGTGGGGGAGGGGCAAGGAGCAGGTTCCTCCCTCAGCGCCCCTCCCAGGCCCCCCAGCTCTGGCCTCTCCCCTGCCCTAGGACCGGCTCCGCTGAGTGTCCCGCCACTCGCCTGCATAGAGCCCTCCCGTGCTCCCCCCCCCCTCGCCCTGCCCAGCGCCCCTCTGTGCGCCCCAGGGTGTGGCCAGGCTCCCCTTGCCACCACCCCCGGCTGAGCCAGGCCTGGGGAGACCTGGGCCCCGGGGGAAGAAGAGGGCGTCAGCACCCCGCTTCTGCGCCAGCTCCTACGCTGCGTCCTGAGGACCTCTACTCTCCCCATAAGGGCGAGACAGCTCCCGCTTCCTCCGCGAGGGGCTGCTGGGGCCGCTGAGCACGCAGCCAGCTCCCCCCCCACTCAGGGTGGTGGGACTCCAGAACCCAGGCTCGCGGGCCCCCAGGCCCCGGCTGGGGCGCCAGTGTGCGTGCGCGTGCACGCATATGTGTGTGGACGTGTGTGCACGCACGCGTGTGGGCGGAACGCGAGACCAATGGCCCTTCCCTGGAGGCGCCGCCCCTCCCCGCGGCCCCCCACCCCCCCTGCGGCCCCCCCACACCCCCTCCCCGCCCCGGGCGCCCTGCAGGGCAGGATGCCCGTCCCGCCTGTTTTTTCCTGGTTCCTGGAAGGCCCATCCGGCGGGGCCACAAAAATAGCACTGGGTCCCCACGGGCAGGTCCCGCGGGGCAGCAGCCTGTCCTCTGTGCGGGTCTCCGGACGGCCAGCTCTGGGCAGGGCAGTCGGCATTAGGGCCCCCACCCCCGCAGGCCTGCAAGCAGCAGGCCAGGCCCCACCCCGCGGGCGCCTGAGGTTCACCTGGAGTGGGTGTGGCGGGTCCATCAGTTGGGCTGTCCTGCCCCGAGGCGCAGGGACACAGGACCACCCCTACTCTGGAGAGCCCAGCCCCCCACCCCCATCACCCACCCCTGCGGTGGGAGCAGGCGCTGGCACCATGGCGACTGGAGCCCTGCTGCCCGCCCTGCAGAGGGAGGGGCGGCGGCCAGAACCCAGGGGTCGCCCAGACCCCCACTCTCCCAGGTCACCCACGTGTGCACAGATGCCCACTAAGACGCCGTCACACATACTCACACATCTGCACACGCTTGCACCTACCCACCCCTCTAAAGCTGGCACAGGGCACTTGGGCATGCCTGGGGGGCATACTTTGCCCCAAGCTCTCCCAGGCCCCCAGGCCCTCCTGGTTTCTTGGGGCCTCCACCTGGCCTGCCCCGCCCCTGGGCCCTCAGGCCCCTCCTGGGCTCTCCTTCGGGGAGGTCTTATCCACCCCACAGTCGAATGCCGATGCTCAAGGCCACCTCGATTGGCCCTTCAGCTGTCCCCCGGCGTCCCAAAGACTTGCCCAGCCCTGCCCTGCCATCCCCCGCCTTCAGCCGGGCGAGGCCACGGTCTGTACACCGTCCCTGCTTCAGCTCCACTGCCTGGGCCCACCCCTGCCCTCCCGGGGGAGCTTCTCACCCAGCACCATATGCCATCTACCCTTTGTCCCTGGGGCCACTGGAGCCCCGTCCACGTTGCCCTGCACCCTGAGCAGGACCCCAGGCCCAGCCAGGGTCCAGCCAGGCGCAAGCCCCCCCTGCAGGCCCTCTGCATGCTGCTGGCCCCAGCTGGGGGGGGATGCTCCCAGGGCCGGGCGAGCGGGCAGCGCGTCCTTGAGCTCCCAGCAGCCCTGGCCCTGCCTCGGCAGCCCTCTCGCCCACTGGGGACAGGAGCCAGTGCAGCCCGGGAGCGGGTTTTGCAATGTCTAATCAAGGGCCTCCCGGGGCTGGCAGGGGCAGGCGGGCGGGCAGTCAGCCCATGTGAACTCTGACCCAGACACAGCAGCCGCCTGTCCAGGTCTGTCCCCAAGGGCTGACGGACGCCTCCTCCCTGTTGAGGGGCTGAAGCCCGTCTTTTTTTTTTTTTTTTTTTTTTTAAGTTTTTTTTTTTTTTAAGATTTATTTTTATTTATTTAATTCCCCTCCCCTCCCCCGGTTGTCTGTTTTCTGTGTCTTTTTGCTGCGTCTTGTTTCTTCTTTCTTTGTCCGCTTCTGTTGTCGTCAGCGGCACGGGAAGTGTGGGCGGCGCCATTCCTGGGCAGGCTGCTCCCTCCTTCGCGCTGGGCAGCTCTCCTTATGGGTGCACTCTTTGTGCGTGGGGCTCCCCTACGCGGGGGACACCCTGCGTGGCGCGGCACTCCTTTGCGCGCATCAGCACTGCGCATGGGCCAGCTCCACACGGGTCAAGGAGGCCCGGGGCTTGAACCGCAGGCCTCCCATGTGGTAGACGGACGCCCTAACCACTGGGCCAAAGTCCGTTTCCCTGAAGCCCGTCTTGATCCCTCGACCAACTCCCAGCCCCCAGCACCCACCTGCTGCCACAGCAGAGCGTCCACCCACGAGCCACCCTGCAGCCCGCGCCTGCCGGAGGGCTGCTGCATGGCTGTGGAGGTGGCCACCGCGACACCGGCTGGAAAAGACACTGAAAACACAAGAAAGACGCCGTGGGATGCCCAGGCAAGCCGGGGCAGAGGATGGGAGCCACAAGCACAGCTGGACACGGTTCCGAAACCGGCCGGAGCCGTCTCCCTGCAGGTCTCGGCAGTGGCAGCAAAGGTGGTGCCAGCCTCCTCCTCCCCCCAGACCCACCCAGGGCTGCGGCCACAGCCCCCGTCCACTCTACAGACGAGGTGCCAGGGGCCGAGGTCAGTGCCCTGAGCTCTGCTGGCCGCAGGGAGCACCCACCCCACCGAGAGCCTCTGGGCTGAGCCGCAGGGCCGGGCTGCCCCAGGCAGTGTGCAGAGAAGCCCCCCAGGGGCCCCAGCCCCGCAGTACTTTCTGGCCCTCCCACGGGACCATCCCCTGGCCCACCCTGGGCGCCCCCACCCAGGCTAAGTCCCAGCTCCGCGCTGACCACGGTAGCCGCGGGCGCTCCCCGTCTGCAGGGTGGCAACCCCAGCCACCCCCCGCGTAGGGAGCGAGGCCCGCCTCAGCTCGGCTCCCCCTTCCCCGCCCGCCCCCCATGTGCCCGAGGCCTCCCCAGGCCTTTTCATGCCATTCTGGGTCAGGGGGACTGAGCAGGGCTGGAAGCAGCAGGAGGGTGCCGCCAAGTGCAGGGGCTGTGAGGCCCCCACCCCGCCCTGAGCCGGGGCAGCGACGGTGCGCAGGCAGTTCCTGAGAATCGGGCAGGGCCACTTCCCTATTCCTAGGAAGCAGTGTGGCCGCGGAGGAGGGGCCCAAGGGGCCCAAGCCCCCTCCCGGCCCATGCACTCCATGCCAGCTGCTCCCCAGCGGCCCCTGGGGAGCCTGCCGCGCCGAGGGAGGCCCAGGGCAGGGAGGGGCCGCTCTGGCCCGGGGCCCCGGGCAGAGGAAGTGCCCGGCGCCGGGCACTGGTCGACCCGGTCGGCCGGCCCAGCAGCAGAGCATCTGCCCACACACCTGCTCGCAGGTGGGCCCTCGGGCGTGTGCGCACGCTGCCAGCTGGCGGGGAGGGTGGACAGGCTGGCACGCAGACACCGCGTGTGGACACCGTGCCGGCCCCCCCCAGCCCTCCCCCTCCTCCTGAGCCCCTTGCTGGCAGGAAGAGCCAGGCCTGTCGCCCCAGTCGGGGCCTCTCGGGGGAGACCAGTGGGCGGCACCTGGCGCAGCTGAGACCCAGGGGCTGATGAGCTCGTCTTGGCTCTCGCCAGCTCACCCCTGTCCAGAGCAGAGCCCGAGGCCAGAGAGCGGCCACCCATCTGCCCTGGCCCCTGCGATGGGGCGTGGGCTCCAGCTGGGCCCCGCTGCGGATGCGCATCTGCCCAGGGTCAGATGGCCTCCCTGGGCTCCGACTAGGTGGAACAGGGGCAGCTCCACGTGGGCAGCAGGCCTGACCCCCACGAGGACGAGGAGTCGAGAGGCTGGGCAGCGCCCGCGTGGGGCAGCGAGGCCCACGGGGTGGGAACAGGCTGAGCCCCAGGCGGGCCCACCCGAGGGCGGGGGAGGGTGTGGCAGCGGCCGGGGCAGGCTGGTCCCCAGGCCTGTCCCCAGGACGCGGCGGCAGGTGAGTCAGCACAGAGAGACAGGAAGGACAGCGCACTTTTACTCTGGCTGCCCCTGCCCCGCCCAGGCGCCCCCCACCCGCTCGCCAAGCCCACAGGCTCCCCGGGGAGCACCCACCACCCCTGCCCGGGACCCCTGCTCCCAGCCTGCCCAGACACCAGCCCCGCCCACCCCAAACCGGCCTCGCCTCCCATAGGCTGGGCTCCTGCGGGGACAAGCTCACAGGACTGTGGCTGCCACCCCCGGGCGCGCTCGCCCGCCAGCTCCCTCTTTCCCGCAGCCATGCCACCCCCTCTGAGCTTCCCAGGACTGCTGCTAGGGACTGGTTGGGGGCAGTGAACCCCTGTCCAGGCCCCGATCGGCTGAGCGGGGCCTTCCCTGTCCCATTTGCTCGCTCACCACCCGAGCTCGAGGGGGCTGAAGTCCACAGCTGTGTGGGGGTTTCTGCTCTGACCCCCTTTCCTGACTGGGCAGTGGGGGGTGTGGCCTGAAGACCCCCCCTGCCCACACGCTGCCTCAGCCCTGCCCCCTCCAACACTGCCCTCCCTTCGAGCACCCGTTCCTGCCCCTGGGAAGGGGTCAAGGACCCGTCCAGGTGACCTTCCTCAGCCCAGCTGGGCAGCTCAGGGCTGGCGGGTCCCCCGGCACCACGCTGGCCAGGTTTGGGCCTGAGAAGCCCAAGAGGAGAAGAGCCAGGCCCGGGGGCCGGACTCGGGGCCGCGCACCTCCTGCTGGCCTGTGGCCAGGCAGCCTCTGCTGCTGACCCCCGTCCCCGCCTCACGGACGGGCTGGGGCAGGCTGGCTCGCAGGGGCTGCAGCGGGCGTGGCGCACGCCTGCCGGGGGTCCCACTGCGGGGAGGCCCGGCTCCCTGGCTCAGCTCAGAAGTCCTGGGGTCTCCGAGCTCTCTCTATCCCCGCTTGTCCCCTGCCCGAGCAGGGGGCTCAGGTGAGGGGGCACCCTCCCCCAGCCCAGGCCCCACACCTAGGCCACGGCCTCCCAGGTGGCTGCACGGGCTCTGTCCCCGCCACACCCGCCTCTGGGCGTTCCCAGAGAGGCTTCGCTTGGGTGGCAGCGGGAAGGGAGCTGCCCACTGGCAGTTTCGACCCAGCCCCGGAATCCCTCCGGGGCGCCGCACCTGCTTCTGGACGCGCCACTGCCTGCTCACACTCTCCGGCGGCTGCCCATCGCCCTGGGAGCAAAGACAGGGCTGCCGGGCCTCAGTTCCCTGGGCAGCAAGATGGGCCTTCCGGGGGCTCCCGTGCTTGCCGGGCGGCGCCCATGTGGGCAGCGCCTGCCCCCGGAGCCCCTCTGCCCGCCCCTTCTCAGCCCACGCTGCAGCTCCTGGGCCCCTTCCCCGCCCCTGTCCTGGGCTGCTGCTTCCCGGCCTTCTGCGCCCCGCCAGGGCGTGCAGGACCCACACGGCCTTGCGGCACCGCAGGGCCTAGCCCGGGCCTGTGGGTGACGGGTTGGCGAGGTATCGCATCCCAGCACCCACCGGCTTGTAGCGGGGCGCTGGCGCTGCACTGCCCTCCCCTCGCGGCAGGTGGGGAAATCGAGGCTAGGGAGGCAGAGTGCTGACCCTGGGAAGCTGGTGGGTGCCCTGGAGCGATGGCCGGGACTGGGGGCTGCCCCTGCACCTGCAGTCAGGCACCAGCGTGTCCAGGAGGGTGGGCAGGAGAGGCCAGCGGCTTGGGGTGGGGGGGGGGGAGGGGAGGGCCTGAGGAGGGGGAGGCCAGGGAGGGGCGTGGGGGCGGAGGAGCCTGCAGTGGGCGGCAGTGGGGAGGTGGGAGGAGCCCAGGGTGGGAGGCGAGGGCTGGGGCAGAGGGTCCTGGCAGCGCCCTGCTGGGGCCCTGAGCCTCCAGTGCGGGAACCCGGCATCCAGCACGGGTGACTCGACCACCTCCCGGGGCAGGGGGCCTCTCAGGAAGCCTGGGCGGGGGCCAGCGGGGACCATCCTGCCTCGCTCGAGGGCCCTGGAGGGCACCAGCTAGGCTGCCCAGGTGGAGGTGGGCCGCGCGGAGCCCAGCAGGACTGGGAGGCAGGTGGCGGCCCCCTCCACTGGCCTGCCACCGTCCGTGGTCCCTCCCCCGTGGCCCAGACTTTGGGGTGCGTCCTGTGTCCCTGCTCTGCCACCTCCTCCCCAGAGCTGGGCAGACAGGCTCGGGCAGGTGGCCCGCCCACAGCTGCTGTGGCAGCGACACCAGTGACGCAGGCCGCGGCCTCTGCTCCACCCGCCCCCAGGGCAGGCCCATGAGCACGCATGGACACACGGACACACGCCCACACGCAGCTGAGCTCACACCTGGTCAGACAGGTTCTGGGGGTGCAGGTGGGGGGGCGGGCCGAGGGCCTCCAGCAGCGGGCCCGGTGCTGTCCTCCCCGGCACCCCACCCCAGCCCTGGGCTGGAGACCCCCAGCCCCTGGTCCTCCCCTGGGAGCCGACACTGCCTCCCCCCTGACGTTTTGCTGGCCTTGCCGGGTGGGAGCGGGCACCCCGGCCCCTGCGGCCCTGACCGGAGCGGAAGCGCAGCCACCCCCTTGGCCACCCTCCCCAGCCTCTGGTGGCCCCCCCTGAGCTCGGGGGCGCCCAGCCCGGTGCCCCCGATTCTGTGCTGCCTTCACCTCCAGGTTGCTCCGCTGGTGGGGCCCCACCCCCAGTTGGGAGGGAGCAGCTGGCAGGCGGGTTCCCCACGGGACCCCCGCAGGTGTCGGGGCATTTCCCCAGGGTAGAGGATTAGCTGTTTGGGGGGCGCGGGGCTCTGGGGTGAGCACGCAGCCGCTGGAATGGGGGCGAGGCCGTGTGCCCGGGCTCTGGGTGCCCTGACCATGTGGGCCTCGGTGGGCTGATGGTGCAGCCCCGGGCCCCCTGGGGTCCTGCCTGTCCCCAGAGGGGAGCCACCCCCACTTTGGGTCCCTCCCGCGGCGCCCAAGGCAGCCTGGGAATCCAGCAGCTGGGGCCCCACCACACCTGGCCCCCAGGCCGTGTCCTGGGCTCACCTTCCTCCCGGCCCCCCCACCGGGAAGGATGCCAGGATCTCGCCTCCCAGGACCCCCCATGTCAGGGTGGCGGGGGAGGTCGTTGGCACCCTGGGGGCTCCTGGACTAGGCAAAGGGGAGGAGGGGGAGATGGCCCCGTGTGGGCAGGTCAGGGGCAAACCGCAGAGGCGCTGGCGGCGCAGCCCGCGGGGGCTGGGGGCGAGGGGCTGCAGCCACACTGGAGCCCGAGACCCGGCGATCCGGAGGAACCGGGCCGGGGCGGGGCGGGCGCAGGGGCTGGGCGGCACAATGGGCCCTTGTCCACGGGCCACGCCGCGGGCGTCCCGGGGCGCGGGGTGTGCAGGCGGCGCCCTGAGCAAACACACGCCCTGTTCCCGGGCTGCACACCTTGTCCTGGGCGGCAGGCGTGGCGTGGGGCCAGCGGGAGGGGCGGCGCGGGGCCCGGGCACGAGCTGCCCGGGGGGGTGAGGCGCCCCTGTGCCCCCGCCTGGCCCTCGGGCATGGCCGCTCCCCTCCCTCCGGGTGCCCCCTCGGCGCTCCCACGGCCCCCGGGTGGCACTTCCCCTCCTAAGGTTGTGGGGGCAGGGGGGCGGGCTCCGGGCTGACTTCAGGCCCAGACTGCGGGGTCCTGTGGGCTGTGGCATGGGCCAGGCGTGTCAGGACCACCAGAGGCGCCCTCGTGGGTGCACGCCTTCCTGAGGCCCGTGGGCACAGGCAGGGCTTCTGGTCCACCTCCTCTGCGTGGCCCCTTGGCCAGGCCTCCTCCAGGCCGGGTATGCCGCCTCACTGGGCACAGCAGAGGCGGGGCCAGGGGCCAAAGAGACGGGGTCAGGGGCCAGAGGGCCGGGGCCAGGAGCCAAAGAGGCGGGACAGGGGCCAGAGAGGTGGGGCCAGGGTCTAGGGGCCAGCAGAGGTGGGGCCAGGGGCCAGAGAAGCGGGGCCAGGGTCTAGGGGCCAGCAGAGGTGGGGCCAGGGGTCAGAGAGGCGGGGCCAGGGTCTAGGGGCCAGCAGAGGCGGGGCCAGGGGCCAGAGAAGCAGGGCCAGGATCTAGAGGCCAGCAGAGGCAGGGCCAGGGGTCAGAGAGGCGGGGCCAGGGGCAGAGAGGCGGGGCCAGGGGCAGAGAGGCGGGGCCAGGGGCCAGAGAGGCGGGGCCAGGGGCAGAGAGGCAGGGCCAGGGGCAAAGAGGCATGGCCAGGGTCTAGGGGCCAGCAGAGGCGGGGCCAAGGGTCAGAGGGGTGGGACCAGGACCCCGGGGCCAGCAGAGGCGGGGCCAGCAGAGGCGGGGCCAGGGCTAGAGAGGCGAGCAGGGCTCTTCCTCAGGGCCCAGGAGAGGGCCAGAAGGGGACCCTCAGGGCAGCAGTTTTCCTGGGGGCTGGTGGGGCACGGGGGCTCACGTGCTGGGCAGGGATGCCCTGGGCTGCGGGAGGGCGGCCGGCTGGGCCCGCTGGGGGGCTTCTGGCACCCCTCCCCTGCAGTAGCGGAGCGCCTGCTCCCTGTGAGCAGCGGAACCCGAGGCCCCTTGCTAGCTGGGGGCGTGGGGGGCCAGAGAGCACAGGGAGGTGGTCAGCAGCGAGGCCGGGACCCCCACCAGCTGCCAGCACCCGCCCCCTCAAGACCTTAGGCACCTACCACGAGCTGGGGGGATGCTGCAGGGCCCACCCCCAGGGAACGCGGGCACGGGCAGCCGATCCGAGGGTCCCAGCGCGCCGTCCGTTAAAGGGGCCCCTGGCCAGCGTCTCAAGGGCGAGGCGAGGGCTCGGGGTGCCTGCTGAAGGCTCTTGCCCCCACCCCGTGGGTTTCTGGGCCACCTGCTCTCCTGCCTCACCCCTCCCTGAGGGGACCTCGAGATGCCCTGTTCTGTGGGGGCAGGGCAGCATGCACTGGGTGACCTTCAGGGGTTCCCCAGCTCCCCACAATCCAGACAGCCGTGGGCTCCACCAGTGTCCAGGACACCGTGGCCCCCATGACTCACGGGCCTGAGGTGGGACCAAGTACAGGGCTCACCTGCCAGCCCGGACACCTGAGCCTGTGCCCTGGGGTGGGCGCTGGGCAGGCGGAGAGACCCTCGATCCTGCCCCCCTGCAGACGAGCAAGCAGCTTCCGTGCCGAGGACACGGGCGGGGGCCAAGAGGGACCTCAGGGGGCGCAGCTGCCCTGCGGAGTGGGGCGGGGCCGGGGCTGGGCATCTCTCCCCGAGGCAGCCGAGGAAAGGGAGAGGCTTGCCCCACACCCGCTGGTGTGCGAGGAAGACAGGGAATGGGGGGCGGCAGCGCGCCGTCCTGCCAGGTCTGGGTTTGGAGCTGGACCCCTGGGGGCTGAGCGGCCCCTGCCGGCCCCCAGTGCCCACCCAGGGCAGGTGCTCAGCTGGAGGCAGGGCGGGCCTCGGAGGGTTATTTGCCTGGGAAGCCCGGGTGTGCTCGCGTGTGTGCCCATGTGTGTCACGTGTGTGCGTGCCCACGTGTGTGCCGTGTGTGTGCCTGCCTGAGTGGGTGCCCACGGTGTACACACAGCACCTCTCTTGGTTTTGGCTGCACAGACAGCCCCACGTCCAGGGAGCTGGGCAGCCAGCACCTAGCATCCACGCCCGTCCTGCCCGCCCCCCGCCCCCCAGCCTAGGCAGGCCTGCGCCCCGGCAGGAGCTGGCCGCAGGGAGAGAGTGGGCTCTGGATGGCCGAGCCAGCGTCCACAGCCAGCTGGGCCTCGAGCAGCACTGGGGCCCCATCCCCTCGTCTGTAACGGGGCGCCCCACCGCCCGCCAGCCACAGGTGCAGCAGGAGGGTCTCATCCAGGTCCAGCTGGGCTCCGAGAGGGTCACCGCCCTGGGGGTCCTCACCAGGCCACGGAGCCTGCTGGACAGGGGTCTGCGCCCGTCCTCTGACCCCAGCCCGTCCCCACAGCCGAGTGCTGCACACTGTGCCGCGGCCTGCCCCGGGGCCAGGTGGGCAGGGCGGCGGCTTTCCCAGCAGCTCCGGCTCCTCCTGGAGTCTCAGTTCGGTTTCTGGAAGGGGCTGTGCAGAGCAGGCTGGGGTGGGGGCGGGAGGGGGCGTGTGCGGAGGAGGGGAGGGGGCGGAGGGTGGGCTCGGGGTGGGCGCGCACCTGCCGGCTGGGGGCTGCGGTGTGAGCTCATCCTTCCACCGACTCCCCTCCCGGGGGTCCCGTGCAAGGCCCTTAGAGGGGACTGCTCAGTCGAGGTGTGGCGCAGCCCCCCGGGGGTCCCGACCCCTGCTGGGGGGTCCCTTGTAGGCAGACGGAGGAAGCCGCAGAGGGGGCGGCCAGCAGGGGCCGTGGCACCCCCGCGGCAGAGGCCCAGGCGGGGGCCGCCGCAGCCCGCCCCAGGGCACCCATCTGTGGAGAAAGCCTGCGCTGGCGAGGCTTGTTTGGACTTTTTCCTGGCCTCAGACCACGAGCCATTTAATTTCCCTTGTCAGCCCATCGCGTGGTGCTTGCTTGAGCAGCCAAATAAGCTAAATAAAATAGGGGGGACGTGGCAGAACGTGGGGGCAGGTGGGGGCTGGAGCACGTGGAGGGGGCCTGGGTGGGGCCTGTGACGGCGGGGGGCGTGGGAAGTGGGGCCCGAGCACCCAGGGGCAGCTGCTCTGGGGAGGTGGGCTTGGCATTAGGCCCCCTCCCACACCCACCGGAGGCTTTTAAAGGGGAGAAGGATCTGATCCCGTGGCCACTGAGGCGTGTGAGGGGCTCCTTGAGACGGGCACAGCCGAGGAAAACAGAACACGGGCACGCAGGTGTGCAAACGTTCCAGGGCCACCCAGAGAAAAGCGAGAAGAAACAGGTGAATTAGTTCAAAAGCACATTTGATTTAACTTGGCATATCCAAAACACCATTTAACAGTAGTCGATCTAGAAGTCTGAGACAGCTTGCCTCCCTTTGTGCCAGGATCGGACCTCCACGTGCATTTTCCACCACTACCCGATTGTGCGGGGTCCGCAGAGTCCCTCAGCAGCAGCGCGGCTCCCAGAGCCCCTGGAGGGCCCGAGCCCACTCGACCTGCGAATGGGAACCTGCCTTTGAGCAAAGGCCCAGGTGGTTTGGGAGGGTCAGTGTCCTGCGGCGTGCGAGACGTGGAGGACAAAACGTCCTCGTCAGTGCTGTTCCTTTCATGTCACTGACTTACTTAAGATTTCACGGGTGAGTTGCTGGACGCCTTTCACACGCAGGCGCGGTTCCACCCTGTCCTGCCGTTCACGCCACAGGAAGGAGCGCGGTGGCCTCGCCCGCCCGGCGGCCCCAGCCCACGCCGCCCTGCGCGGGGCTCGTGGGCCCCAGCTCCTCCCTGCAGCAGGGGCTGCGCGGGAACATTCCCAGAACCCCTCGGCGCGGTTCCAGGTTGGAGTCGAGCAGAAGCGGTCGCGGGAGGTGGGGATGGGGGTGTAGGGGCGGGGCCCGGGCGCGGTGGGGGGGGGGGGAGAGGGTGGAGGCGCTGGCGCGGGGAGGGGGGGTGAGGGGGCCCACCGGAGGCCTGGGGTCCAGCCGAGCCTGACACCCATCTGCGCCCATCCCTCTCCCTGGGCCAGGGTCCGCTGCATAATCTGCTGGACCAGGTGTAAAACGCAGATGCAGGGCTTGTTCAAAAAGCAGGGAAAAAAGTGAGGCTTGAGGTACTAATATAAGCCTCTTATCTTCCCCAGCGGTTTCTTTCTCAACTTGACGTGGTGTTTTCTCTTTGCTATTTAATGTCATTTAAGGAAACCGACTTTGGCCCAGTGGTTAGGGCGTCGGTCTACCACATGGGAGGTCCGCGGTTCAAGCCCCGGGCCTCCTTGACCCGTGTGGAGCTGGCCCATGCACAGTGCTGATGCGCGCAAGGAGTGCCATGCCACACAGGGGTGTCCCCCGCATAGGGGAGCCCCACGCGCAAGGAGTGCACCCATAGGGAGAGCCACCCAGCGCGTAGGAGGGAGCAGCCTGCCCAGGAATGGCGCCGCCCACACTTCCCGTGCCGCTGACGACAACAGAAGCGGACAAAGAAACAAGATGCAGCAAAAAGACACAGAAAACAGACAACCGGGGGAGGGGAGGGGAATTAAATAAATAAATCTTTAAAAAAAAAAAATAATGTCATTTAGGTAAAGATAAAAATTTTTTTAATTTTTAAATTATTATGAATGTTACCATTTATCTATTTTTAACTTTTTATTTTGCAATACGTTCAAACTTGCAGGTCATAACTGTAAGATAATGCAAACCCTGTACAGAGAATTCCAACAGATTTCCCCACACACACACAGATACCCAGACCCACAATTTTAATTTTTTGCCACATTTGCCACATCGTTCTATCTTCCCATCTCTCTGTTTATCCATCCATTTTCTGAACTCTTGAGTGTGGTTTGCACACGTTATGCTTTCTGGACACTTAAACTGCCACGACATTTCCTAAGAACAAGGATGTTCACTGCTGCGCCCGTCTGTGCCGGTGTGACTCTTGTGGACCCAAGAACGTTATGTTCTTACACTGAGCCATTCCTGGGTGTGCAAAAGTATTCTATGTGGGGACTTCTGATTAGATCCAGGTAAGTGCTTTTTTTTTTTTAAGATTTATTTTTTATTTTTCTCTCCCCTTCCCTGCCCCCCGCCCCAGTTGTCTGCTCTCTGTGCCCATTCACTGTGTGTTCTTCTGTATCTGCTTGTATTTTTGTCAGTGGCACCGGGAATCTGTGTTTCCTTTTTGTTGCGTCATCTTGTTGTGTCAGCTCTCCGTGTGGGCGGTGCCATTCCTGGGCAGGCTACACTTTCTTTGGCGCTGGGCGGCTCTCCTTACGGGGCGCACTCCTTCCGTGTGGGGCTCCCCTACGCAGGGGACACCCCTGCGTGGCACGGCACTCCTTGTGCGCATCAGCACTACATGTGGATCAGCTCATCACATGGGCCAGGAGGCCCGGGGTTTGAACCCTGGACCTCCTGTATGATAGGCAGACGCACTATCAGTTGAGCCAAATCCGCTCCCCAAGTGCCTTTGATTAGATTGTGGGACCCAGCGTGGGTCTTCATCCTTTACTGGAATCCTATTAAATGGAGGAGAGGAGAGAGGAAAAGCTGCCATCTCACCTGCCATGAGGGAGCGGACGCCAGGATCACCTGCAGCCACTGAGAGAGAAATCCCGAGAGGCTGAGAGAGGGGCTGGAGGTGGGAATCAGTGGAGCAGCCAGAGCTGAAGCAACAAGGCCCAAGGAGAGCAGGAAGAGCAGCCGTGAGCCTGATCACCCACGGCTGGGCTGAGGGAGAACGTGGGCCTGGAAATTGCCTGGAGTCTCCAGAAAATTGTGTTCTTAAGTTGAACCGATTGTTACTCTTTGCTTAGATTAAATCATTGAGGGCCACTTGACTACCTTGTTCCAGCAGGGCATGGCCTAGCGTGGGTCTTAATCCTTTATAAGTGGAGGAATAAAACTGCAGACACAGATAGAAGGCCACAGAGACAGACAGAAGCTTCCAGAAATTGAAATCACTGAATCCAGGAGAGAGAAAAGCCACAGACAGAGCAGCCTGAAGCTGAAGCCACGAGGCCCAGAGGAGAGCAGAGAGACAAGCAGAGCCTGCCATGTGCTTGGTCCCCCCAGCTGCGCATAGGGAGAAAGCGACCTGGAGGAGGAGACAGGCAGAGCCGCCACTGTGCCCGGCCACGTGGCAGGAGTCCAGGACCACCAGGGGCTGGCCTTTGGTGAGAAGGCATCTCTGGTGGTACCTTGATTTGAACTTTCCACAGCCTTCAGAACTGTAAGCGTCTACCCTAATAAATTGACATTATAAAATGTTGCACTGGCAGCCGTTAGCAAACTAAGACCCCACCTTAAGGGCAGTTATCACGTTCGGGAAACTTAATGTTGATATAAAGCTTACAGTCTATGTTCCAACTTTTTCATACATCCCAGTAATGTCCCTCTGAGCCTTTTTTCCTTTCCTTGTTAGATCCCTTCCAGGATCATGCATTGCATTTAATTGTCATCGCCTCTTAAGTTGCTCTTTCCTTCTTGTGTGTGTGTGTCAACATATATACAACATGGACTTTCCTGTCTGACCCCTTGGGAAGCACACCATTCAGTGGGATAATCACTCACGTTATTGCTGTGCCCTCACCACCTTCCATTACTAAAGTTTCCTGTCTCCCCAGACAGAAACCTTGAGACATTGACCCCCAGTCTGCCCGTCTCCATCCTGTACTCTAATTCCTGCCTCTGTGAGTTTGAATTTTCTCTAATGCTTTCTTTGGAATTACTATGGGCCTACATTTAACATCCTAAATCTATAACAATTTCATTTGCTTCATGTCTTAATTTGCTAAAGACTACCAATGCAGAAATGGGTTGGTTTTTACAACGGGAGTTTTATGAAGGGAAAATCTTAGTTATGAAGCCACAAAAACATCCAAATCAAGGCACCATCAGGGATGGTTTCTCATCAAAGGCCGGCTGACAGCAGATCCTGGACTCCTGCCAGGTGGTGAGGCACGATGGCCGGTCCGCCGGTCTCTCTCGCTTCCCCTGGAGCTCAGCTGTGGGCGGTCAGGCACTGCTGCCTGGGCCTCCTCACCTGAGCTCTCGGGCATCTCATTCTGTCTGCAGCTGTAGGTGAACCTGGAGTCCTCGCTCTCACACGCAGGGTCCAGGTGAGAGAGGTCCTTCTCTCTCTCTCTCTCTGTTTTTAAAGACCCAGCAAGGGGGCAGAGACCCAACCTGAACCATGCCTGGCTGACATGGTCCTATCAAAAGTGATCTAATCAAGTGATCGGGTCAAGGTCCCTTAACTGGATCTAATCAAAAGGCCGTCTCTACACTGCGTTTAGAACGCAAGACACACCAGGGCACTTTGATACCAACTTAACTTTAGGTGTAGTTCTTGTCAGAAATTATGTTTCTACATTATGAGTCTAAAACCACTGATTTATCATTATATTTTACACATTTGCCTCTTAGATCCTGTAGGAAGTAAAAAGTGGAGTTACAAATCAAAAACACAATAGTGCTGCATTTGTATTAATATTTCCCTGTGTCGTCTCCCTCTGGAGACCTTTATTTCTCAGGCAACTTTGATCTCTTATTTATTGTCCTCTTTCAACCCTCAGATCTCTTTTAGTGACTCTTGTAGGGCCAGTCTAGTGGTGACAATGTCCTCAGCTTTCATTTATGTCTCCCATTTTTGAAAGATGTTTGCCAGGTATAGAATTCTTGGTTGGCAGATTTTTGCTCTAAGCACTAAAAAATATGTCATCTGGAAGTGGTTGTGGCTCAACTGATAGAGCATCTGCCTACCATATGGAAGGTCCAGGGTTCGATACCCAGGGCCTCCTGACCCGTGTGATGAGCTGGCCCATGCGCAGAGCTGCCCGCATGCAAGGAGTGCCATGCCACTCAAGGGTGTCCCTTGCGTAGGGGAGCGCCACGCTCAAGGAGTGTGCCCTGCAAGGAGAGTCACCCTGCACGAGAAAAGCACTGCCCTGTCCAGGAGTGGTGCCACACACACGGAGGGCTGACACAGCAAGATGACACAACAAAGAAAGTGACACAGTTTCCCGGTGCCGTCTGACAAGAATGCAAGCTGACACAGATGAACACACAGCGAATGGACACAGAGAGCAGACAACAGTGTGTGTGTGTGGGGGGGGAGAAATAAATAAAATAATTCTTTTAAAAAAAAAGTCATCCCATTGCCTTCTTGCCTCCATGGTTTCCAATGAGAAATGGACACCCTTGAGGCTCCCTCATAGGTGACATGTTGCTTTTCTTCTGTGGCTTCCAGAACTCTCTCTTTATTTTTGGCATTTGAGTTTGATTATACTATGCTGCAGTGTGGATCTACTTGGGTATCCTGTTTGGGGTTCATTTTGCATATCAGATGTGTACATTCATGTCCTTCATTATTTTGGGGTAGTTCTCAGCCATTATTTCTTTGAATATTCTCTCTGCCCTGTTCTTTCTTTCTTCTCCTTCTGAAACTCCCACAGTTCATGTATTGGTATGCTTAATGGTGTCCCCGTTTACTCAGGCTCTGTTCACTTTTCTTCATTCTTTCTTCTTTCAGCTCAGACTGGATGATTTCAATTTTCTTATCCTCAGGTTCACTGCTGGCACAGCCTGCTGTTGAACCCCTCCAAGGAATTTTTAATTTCCATTAATGTGGTCCTTAGCTCTGTTAGGCTCCTTTTCATAATTTCCATCTCTCTTTTTGTGGTCATCTATTGTTTTCCTGATTTCCTTTAGTTCTTTGTCCATGTTTTCTTTGAGCTCTTTGCTATAAGAAATAAAACAAAATATGGTTTCTTGGCTAAGAGGTTTAAAATGGAGTTGGGAGGTGTTCATAAGAGGTACTCTTACGCAAACCTCAACCAGATCTCACAAACTGCAGAAGTATGCAGAGCCTCAAGCTGCAATGCTCCTGAAAATCCCAAGGGCATCTGGACACCATAAAAGCAACCACAAGATAAAGAACTCAGTTAACTATCTAACTGAGGGCCAACTGTAGTACCCCAAATATCCACAAACCACAGACTTGTCTAATCTTTTTCATTAAAAACCTTTGCCTGGAAATGCCAAGATGGGACATGATTTGGGTGGCTACCTGAATCTGTGCTCCCTAAATTTCAATTCTAAGACCACAAATAAACTGATGATGTAACTAGAAAATGACCTTGAATAAAAGGGTCAACTCGGACCAGCAGAATATCTCAGTCTCCATATAATACCAGGAGGTAAAAATGCTTTTTGACTTGAATAAAAGGGGGAAATGGAAAGGACAAATGAGTTTATATGGCTATGAGTCTCCAAAAAGAGCTGGGAGGTTATCAGAGGGATTGCCCTTATGCACACCTGAGCAGAGTCCCAGAGACAGATAAAGTAGACACAACCCCAAGTATTGGTTCTTCTGAGGGCTACAGAGACCCACAGGTTCTATGGTCATGGCAGATGGAGTTCAGTACCATGTCAGTTGGCTCTACTTTGGAGTTTGTGTTTCTGTGTGATGGAGCTGGACTCAGATGTGATCTTTGTCCACAAGCCTCTCCTGTTACTTTTACCAGATCTGTAGTTGGTGCTGGGGTTTAATGTATACCCAGGGGACCCGAATTTCTGGACTGACCATTTGATAGCCAGGCCCTGAGCCTCAACAGACTTGAGCTCCTACACTCTGGTTTATTGGACTTACCCCACTCAGCTAACATGGAGGTGAAGAAGGTCAACCACCACACCAGAGAGCCAAGAGTGCCTACAACTGAAAGCAGGAGGATTGCATACAGCATCCATGTGGAATCTAAGCCCCCTCTTGATGTAGATGTAGAGTAGACACAACCATTCCAAGGTCCACAGGATGGAGGAATAGAGTATGGATTAGAGTGGATTTACTGATATTCTATTAATGAACTATTGTGATTAGTAATCGACGAAAATGTGGCATTGGTGTGGAGAAAGTGGCCATGGTGGCTGCTGGGGTTAGGGAGTAGGAAGAAATGTGATGTGGGGTGTTTTTGGGACTTGGTGTTGTCCTGGGTGGTGCTGTAGGGATAGTTACTGGACATTGTATGTCCTCCCATGGCCCACTGGGTGGACTGTGGGAGAGTGTGGGCTATGGTGTGGACCATTGACCATGAGGTGCAGTGGTGCTCAGAGATGTATTCACCAAATACAATGAATGTGTCATGATGATGGAGGAGGTTGTTGTTATGGGGGGAGGAATGGGGTGAGGGGGGTGGGGGTATATGGGGACCTCATATTTTTTAAGTGTAACATTAAAAAAGTAAAGACAAAAAAAAAAAAGACCGCAAATAAATATCTCTGTTGCCTTGCAGCTTACTTTGTTACTCCTCAGTTGACATCTCTTAGCATCTTTAGGAGCATTTTAAAAAGCCTTTGTCTGGTATGTCCCAGGTCTGGCCCTGTGGGCACTGCTGGTTTCTGATGCTTTGATCTCCTTTGCCTGGGCAAACGCTTCCTGTTTCTTTGTAAGTTTTATGCCCTTTTGTTGAAACTGGAATTTTGATATTTTAATGTGCAAGTGCTAGAATTTAGATTCTGAGGCATCTCTTACACTTGTATCCGACTAGTGTTGTGAGTGAGCTATCCTTGAATGCTAGGAACTAACAAAGAAAAGGAAGGGAAAAAAGAAAGCCCTTTCCCAGTCTGTCCCGGGGACCCACGTGGGTGCTGACCTTCAGCTGAGTTTAGAGATGGGGCAGGGCCTCGCTGATCCCGGCGGGGCGTGCTCCTGTCTTGGACCCGTGCGTACGGCCCTGGGAATGCCCCGATGGAAGTGGCTACAGATGTTTCCCATAGCCAGCAGCCTGTGCCCAGCAGCCCTCGAGTGCTCCCACAGCGTCTTGCCGGAGGCTCAGTGAACCGCCGTCCACACGCAGGGCAAGGTCCAGGAGGGCAAGTCCCTCGGGCCACCGCCACTGTCTGGGCTGGACGTGCACGCTGCCCGTATGTGCACGAGAGCTACGCTGCTGCCTGCGGCCCGGGTCCAGGGAGCCGCTGCGAGTGCAGGCTGGCTCTGCACCACGTGGCCTTTTCCTTTATCCCGTGATCGCCCCGTTCCTGCAGTCCTGTAACGGTTTTCTGGAGCTTTGAGAAGGATGCACCTGCTGGTTCTTACTGGTTCAAAGTTTCGGGAGTGGGGGACGGAGCCTTGAATCTTCTCACGTTGCCGTCTTGATCGGGGAGGGCTAGTGTTTACCTTCATGTTGCGCCAGACAAGCTTATTAAAAGTAGCATGGAGGGAAGCGGACTTGGCCCAGTGGTTAGGGCGTCCGTCTACCACATGGGAGGCCCACGGTTCAAACCCCGGGCCTCCTTGACCCGTGTGGAGCTGGCCCACGCGCAGTGCTGATGTGCGCAAGGAGTGCTGTGCCACACAGGGGTGTCCCCCGCGTAGGGGAGCCCCACACGCAAGGAGTGCACCCTGTGAGGAGAGCCGCCCAGCGCGAAAGAAAGTGCAGCCTGCCCAGGAATGGCGCCGCACACACGGAGAACTGACACAGCAAGATGATGCAACAAAGAAAAGCAACAGTTTCCCCGTGCTGCGTGACAAGAATGCAAGCGGACACCAGAACAACACACAGTGAAGGGACACGGAGAGCCAACAACGAGGGGAAAGGGAGAGAAATAAATCTTAAAAAAGAAATAAAAAACAAACAAACCAATAAATAAATAAATACATAAATAAAATAAAATCTAGCTGGATGCATGGGAACCACCCGCCCTTCCTCCTGCTGCTCCGGCAGTGGCTTGCCGATGACCACGATCAGGCTCCACCTCCGTCCCGGGGCCCTCGCCTGTGTGTTCCTCTCCGGGTTCTACTCCTCGGTGCAGCGTCCTCTGCTTGGGGCTCTGTCACGCTGGATTAAGGCCCACGCGGATTCCCTTTAGCTCTGACATCTTCAAAAACCCCTTTACAAATGAGCTCACGCCCACGGGACCTGGGCCAGGACTCGAACATGTCTTTGTGGAGGACACGATTAAATCTACCGTGGGACCCCACGGAAAGGGCCCAGGGCTGCCGGCGCCCGGCGACAGCTGCCCTGGTCCCTGGCTGCTGTGCTCACGGGGCGCCGCGGGGCAGCAGGCAGAGGCTGCCGCCTGCCGCTGTCCCCTGACATGGCACGAGATAAAATCCCAAGGCGCTCAGGTCCCTTCTGCTGCCGGCCACGGGGCCCGAGTCCACGTGCTGAGAGGCCTTCGCCGTGCTGCGCGTCTGCTGTGCGTGCTCGGGTGGCGACCCCCGGTGCCCCAGCCTCCACTCCCGACGCCCCCGGCTTCTCCGCATGCGCGCCACGCCCACGGCGGCCGTCGTGTCCACAGTGAGCACCTGCTCTGCCCCGGGCCGGGACCAGCCCCCTGCCGGCGGTCAGCCCGGGCTCCGGGTGCTGGCGGCCACGGGGTCTCCGAGCAGCAGGAGCGCAAGAGCTGCGTGGAGCTGCCTGGAGTGGATCACGCCTCTGCTGCCCCTTTCTGCAGCCGCCGCAGTGGCCAAGCCTGAACCTGCGGGACCTAGAGAGCTGCGCGTGGGCGAGCTGCATGGCTACGCCGCAGAGGCACGCGTGGGCCTGGGGCACGTGGGGTCTTCCTGCCACCCCATGACGCCGTGCGGGCACCCCAGGTGGAGCTGCGAGCCCCTGAGGGCAGGGCGAGGGTGGACACTGCAGGGCTGGAGCCCCCAGGAGCCCCTGGGAGACGGGCCTGGGCCTCCCAGGGGATGTGCTGCAGACACTGGTTCGGGGGCTTCACGGCTCCAGACCGCTTGCCCCACTGCCCGCTCAGTAGGGCGGAGAGGCCCCGGTCACTGTGTCCATCTTGCTGCCCCAGGCCGGGGGGTGCTGCATGGGAGGGGCTGGGCCAGCGGGTCCCACAGGGGCTTTGCAGATCTGCAGGGCCCCGGCCCCCTGGCCCCTGATCCCAGCGGGCTGTGTGCCCGGCACGAGCCGAGCCCTGGCCCCCGATCCCAGCATGGACTGGCCCTGGCCGAGCAGCAGCTTGCTCAGCGGCAGCAGGCTGGAGAAGCCGCAGCCTCTCTGGAGCCCCCAGGGGCCCGGCGAGTGCCCGAGCTGCAGAGCGACAGGACCCCAGGGGCCTCAGGGGAGGCTCCGGCCCCTCCGGGTGCCAGTGGGCTCTGGTGGAGCCGCTCGGTCCCAGCAGCCTTCGAGGGCCTCGTGCTGCTGGCCAGGCCTGGGCAGGGGCTGTGGGTCTGCCCTGGGGCCCCCGTGGGACCTTGGGGCATCCCCTTCCAAGGCCCTGGCCCTCCTGCACTCGGGCACCCAGTGCACCTGCCCGAGACCCTTTTCCTGGACCAGTGACAGCCCACACCCACCCATACCAGCACCGCCCCGCACTCCGAGCCCCTGCACTCTCCCCTGCACATCTCCCTCCACCTTGCCCTGGCCCGGGACGGCCCCACCAGCCAGGCAGGGGCAGCCCGCACCTGCTCCTCCCCACCAGCCCCAGGCTCCTGGGCGCAAGGCTGCGTCCCGCCCTCGCCCACAGCCCCGCTCCCCGCCTTTAGGACTCAGGGCCCCGGCTCCTCCAGGACCTACTTCCACACAGGGTCCGACCTTCTAGGTGGACGTGAACTTTTCAGAGGACACTGGTTGGCACCGTCCACTCGGCAAGGCCGCAGCCACAGGGCCGACGTGCCCAGCACCTGCCCCCAGGCCCGCCCTCGCCGCCACAGACCCCTTAGCCAGGCCGGCCGTCTCTCTCCCCCAGTGCATTCCCAGCCTGCCCCCTGGACTGACTGCAGTCGGCCTTTGCGCCCCCCCCCCAGGCCCCCTGCCCCATTCTTCCCAGGTCAGCTTATGGGAACAACAGGAATAAAACATCTCAAAGCATACTATTGACAGGTGATATATGGCTGACAGCGAGCTGTACAGGGCATATGTCCAGGGTGCATGGTAATGTTTGGATATACTCATACTGGCAACAATTAAAAACTACAGCTGGGGGGATACTGAGTTCCTGGCCGGGGGTGCTCTGCCGTGGTCCCTAGGGGAACAGCGGCAGTCCCCAAGGTGCAACAGTAAGGACCAGGAAGGAATGAGGGTCCAACAGTGACAGCATGATACTAATGACTATGCTTGTGAGCCTATATGCCTGAAATAAGAACAAGGCCTAGAGCAGCACTGTGCCTAGGAATTTCCTCCTGACAGCCTTCATGTTACTCAAATGTGGCCAGTCTCGAAGCCAAACTCAGCATGTAAATGCAATGCCTTCCCCCCAGCATGGGACATGACACCCGGGGATGAGCCTCCCTGGCACCGAGGGATCACTACCAAGTACCAGCTGATGACGTAACTAGAAAATGACCTTGAATTAAAGGTTCAATGTGGATCAGCAGAATATCCCTGTCTACATATAATAACATGACTTTAAAATACTGTTTGACCCAATGTAAGGGGGAAATGGAAAGCAGAAATGAGTTTATATGGCTACGAGTCTCTAAAAAAGAGTCTGGAGGCTGTCAGAAGGATTGCCCTTATGCACAACTGAGCAGAGTCTAAGAGACAGATAAAGTAGATACAACCCCAGGTATTGGTTCCTTTGAGGACTAAAGAGACCCACGGGTTCTATGGTCATGGCAGATGGGGTTCACTGCCATGTCAGTTGGCCCTTCTTTGGGGCTGGTGTTTCTGCGTGATGGAACTGGACTCAGATGGGATCTCTTTTCATAAGACTTTCATCCTACTTTACTGGAATTGTAGTTGGTGTTGGGGTTTAAGATATATTTAGGGGATTTGAATCTCTGGACTGACAATATGATAGCCAGGCCCTGAGCGTCAACAGACTCCAGCTCCTACAATCTGATTTATTGAACTCGCCTCACTCAGCTAAGATGGAGTTGAAGAAGGACAACCACTACACCATGGAGCCTAGAGTGCCTACAACTGAAAGCAGGAGGATTGCGTCCAGTATCCATGTGGAATCTGAGCCTCCTACTGACATAGAGGTGCAACGGACACAACCAATCCAAGGCCCACAAAGAAAAGTTGGCATTGGAGTGGGAAAAGTGGACATGGTGGCTGATGGATATGGGGAATGGCAGGAAGAGATGAGATGTGGAGGTGCCTTTGGGACTTGGAGGTGCCCTGGATGGTGCTTCAGGGGCAATCACCGGACATTGTAAATCCTCCCAGGACCCACTGGATGGAATGTGGGAGAGTATGGGCCATGATGTGGACCATTGACCATGAGGTGCAGAGATGCCCAGAGATGTACTTGCCGGGTGCAATGGATGTGTCATGATGATGGAAGTGAGTGTTGCTGGGGGGGGGAGTGGGGGGTGGGGGTGGTGGGGTTGAATGGGACCTCATATATATATATATATTTTTAATGTAATATTTTTACAAAATCAATTAAAAAAATAAAACATCTCAAAGCAAACTCGGCCCAGCATCAGGCACTGCGGCTCATGATCCCGGCTGGCTAAAGGCGCTGGACGGGCACCGAGCGCGGGGCCTGGCTTGAAACGCCCCCTCCTCACAAGACCCCCGGCTCTACAGCCACCCTGTGCTTCTCCCTCCTCGTTTTTCTTCTCCCCCACCCCCTCCTGCGCCTGTGAAAACCCTGGCCCCCTCCTCACTCTGAGAGGGCTTGGGAAGATGCCCCAGCGCCCTGCTCCTGCCCTGGCAGTGAACCACCCTCCCGCTGCACGATGCGTTTCCCCTCTGCGGGTGGGAGCGGGCGGGCCCCTGTGGAAGCAGCTGCGGGGCGGGAGCAGGCTCCGGGCGCTGCTGCCAGGCCGCCCTCCGGGGCACAGGGCGCACCCACCTGCCCAGGAGCAGACCCCTCCTGCCTGCACCGTCAGTCTCCCCCTTTACGGTGCACCCTCCCCACGCCCAGCTCCGGGACGGGGTCAGCCTCGGCGCCCCCACCTCCCGCCTCCAGAACGCGGGGGCAGGCTCTCAGCCCCCCTGCCCCTCCCTTCCTGGGTGCGGGACCCCCACCCACTCTGGGTCACTCATCACTCACCTGCTCATTCACTCATTAATTCACTCATCATTCACCTGCTCACTCATTCATTCATCGCTCACCTGCTCATTCACTCACCACTCGCCTGCTCATTCACTCACTCGCTCATTCATTTATTCATCACTCACCTGTTCATTCACTCATTCATTCACTCACTCATTAATTCACTCATCACTCACCTGCTCACACTCATTCACTCATAACTCATCTGCTCATTCACTCTCACTTATTCATTCCCTCATCGCTCACCTGCTCATTCATTTGCTCACTCACTCACTCGTCACACTCTCCTGCTCGTTCATCCGTTGGGCCCTCAGCGAGTCTTTCCTGAGAGCCCACCCCATGCCAGTCCTGTGGGTGCGAGGAGGGAAGGACAGGGGGTGGACAGGCGGGCGGGTTCACTCTTTTATTCACTATTATGTGAACGTGTCTGGGGAGCTTCTTGGGCCCTCGGCACCGCAGGTGGCTGGACGGATGGACACACGATGGCTGGACAGGCCTGGTGTTGCGCCTGAGGTGCCCCCAGCGACCCAGCAGGCAGTACCTCAGTGTCCCTTCTGCGCCAGACACAGGGGAGGCCAGCTGGTAAGGGGGTCCCTCAGGGCCCACACGCAGGCCGGCGCGGGGCCCTCTGCCTTGGCCCTCCGCGCCGAGGGCAGCTCGCCCTCCTCGCCTCTCCACCTGCTGCAGGTTCCTCGGCCTTCCCAGCAGCCCCAGCCCATGGGCCCTGCTGACGGGCAGGCGGTGACCAGAGCAGGGTCCCTTCCCCGGAGGGGCTTGGGCCGGTGGGGGACAGGGCGGGGGCCGTCTCACATGTGCAGCCGCAGGGGAAGGAGTGCGCCCCTCTGAGCCGAGGCCCCACCCTTCCCAGCCCCCCCAGCGGGCGTCTCCCTCCCCCCTTTGCATCTGCAGGTGGTGGAGGGGGCATGCCCGGGGCGTGTCAACGTCGAGCCCCACCTTGAGTGAGCCCCCACCCCACCCGCCTGGAGGCCGTCCCCCCCCAGCAAGCCCCTCTGCTCCCCCCTCCGTGAGCAGAGCCGGCAACCCCTTGCTTCCTCCCCCTCACGCTCCTCCCGGCTCGCACCCGCAGGGCTTTTCCAGCAGCTCGACCTGGCGGCCCTCCCCCACGCCCCTCGCCCCTGCCCCCCGCCCTGGTCTCCTGCGTCTCCTCGTCCCTGCCGGGCATCCCCTGTCCACACGGCTGCCCACTGGACCTCCCTGGCGCCCCGAGTCGGAGGTGGGGCTGGGAAGGCGGGTGAGGCCAGGCCCAGGGTCCCCTGGAGGCCATCGCAGCCTCCGAGCCCCAACCGGGCCCCACGCGCCAGGCCAGGCCCGGGCTGCGGTCATTGCCCCGCTGGGCACAAAGGGGCGGCTGCAGGGGGCCGGGGCAGGGGCCAGCTGCCACCTGGCTGAGTGCCGACCCGGCGTGTCCCTGCTGCCCCGCCCCCCGAGCCTGCGTGTCCCTGCAGGCGACCTGTGGGGTCAGCCGCGGCTGCTGCTGGGCCTGGGGGCTGCCCTGCGCCTCTGTGCCCCCCGGGGCCTGCCCGCCCAGGAAGCAGCTGAACAGAGGAGAGCAGAGCGCCGGGAACAGCCTGACGCCCCCAGCCTGGGGGCCTGGGGTCGGGAAGTGGGGGCGGGGGAGCGGGTCTGCACAAGCTGGGCCTGTGGGAGCCCCTGGCCTGGGCCCCGGCCCCTCTGCGGGGCAGGACGGGGCCCCTGCGGTGCTCCGTGGGGGCCTGTGGCTGGACGGGCGTGGATGCTCGGCGGGGAAGGAGGGGTGACCTTTGAGGGGTGGGGGCAGCCCTGCGTGGACCGTCCCCCCGCAGCATTGCCCCCCCCGCAGTGCCAGGCACCCTGTGGCGTTTCCCAGCTGCTCGGGCAGGCTGCCGGGGGCTGTGCCCGCGGGGGAGGTGGGCATGGAGGTCTCCGTCGCCCCCCGCAGAGGCAGTGGGGGTGGGGTGAGGCCGCGCGTGCCCTGGAAGCTGCGGGCTGTGCACACGTATGCATGTGTGCAGGCATGAGATGTGTACTGTGCGTGCACGTGCTGCGTGTGAGAATGTGGGGTGTGTGTGAATACACACATGTGCGTGTGCTGTGGGGCGCAGCTAGCGGGCAGCGTGGGGCCGTGGCTCACAGTTGGCCTGGGACCCTGGACCCCCCGGGCCCGTCGCGCGCCGGCTCACGCTCCTCCGTCCCCCACCACACGGGGGCGCCGCCCGCTGGTCTCGGCTCGGGGCCTCCCTGGCTCTGCACAGGGCCCCAGTGGGTGGGCTCAGGCGCGCTGGTTGGCGCTTGGGGCGGCTGCGGGCAGCGCGGGCCCCAGCGGGCCCTGTGCCATGTGTCGCCGGGGCCCACAGACTGGCTCCGGGGTCTCCAGGGGCCCCCTCCTCACTGCTGGGCTGGCGGGCCATGAACAGCCTTGGCCCAAAGCTAGAAGCGGGGTGCGGGCGGCGCGTGACGGAGGGCAGCTGGTGGCCGCCGAGGGCTGGCGGAAGCGGGGACAGGCGTCCGGCGGGCCCGCGGCGCTCCTGGAAATCCCGGCTTCCTGTTTTCCCAACAAAGGGCCTCTGTCCCTGCGGGAAGGCTGCTGCGGCGGACGCGCCTTTCCCGTAAACAGGGCTGTTTTCCTCTCCTCTGGACACAGTAACATCAGCAGCCCCAGACCCCACCCGCCTCGGGGGCCCAGGCGGCCTGAGCAGGACGGGGTCCGGCAGGGCCACCCGTCACCCCGGGAAGGGGGCCACGCTCATGGCCTGCGCCAAGGCCCCGCGGCCAGCAGGGGAGGGGAGCTCGGTGGTGCCCCCCACGGGGCAGTCGAGCGGCTGGGCTGGCCTTGGGGCGGGGCGGGCCCGGGCAGAGGTTGGCAGAGCCCCGTGGGCCTCCTGGCCTGGCCTGGTGGTGCCCAGAGCAGAGGGCCCGGCCCGGGTCCAGGAGAGCCCCAGGGCTCCCTCCAGGGGGACCTCCCTCCAGACTGGCCGGGGCCACCATGCTGGTGGGGTGCTGCCAGGTGGACATTCTGGTGCCTGCTCCTCAGACGAAAATGCCGAGGGTCAGAGAGAACCTTTGACCTGCGTCCCTGAGGAGACCCCCAGGAGTCAAAGGCCAGACTTAGCAGAGGAGGAGGGTGCCAGAGCGCCTTCCATTCGGCTGGGTGGCCTCAAGAGCGACTGACATGGGGTGAAAACGGCCCCCCAGGGGACCCCCAGAGGCCGTGTGAGGTGGGGAAGCCTTGGCCGAGGGCACGGTGAGGTCCCGGGGGGGCAGAAGGCGCGCGCGGCCTCTCTGGGCGCCCGGGCGTGCGGCCTGTGTGGGCGATTGTGTGGTCAGACGCCGGCGCCCGCGGGCGGTGGAGGGGCTGGGGTGTTATTTATAGCAGCGCCGGGACGGGCCGGCTATGAATGGACAAAGCTGCCGGGCCGTGCGGGGTGGGGGCCGTTCTCTGCCCGAGACGCCCGGGCCTGGTACCCCCGCCCCACCCCTCTGCGCACAAGGGCCCCTGTTTTCCTGACCGCAGCCGAGCTAGGGTCTGGGGTCACTGGGGGCAGCCGGGGGGGTCTGGGGCAGTGTCCCAGGCCCGGTGCTTCCCCCCTCCAGCCATCCTGGCCCTAGGAGGGCCGCGCTGAGGGGGCGGGCCAGCGGCCGTGGGGCAGGGCTCAGCAGGTGGGACGGGCAGGGGGCGGCGGCCCCTCCTCCCACCGGGTCTCAGGTCCCCGCACAGAAGTGCGAGGAGGTGCCGTGGGGTTGGCGGCACCCCCGCTGTGTGACTTTTGGGGACCGTCCGACTCTATTCTGCCGCCACAGGTGGGTTTGAGGGAGGGTCCTGCACATCCTGCAGGCAAACAGACGACCCCTTGCCCGGCCCTGGCCCGGCCACCACAGGGTGACGGGTGAAGGCACAGGGCGCGGTGGCTGCAGGAACATGTGGGAGGCACTGGGGCGGGAAAGCAGGGGGGCGCCGAGGGGTGGGAGGAGGGGGCGGCCTCGGGGGCTGTGGGGGTGGGGCCTCTAGACTCGACGCCCCCCCCCCGGGACCTGCCTTGGGGTGCGAGGGGCGCTGTCCGGGGCGGCCGGTGGGTATGCGGGGGACACGTACAGGGATGGACAGAGCCAGGGGGCGGCGTCCTCAGAGCCTGGCTCAGGCTGGGGGGTGTGGGGGGGTGGCGCGAGCGAGCGGCCCTCCCCGGCCCGGGCTGGGGGGTGACCCTGGGGCGGGCTGGGCACCCACTCCCCCTAACTGCCTCTCCCTCCCTGGCGACCTTTAGGAACCCACGAAAGCGATACCCAACTTGGAGCAGAAAGTTCAGACCCCATGGAGGGTGCAGCCGAAGCGGGGGTCCCCGAGCGCCAGCCGGCGGCACTTGAACAGGAACGCCTGGAACAGGCCGCGCCAAGCCACGACGGCGCGACTCCTGGCACCCAGGCGGGGAGGCCGCTCCCCCACACCCCTCCCTCCGAGGGCCCAGCTGGGGCACCCCTCCCGGCCAGGGCCAGAGCCCGCGGGCGTCTCACAGGCCCCCCGGGTCTCGCCCCTCTCGCAGGCCGGGCGCTCCTCTCTGCAGGTCCCTGTCGGAGCAGCCCCGGGCCGCACCCACCACGGCCTCCCTGCCGCGCACGTGGGCGGTGCCCTGCCAGCGTCACCTTGAACTTCCACCCGGGAGCAGCGACCACGGAGGGCCGACCAGGAAGGGCGTGGCGCGCGGACAGTCGCCAAACCCCCAGGACGCACGGCTCCGCCGGGCCCCGGCCGTGGGGGGGGACGCTGCGGGACCAGCCGGCCACGGGCCACCAGCAGGACCAGGCTGCCCTGACCCCCGCGGGCCCAGGCGCGGCTTCGGGCGCCGCCCCTTCCCTTCCCGGCAGGGCTCTGCGCTTCCCACTCGTACCCCGGCCGGAGCCGCCGCGGCCCCTGTTCGCCCCTCCCTGAACCTCCCCCCGCAGCGGCTGCGGGGCAGCGGCCCCGGCTGCGCGCGGGGCTCGGGCCTGAGGGGCGCGGGGGACCCGGGAGAGGGGCTCAGGGGCCGTGGCGGCCGGGGGGCGCCGGGAGACGCGGGGTCTCCCGGGGTTGCTGGACTGCGCGGGAAGGGGACGACCCCCACGCCCCCGTTGGGGGCAAGTGCGCGAGGGGCGCCCTGGGGCCCTGCGGACGGCAGGCTGGGGGTGCTGCCCTGCGGAGGGCCTGCAGTGTTTGGGGGCTGGGCGGGGGTGGGGGGCATCAGAGCCCGTTTGCAGCTCCGCGGGGGAGAGCGGACCCTGCCAGGCCAGCCCGGTGCCGACACCCGAAACCTCTCCCAGGAGCATCCCACTGGGAACGGGAGGGGTCTCAAGAGTTGGGGCCCACACCCGGCCAGAGACGCCCCTTATCCCTCCCTTGGAGGATCCTGTCACCATGGGTGCCCCGGTGGGGGGGACAGGAGCCCTCTGGGCCCTTCCAGGCAGAGGCCCAAGGCGGTGACCACCACTGCGCCCAGCCTTGGGGCACGCCTCCCAGTCACCCCGACGCCGCGTGGATCCCCGGAAGGCCTCTCCAGGCCCCGCCCCCAGTCCACCTCCAAGTAGGGGGCTGGGCCCGGGTACACACTGAGCAGCAGCCCCCGGGACTAACCCAAGCTGGGGAGGGGCACCCATGAGGGCGCCTGGACCTCTGAGGGGCAGTCGGGGTTGGGGCTTGGGTGGAGGGACGAAGGTTCACCCAAATGCTCAGGCCACCCCAGCTTCAGCGCATGGCCGGGGTCCAGCTGGGGACTCCCCCAAACTGCATTGCAACCAGGGGCCCCAACTCCACCCCGCTCCCCGCCCCCCGCTCTGATCCCCCTTCGGGCGGTAGCACAGTCCCACCGCCTTGAGCTCCCACTCCCCGCTTTGCAGGCTCTGTCTCCTGAGGGGCATCCTGGGACGAGCCGGGCAGGGTGGCCTGGGAAGGGGGCACGGGGTGGCCCGGTTGCTCTCCGTGGCCTCAGTCCAGCCGTCAGTTCTGGGGCCACATGCCTCGCCGGCGGTCAGCTGAGATGGCTTGGGGGAGGACACTGGGCCTCGTAGGAAGTGTGGAGAGCCGCGGCCACACGGCTTAAGGGCTGTGTCCTCGGGTGGCTGCCGGGCCTCGTCCTGCTCCCAAAAGCACAAGGACAGGCTGGGCAAGAGCCCAGCAGGAGCCCCCGAGGGACGGGACTCGCGGTCCGAGGGCTGGCTCCGGGGTTCGAGGCCCAGTCGGGGTGGTCCGCTGTGCCAGGCAGGGCCCGGCTGGGAGAGCAGGGGCTGACGTGGGCGGCCTCCAGCAGCGGCCGACTAACCAGGGGCACCTCGGCCCCAAGGCAGCCCTCACCCCTCAGGCTCTGCCCCGCACCCCTCCTGTGACCCCCCTGGTGGGGGCGTGCCGCCCGTGAGGGGCAAAACAGATGGCACCCGAGGAGTCCCAGGACCGCGGCTCACCACGGGGGGGGCAGGCAGCCGGCAGGGCTGGTGCTGAGGGTCTGGGTGGGGGTCTGGAGGCGCGTGGGCGCTGCTGGGTGGTCCCAAAAGTGTGGGGGAGCACACTGCAGAGACAGCACCGGGCACTGCGGCCAGAGAAAGGGCCCGAGGCTTGGGAGGTGGCTGTGCGTGGAGTGAGCCTAACAAGTTCCCAGGAAGCACCAGGAAGCACCCAGGAAATTCCCAGGAAGCTCCCAGGAGATACCCAGGAAGCCCCAGGCAGCCCCAGGCAGCCCGAGGCAGCCTCCCGTCCCCTCCTCTCCGGCAGCCGTCCTGGGTGCCTGGCCCCGGCCCTGCTTGTTGTCACACAGCCGTGCCACCTCCAGTGTCTGTCCATCTTCCCTTTCGATGACGACACCAGCCATGCCGGCGCGGTCTGCCCTCCTGAGCGCCGTCGCGCCCACAGAGACCCTGTTCCCACAAGGCCGTGTCCATGGGTCCCGGGCGAGGCGCGAACGTGCCGTAGGGAGAAGAGCTCAGTACCCACCATGGACCTTTCGAGAGCTCCAGGGGTCTCTGGGCGGATGGAGACGGACTGTGCCTCAGGGGACGCCAAGTACCACGCGCCTCCAGGCACGGCGCTCGCCTACGCGGCGTCAGGCGGTGGGCCCAGGAGAGTCCGTGTCACGGGGGCGCAGGCCTCTGGGCTGGGGCGTGGGCGAGGCTGGGGGTCCCAGAGGCCATCTGCCTGGACCCCAGGGGGCCCCCCACGGCCATCAGCTCACACCTGGGGCCGAGGCGAGCAGGGCCCAAGCCTGGCTTGTGATGGGCCAGCCACAACGTGGAGAGGCCACAGACGGCCGCTGCCCCCGGCTGCCCGTTTGCATGGAGAGAGAATGGGCCGTGGGCAGTGGGCAGCAGCTTGGTGGCTGGAAGGGGCCGGAAGGAGGCACGGGGACGATGGGGGCCGAGAGGGTTTGGGGAGAGACGCGCAGTGGGCCGCGGGAGTGGACACGACCCATGCCCACCCCCAGAGAACTTGCCACGCGGAGGGGGTGCTGGAGAGCCAGGCACAGCGTGACTTGGCCACTGGTGCCACCAGCCTGTCACCCCCGGGGCTGCGCCTGCTGGCCACGGAGCCTGCGCCCGGAACAGCGCGCTCCACGCCGAGACCGACGGCTTCAGGGGGGCAAGGCGACCTGCCGCGGGAGGGGGCGATTCCCCCAGAGGGGCAGACGTGCGCTCACAGCGCGGCGGCCTGTCCTTCCTGCCGCGAGACCCCTGCCTGGGGCTCACGCAGCCTTCCTTGGTAGCCACCCTGTCGACCCAGCGGTGGTAACTCCTGGGCACGTCCTGGGACTGCAGGGCATTGAGCGGCTCCCCGGTCCCCACCCACCTGATGCTGGCAGCCCCCACCCACAGCCGTGACGGCCAGAGCCCCCGGCTTGCAGAGGCTGGTGCCTCCGGCCCAGGACCCCACAAACACGCCAGGCCAAGGAACCCACAAGAGCAGAGACTCCTGGACATGCGTGCACCCCACTTCCCAGGAGCTTCTGACGCCTCCCTCCTGGGCACAGCAGGCGCTCGAAACCAGAGTCTGGGGTGCGGTGACGCCAAAGGGACGTGCCTGGGCCGGGAACCGAGGGGGCAGGGCCGCTCCCGGGGGTCGGGGCTTCCCTCAGGCTCCGTGCCCAGGGCCGGCAGGCGACCACAGGAGGGCGGGCTGGGGCGCGGCAGGGGCAGGGGGTGGCATTCTGGCGCGTGGCCCTCAGCCTCTGCCCACGCTGGTCGTGGACGTCCAAGACCAGGTGCCCCGGCCGAGCAGGGTGCCCGCCCAGGCGGGGGTCCCGGAAGGGTGGGGGGCAGACGCCCGCATGCCCGTGGCGGCCAAGGCCCTCTCTCTTCCAACTGCCTGGCTCTGTGCAAGCCCCGAGGAGCTGCCTGGCGGGGGCCCAGGGCTCCGAGCCGTGCAAGGTGTGCTGCGGGCACGGCTCAGGGCCCCGGGGCTGGCCGAGGCCCTCGGGCAGCCCCCCCAGCCAATGGTCAGACGAGGGGTATGCAGCCCGCAGTGCCCCCTAAGAAGCCCCCTGCCCGTGGCCCGGGTCAGAGTGCGCTCCCCGGCTGTGACAGGTGCCGCGCGCAGATTCGGGGAGCGGCGCTGCTGGGCCTGGCGCGGACCTGCTGGACACTGCGAGGAGCCGGGCGCCCCGCTGGCCCTCCCAGGCCCTCCTGGCGAGTGTCCATGGCGTCCTGCCCCTCCTGCCGCCCCCTGCAGCCCCGGGCTGCGCCCCCGCCTCCCCCCAGGTGTCCACTCCCTGCCCCCGAGCCGGCAGGGGTGCGGGTTCAAGGACCCCACGCAGGTGTCCGCGCACTCAACTCCGCGCGTCTCCCGGGCGGGCGAAGGGTCCACAGCCCCTCCCCCGGGGCCCGGGGGCACGGGAGCCCCGGGGGCTGGACCCGCTTCCCCGGAGGACGAGGGGGCCGCCAGGAGGGGCCCGGCCCGGCCGCAGACGCGCGCCGCGGGCATCGGCCCCCCAGGCCGCGGGGCGGGCAGCGGGGCAGGCCTCCTGCGCCTGCGCGGCCCGCCCGGCCAGCGCGGTCCTGCAGCGCCACCTGCCGACCCGGGGGCCTCCTGCCAGGGGCGCGCGCGGGGTCCAGCCCTGCCCACCCGGCCGAGGCCCCCCGGAGCCCGGCCCGGCCCCTTCCGCCCCGGCCCCCACCCCTTGGCCCGGGGGCCCCTGCCTGGCCTCCAGCCCAGCTCCCAGGCCGCACCCCTGCCCCGCGCGGCCCCTGCCGACCCCCTCTCTGGGAACCTCCTCCCTGCTTACGGGGGAGGAAACTGAGGCAGGGCAGTCCTGAGTGGAGGAGACGCCCTCCCTCCCTCAAGGGAGCCCCGAAGTCCTGGGGGAGAGGCGGGTGGGCAGCGGGGGGAGGGAAGCCCCTCGACGCTAGCAGAGAGCCCAAAGGGGGAGGGGAGGGGAGGGGAAGGGGGGAGGGGCAGGGGTGCTGGGCCGGGCCATCCTGGAGGAGGGGGGCGGCCGTCCACAGTCCAGCGTCCAGGGCAGGCTCCTGCTCTGCCCGGGTGGGGGTCCCGGAGAAGGGAGGTGGAGGCCGCTGGAGGCCCGGGGCAGCGCCCCTGCTCCCCCACCCCCCGCTCCCCGAAGCCCACCCCGGCCCTGCTCCCCCAGGCCCCGCCTGACCTGTCCTAGCCCCGCGGAGCCCCTGGCCTGTGCACAGCCAGTAGGGCAGGGTGGGGGTCCCCGGGGCCAGGTGGGGGCCACGGGCTAGGACAGGTTCACCCCACACGCACGGCCGACCTCCCGGACCCCTGCCCAGGCCGACTCAGCGGGGCCGTGCTGAGCAGTGAGGATGACGCTGCGAAAGGGCACGTGAGGAGAAGCCATGGCGCAGGGCACGGTGTCAGAGCAGGCCACAAGAAAGGCCTTCCTCTTCGTTGACATGTCCAGAGGGACCTAAGGGGCCTCTAAGACCAGGGAACCACTGGAGAGCTGGAGACGAGGGGGCACAACAGTACAACAGACCCCCACCAGGCACTGGGCTCAGAGCTGAGGCCCCTGGCAGCCAGGGAGAGAAGAGAAAGCAGATCAGGGCTAGCTGCAGGGGGTGAGAGCCTGGGAGAGGCAGGGGGGCCTATCCCCCACTCCTTGGGGACCATCCAGACACATGGTCCCGTCTAAGAATGGTAGCATTGAGCCCACCCCCTCCCTCGGGTCCTGTCCAGCTGGGCACAGAGCCGGGCACGGGGGAGCCCAGCCCACCTGGGCAGACATCCTGGGCCTGTCCCGCAAGGTCTGGGGTTGGGGAGGGGGTCCCCCTGAAGAGGCCGGTCTCCTCCGGGCTGGCCCAACCCCCGTCCCGTTCCCGCAGCAACCCCAAGTGGACTGACTGAGGCTGGGGGCAGAGGGCAAGGCGGAGGCGCAGCTGCTGGGGGAAGGGCGCCTGCGGAGGAAGTCGGCGGTGGGCGGGGCCTGCTCCACCACCTCCCGCCCCGCCCGCCCAGCCCCGAGCCCCTGCCCAGGCCCGCGCTTCCCCGGCCAGGGGTCCCCCCTACAGCAGTCTCCCTCGGGCAGGGCCCCTCCAGGGCTGGGGGCTCCTGGAACGGAGCTTCAGGGCGCCCCCGTCGCGGCCGCGTGCTGAACCGCGCCTCCGGTTGCTGCCAGGTGTGTGGGGAAGGGGCGTCGCCCAGGCCACCCACCCTCAAGCGGCCGCGCCTCTCCTGGAGCCGCATCACCACCCTCCAGGCGGCGAGGACACGGGGACCCCCGAATGCCGGGCTGGCTGGTGGGGTGACAGCCCCGCGCCCAGGTCTCCTCCTCCACCGCCATCCCCACCAGCCCCTGCCAGGTGGGCGCCCCGCGGCGCGCACAGGTGCCCCGAGCGCGCCCCTGCTCTCCCCGCTGCCTCGCTCCTCCCCCTCCCCTCAGGAATCCAGGCCTCCCAACGCCCAGGCCTGTACCCTCCCCCTGGTTTTCACCCACCTGCCAGCAGCACCCATCTGCCCCCTGCCCACAGCCCCTGTGGGCCCCTCGAGCTGCCCTGACCCATCCCTCCACCGGCCCCTGGCCCGCAGAGTGCTCCCGCACCTGCCGCTCCCTCCGTCACAGCCAGCGGCCGGGGGTGGCCGAGCCGCCCCCGGGTGGCCGAGCTGCCCCCTGCCGCGGGGCAGGGTGGAGCTGCCGTTGTCCTCCGCTGCGGGCTGGGAGCCTGCCTGCGTGCCCAGTGAGGCGATGCTGCGCCTTCCTGCCCTGCGGGCCTCCAAGAGTCAATTTTATTACAAAGAACCGTATCAAAATAGATGAATCTGTGGAACAACGAAGAGACGCAGCTGCGGAAGGCGGGGGGCGTGGGCCCTCTCGGCGCCGCAGGTCTCAGGACGCAGCTGGAGGCGGCTCCACGTCCACAGGCGCGCCCGGCCCTCGGCGTGGCGGGGGCTCCCTGTCCTGGGTGTGTCACAAGTCCTCTCGGGGCGGGGGCTGTGCTGGCGCCTCTTCTTCCGTTTCTGTCGGGAAATACGCACGTCGCAAGAGAGCCCCAGGGGCCCGCTGGGCTTCGGGGCCACAGCCCAGGCGCGGGGACAGCGGCGCAGGTGACGAGCAGCCAGCGCCCACCCCTGCCCCGTCCACACCTGGGGACTCCTCTCCAGCCCCCTCGCCCCGCCGGGCTACCCCCCAGCCCCCCGGGGCAGGGCGCCGAGCCAGTGGCACCGGGGGGGCCGCGGCCCGGAAACCCCACCGGATCTTTCCTCCCCAGAACTTTCAGCTTTTCCCGGGGTTAGCGGGTAACCCTGGTTTCTGCCCCATCCTAAACGTGCTCACAGCGACGGCCCCACCCGGGAGTCCCAGGCCCGGCGGGAAGCCCGCCTCCCCACTCGGCGCAGCCCTGCAGGCTTGCCCTGGCTCCTGGGAGCCCCGGGCCACCTTGGCCAGCACAGGGGGGTGTGTCCCCTTCCCGACGCGGAGTCCCCTAGCAAGGGGCCGGCGTGGAAGCCCAGCGCCGAGGGAGGCGGCTGCACGACTCACCGCCCGCGGGCGGCATGCAGGCGTCCTCCGCCTCTTCGAAGCCCTCGGGACACACGCAGACAAAGCTCCCCGGTGTGTTGTAGCAGTTCTCCCGCTCCCGCCGGCATGCCTTCTCCGTTAGCGAGCACTCGTCGACGTCTAGGTGGAAGAGCCCGCGTTCGCGGATCGCCCCGTTTAGTGAACGCGCACACGCCGCGGGGCAAGGCTCCCACACCTCGAGGTGCGCATCTGGGGGTGGGGGTGGCAGGAAGAGCCGGGAGGGGCACCGGGCGGGAAGGGCAGGGGTGGTAGCCCAGGAGGCCCCGGGGTCTCCGCCCGCCCCGCGAGCCAGGACAGCGCGGTCAGGGCAGGCGTGGGCAGGGGTCCCTCCAGAGCTCCCGTCTCCCCGCGGGCCACTGACCTGTGCAGGCTCCGCTCTCCTTCGTGTAGCCGGGGACGCACTCCTTACACCCCGCCGGCCCCTTCCCCGTGCAGCCCACGCAGGTGGAGTCACACTCTGTAGACAAGGCAGCGGCTTCAGCCCCCCATCCTGCTCAGAACCCCAAAGCCCGACCCTGCCAGCGGGTCCAGAACCCCCGGCTCTGAGGAGCTGGTTTCCACTCATTAGCCGCTGGCGGAGGCAGCAGTGGATCCCGAGCCGAAGCCCAGATTCACTTCCGCTGATGCCACGACGCGCTCCTAAGGCACTGCCGGCCCCGCAAGCTGAGCGAAGACGCCCTGAGGAGGGGAAACGTGCAGCCGACTGTCACAACAGTCGCTTAAACCCCCTCCTTCAGGGGCCTGTTTGGAGCTCAAGAAGAGCAAGAGCTGGAGACACACGCAGGACTTCCAGCTCAGCTCCTGTCGTCACAGACGCTGCCGCACACACAGATACAAATCAAAACTACGCATCGGGGTCAGACCCCCCAGAGGGAGCCCTCGGATCTGCTGCTGCGGCCCCGCAGTCTTGACCAATTCTGTTAGTGGAGATTAACCCAAAGAAAGGGAGGAAGACCGAAAGGGCTGCACTACGGAGCCGCTCGAGGCTCGTGAGCGCGGCAGACAGGGAACGTAAACGTTCAACACGGGCCTGCTGGAGAAAATTGCCAACGACACGGGTGGCCTGAGTGTTACACAAGATGCAGAGAAGCACGTGGTGGACAAGGACATTCACGACACGCTGCTGGACGGCAGAAACAGGCAAGAAGGCGCTGCAAAACAAGACAAGACGGGCACGCCCAGAGGGATGCATCGCGAGCTGACAGTGCTTCCCCGACCGGGCCAAGGCTTAGTTCTCGTTTCTCCTTCTCAAGATACCGGGGTTTTCTGCAGCAGATATCAATTACTTACGTTGTGACCTTAAGTTTTTCAAAACAGGCAGAAAGAACAAAGGTCACACTAATAAATCACATGTAATGGTGGCACACGGACGGGGAAGGACGGGCGGGCGCACGGGAGCACGGCACCTTCGCAGGCGTACGAGCCGCCGACGTTCTCGCAGTACTGGGCGTCGCTGCAGGGCGGCGTCTCGGCCGCGCACTCGTCCACGTCTGCAACAGAAGCGCATAGTGGGGCTGTGAGGCGACACCGCGTCGCGGCTACCCTCGGCCCTCCCCCAGGATGCCGGGAACCTGCTGCGCGAGGCCGCGGGCTGACGGCGCCCGCGTCCACTCGCAGCCCCGAGGCAGTGGGCCGCCCCCGGCCTCAGGGCCCCGCAGCTCGCGCCCCCGCCTCTGACAACCTGCTAGGCTGCCGAGCAAACCAGCTCGCCCTTCGTCGTGCCCGCTGGAGGTGCGGGTTCCATCGCGGCCCCCACCCGTCCCCAATGCCCCTGCACACCAGGAGGGGCGCGCCGAGCCCTTACCCACGCAGGCGCCCTCCTGCTCGGCCCAGCCAACCTCGCACTCAAAGCAGTCCCTGCTGGTGGGGCCCCGGCAGGTCTTGCACGCCTCGTTGCAGACTGGGGGGCAGAGGTGTGCGCCTGGGTTGGGAGTGGGCCTCGGCACCTGCAGACCCTCCCTCGGGAACGGTCATGGGTGCAGAGGCCACTGGGACACCGGGCAGTTGGGGCCAGCAGGGCGGAAACAAACAGGAAAGTCCCAGGAGAGCAAGAGCACACAGAGACCGTTCTCGTGGCTCGAGCCGTGGGCAGGTCCAAGCGGGGACACAGGCCCGACAACAACAAAGTCCCAGCAGATCAGGACTGGGAGGACGTGTCCATGGTTGGCCCAAGTCACTCCGGCCCCCAGACTTGCCCCAGGTCCCAGCCCCGGGACCTGTCCAGGACCCTTTCTGAGGCCCACCTGCTGGGAGAGGCATGGGGGGCGAGGAAGCCTCTCGGGCGGGGTCCCCAGGGCCCACCGAGCCCACCCTCCGTCCTGTCCCTCACGTCCCCAGGCCCCGCTGGGCGGTGGCTCACAGGAGCCCTCGGCACTCCGCCTCGGGGACCAGCGGGCGCCGCGTCACCTGTGCACACGTTGTGCGTCTCGTTCCTCAGTGAGCTGAAGTAGCCGTCCGCGCACTCGGTACACAGCGCCCCGACGTAGCCCATGTGGCACTGGCAGCTCCCGTCCCCTTGCCTGCTGCCGTCTCCGCGGCAGTGGCCGTTCCCGCTGCAGGGCTGCCGCGCCCCGCCCTGGCACTCTGTGGGAGACACAGCCAGCTCTCGCCCCTGCACATGCCCTGCCCCAGCTGGGCAGGCCTGCGCTCCGGCACACGCGGGCCCTGCAGGGAAGGACACCGGCCGCAGGGCGCCCCCAGCCTCCCGCTTCCCCGCCAGAAACCCGGGGTCCTGGGGGGGTGCACGACCGCGCGGGAGAGAAACTCGCCACTGTGCCCAACACAGGGTGGCTGGGGGGCGTGCAGGAGGCGGCCGCGGCTGACGGACCTCTGGGCCTGGGGATGGCGTGGCACCAGTCCAGAGAGACCCCAGCTGCCTCCTTTTATGTGAGGTCCCAGGGCCAGGAGCAAAGCCGGGACGGCTACGTAGAAGCCGGCGCTTAACCACTGAGCCCCACTCGCCCCCGAGCTGGTACTGGCTGTTTGTTTGTTTTTAGGGGGCACTGGGAACTGAAGCCGGGACCACTAAGTGGGGAGCTGGTGCTCCACACTGAGCCACATCTGCTCCTCGAGGCAGCCTTTTGTTATGACTGAAAAGCAAGCTGCGGCTCGGGTTCCGCGCAGACCCTTCCCGTGCCACGGCCCGACAGACGCCCAGGGCAGCAGCCCCCGCAGGGTGGTCTGCACAAACCCACCGCTGGGCTCTGCGGTCCCAGAGCCGAAAGCACGATTGGATGAGGTGCCCCGAGGTCGCCGTCCCGACGAGGCTCTCCCCTAAAGGGGGGTGCTGGTGCAGATGGCACCCCCAGCAGGGCACCGTGGCGTCTTGGCCGCTCTGCCCCAGCTGACTAAAGCGAAGGAGACCCCGGAGGAGACGGGCACCCCACCCGCGCACGTGCCACCGCGGCCCCCTCGCAGCTGCGTCTCCTCCCGGGGCTCCCCCGGCACGCGACGACGGAGACGGGCTCTGACGGGCACCCTCCAAGCGCTTTCATCCTTCTCGCCGCTGCCGTGTCTGCGGGGAACAGCGCGGGCCCCAGGGCCGCCCCAGGGCAGAGCGTACCCAGGCAGTCGGGCCCGTACGTGCCAGGGGAGCAGCACACTTTCAGGGTCTCCACACAGAACCACTCCAGCAGGTCAGGGTGCTCCTTCTTCCTGGGGAGGAAAACGCGCTCCTTGGATGGTGCTCGTGGGACCTCCCAACAGAAGCGCAGCTAACAGGTGCCACGGGGCCCTGAGCACCCAGCGGGCGCCGGGTTCCTGCCAGCGATGCGCGGCCTGAGTGCCAGTGCCAGGGGACCCGATCGGCTGGCCTGAGGCTCATCCCACAGGGCGACTGGCCAGGGAAGGGGCCATGAGACCGAGTCCCACCCAGGACTGGGGGCCAGGGACCCAGCGCCCTGGGGGGCCCGTCCACTACAACCGCAGAGTGTGAGACCAGTGGCAGGATGGGAAGCGGGCCGGAGGGCAGATGCGCCCTCATCCTGACAGCCTGAAGTCGTTTCGAAATTAAGAAAGCGGCGGCCCTGCGGGCGGCACTCACGAGCCCAGCCACCAGGCCTCCAGCTGCTCCTCGTGCTCCTCCACCAGCCGGTTGCACTCGAAGTCGCTGCTCTCGCACAGCCGCTCCAGGATCTCCACCAGCCGGATCTCGCTGGAAGGTCCCAACAGCTGTCAGCCCCTGGGGAGGGGTCACAGCCCCCCAGGGCGGGCTCCTTGGCTCATTTAAGCCGAGCAGAGGCAGGGCTGGGGAGGGGCGCTAGCGCCTTAGAAAGGCCCGTGATAACAGGCTCAGTGGAGCCAAGAGGAGAGGCAGAGCTCAGGTGTCTGCCAGCCACGCTGGGGTGGGAGGAAGCAGGAGCGGGAGGGGGGGCAGGGGCAGGAGTGAGCGAGCACCCACCTGAACTCATACTTGGACAGCGTCTTCTCTTCCCAGGCTGTGTTTCCACCACCAAAGTTCTTCTTTGCAGTGTCCACCATTCCCTGCGAGGAAAGGTCCGTGTTAGGGACTCAGCACCCCCCCAGGGAACCCAGGGCCTCAGAGCTGCACCCCACCCAACTCCTCCACTGAACTCATCCATTAGCCCCTGTCCCTGCTGTCCAGGGACCCCCGCCCACCTGGCTAAGCTGGTCCGCCAGTCCTGGGGCCCCCGTCCACCTGGCTGAGCTCATCCTCAAGCCCCCAGGACCCCCACCCACATAACTGAGCTGGTCCACCAGCCCTGGGACCCCTGCCCACCTGCTTGAACCTGTCCTCTAGTCCTCAGGACTCCCATCCACCTGGCTGAGCTGATCCACCAGCCCGGGACCCCCGCCCACCTGCTTGAACTTGTCCACCAGCCCCCCGGGACCCCTGCCCACCTGCTTGAACTTGTCCTCCAGCCCCCAGGACTCCTGTTCACCTGGCTGAACCACCAGCCCCGGGACCCCTGTCCACCTGCTTGAACTTGTCCACCAGCCCCCAGGACTCCTGCCCAGCTGGTTGAACTTGTCCACCAGCCCCCGGGACCCCTGCCCATCTGCTTGAATGTGTCCTCCAGCCCCCAGAACTCCCGTCCACCTGGCTGAGCTGGTCCACCAGCCCCGGGACCCCCGCCCACCTGCTTCAACTTGTCCTCCAGCCCCCAGGACCCTTGCCCACCTGCTTCAACTTGTCCTCCAGCCCCCAGGACTCCCGTTCACCTGGCTGAACCACCAGCCCCGGGACCCCTGTCCACCTGCTTGAACTTGTCCACCAGCCCCCAGGACTCCTGCCCAGCTGGTTGAACTTGTCCACCAGCCCCCGGGACCCCTGCCCACCTGCTTGAACCTGTCCTCCAGCCCCGAAGACCCCCGCCCACCTGGCTGAGCCGGTCCACCAGCCCCGGGACCCCCGCCCACCTGCTTGAACTTGTCCACCAGCTCCCGGCACCGCTTGCAGGGCGTTGGGGTCTTGGCGGCGCCCGGCGCGGAGCGCAGCAGCTGCAGCAGCAGCAGGAGCCCCGGCGCGGCCGGGATCGGAAGGCGCATGGCGCGGGGCCGAGGCCGAGTACAGCCCTGGGAGCCGCGGCGGGCGCAGATGCGGGCCGACGGCACTCGCCGAGAGGCCGGAGGCGCCGCCAGCTCCGGCTCGGGGCCGCCCACCGCTCGCCGCCGGGCCGGCAGTTCCCGGGCCTACTCAGCTGTGCCGGTGACGCCCCGCCCAGCCAGCCAGCCCGCGCGCCGTCATTGGTCCATCGGATCCACCCCGTTCTGATGTGGCCCAATCCGGACTCGACACGAGCGGCGGCCAATGGGAAAGCCCCGGATCAGCGTCCTACCGGAAGAGGGTGGAGCGGGGGCGGGGACACACGAGCCCGACCCCGCGCCCCGCCCCCGAGCGTGCGGGTCCTCGGCGGCCATCTTTACTCCGGGCAGGGAGGGCGCTCCGCGCGACGGCGGCTGGGGCTTCCTGTGGCCATGTTAGGTTCGACAAGGCCTTCGCCTCCTTCCTGCTTCCGCTACCGCACTTCCGGCCGAGGGCTGGAGGGGTGGACGGGCTGCGAGGACGGCTCCTGGGGGCGGGCGAGGGAGCCGTGCGGCGAGGTCAGCGGGCGGGCGGCGAGGCCGGGGCGGTGGGCGAATGCGCGGCCCCGGGTCGCGGGGCGGGCGGCGCTGGCCGCGGTTCCTCGGGCCTCGTCCCACGAGCCAACGCGTGTCGGATGGAATGCGAGCGTCAGCCCCGGGCCGCCCCATGGCCGACGCGCAGCCCCTCGTACCATCACTTGGGGGGCAGGGCCGTCACCTGGGGGCCGGGCTGGGTCACCTGGGGGCCCGGCTTCCTTGTCTGCCTTTGAGGCATTTCCTCCCAGGTGGGAAGGGGTCAGTCACCTAAGTGCCAAACGCCTGATCAGGGAAACAGGGTATGCATCATCTGGGCTCTAGAGAACCTGACAGTGATGTGGGAGCAACCACCAGATGAAAGAAGCGCAGATAATGCAAAATTATACCTGGCCTTTGGCTGGCAGCAGGCCCGGTCTGCACCAGATAATTTTTGTTTCCAGCTGAGAGGTTGATAATTTGATTGTCTCGTTTGACGAGTTTAGTAGGGGCCATATAGTCCGAAAAGACCAGAATGCTCGGAGATCATTCCCCCTCTGAGGTGCTGTCTTGTGAAGACTGCCTAAGAGCGGAGCTTCCAGGGCTGTCTCGCCTCTGGTGTGCGCTAAGCCTGGTGCCCCGTGCTTCTCATCCACCCCCACCAGCCCCTGGCAGGGGGCCGCCCTCGCCCGTCGGGCGGCTGACTGGTTTTCTCCTTGCTGACGTGGCCCGGCGTGTCTTTCAGAGAGCCTGGCTCAGCCTTTCAAAAGAGCTGCTTCTGGCGGCGTGGTGCTCCACCTTCGCTACCAGAGGTCGCTGGTGCAAGGAGCCTGGGGGCTGGCAGGCTTGCATCAGTCTGCACGGGACGTCCTCACGTACACAATTCAAAAGTGAGAAACCTGTGCACCCCACGGCTTACGGAGTAGCCAGGTATGGAGTGTTCTTAGAGGCCTGCAGCAGCCATGAGCCCGTTTCAGGATTTCCTTCCTTTTAACTTAGCTACGATGCTTCTTATTTCTTTAAATAATTTTTTCTCCTAACGATGATAGTTGTTTTCCCCCCCCAGAACACAAGGAGTAGCATATGAATGTTCTGTCTTTTCCTCTTCATTACTGAAAACTAAGACACTGACATATGTTTCAGGAGAACTTAAGTCGGTGTGTTGAGATCTTGGACAGACTCTGTGACACCGCAGAGTTGGACAGACAGGCCCTACTCCCCAGGTCACTGGTCTGGCAGGGGAGATGGGCATCAAACCACCATTTGCTCAACACCAGTGAGCTCTGGAGGAGCTTTCCTGAAGTCCACAGACACCCGCAGCTGAGCCTGCGTGGGGCTGTTGAGAACGGGAGGTCGGGTGGGACTTTGTGGGTTCCCTCAGGCCCTTGCGAGAACTTTCGCTTTTACTGGGAGAGAGAAGGGAGCAGCAGAGGGTTGGGGACAGGAGCCATGCCCTCCCCCTTTGTCCTTCCCAGCCTCCTCAGAGCAGCCTAAAATCCTGTAACTGTAGGCTTCTGGAAAATTCTCAGGCTGGTCATGTGAGGTCTGGGAGCCAGGGGTGGGCACAGCTGTTGCAGGGGTCAGCAGTGGGCCTGGGGGCATCCGCCACTGTCCCTTCTGTATGGAGACGCTCCCCTGCTGTGGGCAGGGGGCTCCTTCCTAACGTGGCCCGTGGAGCTTTTTCTTTCCTCAACATCGAGTTTGTTATCTGGGAATGAGAGTAAGTTGTTCTTTTTTTATGAGAACTGCACGTTACTTTGCTAATTGTAAAGTTATTAAAGCCCTTTTATTCCTTGCCTCCCCCACCCCGCTTCCAGCAGTGCCATATCAAGTTGGGTTCCTCTTCCTTCTACTCTATGGATTCCTTCCGTACCGACTCCTTAGTTACGTTGTCGGAGAGTTGTGCTCTTCTAGGCCTCAGTCTAACCCAGAAGTCACTCTTCCTGGCCCGTGTGTGTTTTCTGATGGCATAAAATTAAACCCGTTTTAAGGTCCTTCAGAAATAAGAATCGTTTGAGGTTCTAGCTTCTCTCCCGAAATGGAAGGAGGTGTGGAAGCTAGACCAGTCCTGGTTTTCTTTGGAAGTTTCATGCTGTGGGTTCCCCCAGAGCCGTTCTGTGGTATTTGGGCTAGAGTTGTCACATCTGTGCGTGCCCTTGACGGACACGTGTGCACTTGGCTGTCTCCATGTTGCAGTTCCCGCCCGTGGGGCTGCCCTGGGGAGGCGCGCTCAGTGGCCCCTTGGCTCCCAGGTGAGCCGTGCAACGTCCCACCACTCCCAGGGTGGGCTTCCCGGAGGAAGCGCTGCGCCCGCCCCCGCCCCCGGGGCTGGTCTCCTTCGACCTCAGCTCAGTGCCCTCCGGTGCATCCCCCGCCGCCCCCTCGCAGCCGCCTCAGCGGTGCCACGGCAGCGCGGCCAGCTCACCCACTCCCTTAGGGACGTGAGCGTCATGAGGCACGAGGCCGGGCCCACCGTGGGCCTTTCCCCAGCAGGGGCTGCGCAGACAGCAGGCCCCAGGCTCCTCCTCTGGGGAGGTGGTCCCAGAGCTGGAGGCGCAGATCACCCGTGAAAACGTGAAAGGCGCCTCGAGCGCGAAGCTGACCTTTCAGCTTGTTAAACTTCCTGTTTCGGTGCATTTCCAGGGTTACAGGAAAGCTCAGACCGTAGGACCGAGGACACTAACGTAGGCACAGCTCTGGGACTTGGGGCTCCAGGCCTCCTCCTCGCAGGTGCCGCTGCAGCGGGCATAAACCGCAGACTGCTGGCCTGTGACTCCGTCGGGGCACGCGCAGCTCACGCCCAGAATGGCCGGGAAGAGGCCCCCGAGCAGGCAGGCCCTGCTGCTGGGACTGCTCATCGCCGTCGCCGCCGCCCACCTCGTCGCCTGTCCCTACACCAAGGTGGAGGAGAGCTTCAACCTGCAGGCCACGCACGACCTGCTGTTCCACCGCCTGGACCTGGACAAGGTGAGGCGCTAGGCCGCGGAGGGCGTGCGGCGGCGCGGCCTGGGCCCCCCTGCAGTGACGCCTCTTGCCCGCAGTACGATCACCACGAGTTCCCTGGCGTCGTCCCCAGGACGTTCCTGGGGCCCTTGCTCATCGCGGCGCTGTCCAGCCCTGCCGTCTGTGTGCTGTCGCTGCTGGACGTGTCCAAGTTCTACTCCCAGCTGACAGGTACGCACCTTTGCAAGGCGCCGCGACTGCCGGGCCGCCCCGTCCACCCTGCGCGGCCGGTTCAGGGCATGGGCATGCAGCGGCCTGTTGCACAGCCCAGCCTCGGCCGGTGGACGTGGGAAGTGAACGCTGGTGGGCTCCCTGGGCGCACTTTCACACACGGCCTTCCAGAGGTTTCCCTGTGACCCTAAGGGCACATTTGACTTTTTTAGACAAATTTGGAGCACCGTGTACGTTCTGCTCTGTATCTGGTTTTTCGGTCCACAGTCGCCAGCTCTCCACCTGCCCTTTGTCACGTCCCGAGCCCCGACTCCACGCGACTGCCCCAGCTGGCACAGGCCGTCCCTGCGGTCTGGCCCACTTGAGGAGCTTTAGGAAACCAGGTCCCTGGAGATGTGGGTCAGGAGGAGGGACCCTTCCCTGGAGCGGCCAGGCCAGCCGAGCTGGTCACGTGGTCTGAGAACTCCTCTGGGGGAGTCGGGCCGGTTCCAGCAAGAGGAGGTCCCAGAGGAGGCCTGTGCCAGGTCCCCTTTGCCCCGGAAGCTTCTGTCTATCCCAGCAGAGGTGGCTGAGAGATGGGAAGTTTGGCAGAGCTATTGGGCAGACTCAGGGGTTCCCTGCCAGGGAGGGGTGGGGAGTGGGGAGTTCCCAGCTCTGGGTGGGCCTGCAGAGGGCTCCATGAGATGGACACATGCCTCTCGTGGGAACTGAAGCCCTTCACTCACACAGGCGATCTGGGGTCACGGGTGCACTGGGCACCTGCCAGAGACAGAAAAGTACCTTCTGGAAAAAGCTGGCTTCATCCAGGACTCAGGATATCACCACAGCTTTTCATAAGCAGTGTCCAGCCCTCGGAAGGAGCCAGGCAGTGGCAGTCCAGGTGCTGGAGTTAGAAGACAGACTTGTAGCTCAAGGTGTCGAAGGAAGTAAAAGGCAAGTTGAGGAAAACTGTCAGATGCTGTGAACCATGAAAAGAACCCAAACAAGAGTCCCAGAATGGAAAAGCTCAGGAACTGAAATGAAGTTGGGTCTGTTTGCCGGCAGAGTTGATCATACCCAGAAAGACTCACGAGCCGTAAGAGGGGTGAGCGCAGAGTGAATGGACAGGAGGCTCAGACGGTGGCTAAGCGGGGGGACCCCTCAGTCCCCTTGCGTGGGGTCACAGAGGAGAGAGGAGGGGGTGACGAGATGGCGAGCCGCAGGTTCAAGAAGCTCAGCGACTCCAGCAGCAGCACATCCGTGGACATTGAAAACCAAGGCAGGAAATCTGGGGAGCGCCCGGTGGAGGCGTCAGTGGCGCTCGAAGGTGTGGCTCCTGGAGACCCCGGGTGTTAGGTTGAGTCCCCCAGGGCCACGCGCTCGCCTCCTCAGGCCCTGCGGGTGAACTCGCTTGTAGACAGAGCTTTTTAATTTATTTGTTTATTTATATATTTTTCTTTAACAAAGCAGTTTTACTGATACGTTAGATGGAGCTTTGACGGTGGTAGTTCAGGTGAGGCTGGCGTGGGCCTCGGTGCAGACGACTGCAGGGAGCTGGACGTGGCAGTGGGGGAAGAGGCCGAGGGCCACGCGGCGCAGTGGGGCCCGGGTTACCGCTCACCACCAGGCCACCACGTGACGCTACAGACTTGGGAGAAAGCACAGCCTGCCGACACCTTGATTCTGGGCCACGAGCCTCGAGAGCTGCGAGACGACGAATGCTGGTTGTTGAAATCACCCGGCCTGAGCCGTCCTCACGGCGCCCTGGTGAACTCAGACGCCAGCAAGGCTGGAACAGACGACTCCAGACCTGGGCTGGGGAGAGAGCGCTGCTCCGCTTCCTCCTGTACTGAAGGCGATGGCATCAGGAACAGCCTGGGCCGAGTACAGCAGAGAACTTAAAGTGGGCGGTTTTCTAGAAGAACATAGCTTTATCAGACAGAAACAAAGTGGCATTGGGGCGCTGCCGGCCTCCTGCTGAGAACGTGTGGGGGAGCAGGACCGGCCGGTTCTCCCTTCCAGGGCGTGAGCCTGGAGCTCTGCCCTGCCAGCCTCACCTCTGAACCAGAGCCTGATGGGGGCAGGTCCCGTGCCAGGCTCGTGGACATAGGTGGAGAGAACACTGAAAAAACAGGCGCCTGAACTCAGCAACACGGGAAAGGCCCTGGCGCCCAGGAGGGCCTGCGGTGGCCAGGCTGGACACACACAAATCCACTGTGTTGCATGTTCCCAAGGAGAGGGGGCGCTCAGCTCACCAGCCCCAGGAGGAGCCTTTGGTCTCCTCACGGCAACGCCTGTGGCAAGTGGACGGGAGCCCGGGCCGATGGCAGGTGTCGCCGCTCCC